>NW_027464216.1:0-600000 GCF_050947455.1 Rhinoderma darwinii | reverse complement strand
TGTTACTGAATAATACCTCCATACTGTTACTGAATAATACCCCCATACTCATACTGAATAATACCTCCATACTGTTACTGAATAATGCCTCCATACTGTTACTGAATAATACCTCCATACTGTTACTGAATAATACCCCCATACTGTTACTGAATAATACCTCCATACTGTTACTGAATAATACCTCCAAACTGTTACTGAATACCTTTATACTGTTACTGAATAATACCTCCATACTGTTACTGAATAATACCTTTACACTGTTACTAAATAATACCTCCATACTGTTACTGAATAATACCCCCATACTGTTACTGAATAATACCTCCATACTGTTACTGAATAATACCTCCAAACTGTTACTGAACCTTTATACTGTTACTGAATAATACCCCCATACTGATACTGAATAATACCTCCATACTGTTACTGAATAATACCTCCTGTTACTGAATACCTTTATACTGTTACTGAATAATACCCCCATACTGTTACTGAATAATACCTCCATACTGTTACTGAATAATACCTCCATACTGTTACTGAATAATACCTCCAAACTGTTACTGAATACCTTTATATTGTTACTGAATAATACCGCCATACTGTTACTGAATAATATCTCCATACTGTTACTGAATAATACCTTTATACTGTTACTAAATAATACCCCCATACTGTTACTGAATAATACCCCCATACTGTTACTGAATAATACCTCCATACTGTTACTGAATAATACCTCCATACTCTTACTGAATAATCCCCCATACTGATACTAAATAATACCTCCATACTCTTACTGAATAATACCTCCATACTGTTACTGAATAATAACTCCATACTGTTACTGAATAATACCCCATACTGTTACTGAATAATACCTCCATACTCTTACTGAATAATACCCCCATACTGTTACTGTATAATACCCCCATACTGATACTGAATAATACCTCCATACTGTTACTGAATAATACCTCCATACTGTTACTGAATAATACCTCCATACTGTTACTGAATAATACATTTATACTGTTACTGAATAATGCCTCCATACTGTTACTGAATAATACCTCCATACAGTTACTGAATAATGCCTCCATACTGTTACTGAATAATACCTCCATACTGATACTGAATAATACCCCCATACTGATACTGAATAATACCTCCATACTGTTACTGAATAATACCCCCATACTATTACTGAATAATACCTCCATACTGTTACTGAATAATACCTCCAAACTGTTACTGAATAATACCCCCATACTGTTACTGAATAATAACTCCATACTGTTACTGAATAATACCTCCATACTGTTACTGAATAATACCCCCATACTGTTACTGAATAATGCCTCCATACTGTTACTGAATAATACCTCCATACTGTTACTGAATAATACCCCCATACTGTTACTGAATAATACCTCCATACTGTTACTGAATAATACCTCCAAACTGTTACTGAATACCTTTATACTGTTACTGAATAATACCCCCATACTATTACTGAATAATACCTCCATACTGTTACTGAATAATACCTCCATACTGTTACTGAATAATACCCCCATACTCATACTGAATAATACCTCCATACTGTTACTGAATAATGCCTCCATACTGTTACTGAATAATACCTCCATACTGTTACTGAATAATACCCCCATACTGTTACTGAATAATACCTCCATACTGTTACTGAATAATACCTCCAAACTGTTACTGAATACCTTTATACTGTTACTGAATAATACCTCCATACTGTTACTGAATAATACCTTTACACTGTTACTAAATAATACCTCCATACTGTTACTGAATAATACCCCCATACTGATACTAAATAATACCTCCATACTCTTACTGAATAATACCTCCATACTGTTACTGAATAATAACTCCATACTGTTACTGAATAATACCCCATACTGTTACTGAATAATACCTCCATACTCTTACTGAATAATACCCCCATACTGTTACTGTATAATACCCCCATACTGATACTGAATAATACCTCCATACTGTTACTGAATAATACCTCCATACTGTTACTGAATAATACCTCCATACTGTTACTGAATAATACATTTATACTGTTACTGAATAATGCCTCCATACTGTTACTGAATAATACCTCCATACAGTTACTGAATAATGCCTCCATACTGTTACTGAATAATACCTCCATACTGATACTGAATAATACCCCCATACTGATACTGAATAATACCTCCATACTGTTACTGAATAATACCTCCATACTCTTACTGAATAATCCCCCATACTGATACTGAATAATACCTCCATACTGTTACTGAATAATACCTCCATACTGTTACTGAATAATACCCCCATACTGATACTAAATAATACCTCCATACTCTTACTGAATAATACCTCCATACTGTTACTGAATAATAACTCCATACTGTTACTGAATAATACCTTTATACTGTTACTAAATAATACCCCCATACTGTTACTGAATAATACCCCCATACTGTTACTGAATAATACCTCCATACTGTTACTGAATAATACCTCCATACTCTTACTGAATAATCCCCCATACTGATACTGAATAATACCTCCATACTGTTACTGAATAATACCTCCATACTGTTACTGAATAATACCCCCATACTGATACTAAATAATACCTCCATACTCTTACTGAATAATACCTCCATACTGTTACTGAATAATAACTCCATACTGTTACTGAATAATACCCCATACTGTTACTGAATAATACCTCCATACTCTTACTGAATAATACCCCCATACTGTTACTGTACAATACCCCCATACTGATACTGAATAATACCTCCATACTGTTACTGAATAATACCTCCATACTGTTACTGAATAATACCTCCATACTGTTACTGAATAATACATTTATACTGTTACTGAATAATGCCTCCATACTGTTACTGAATAATACCTCCATACAGTTACTGAATAATGCCTCCATACTGTTACTGAATAATACCTCCATACTGATACTGAATAATACCCCCATACTGATACTGAATAATACCTCCATACTGTTACTGAATAATACCCCCATAATATTACTGAATAATACCTCCATACTGTTACTGAATAATACCTCCAAACTGTTACTGAATAATACCCCCATACTGTTACTGAATAATAACTCCATACTGTTACTGAATAATACCTCCATACTGTTACTGAATAATACCCCCATACTGTTACTGAATAATGCCTCCATACTGTTACTGAATAATACCTCCATACTGTTACTGAATAATACCCCCATACTGTTACTGAATAATACCTCCATACTGTTACTGAATAATACCTCCAAACTGTTACTGAATACCTTTATACTGTTACTGAATAATACCCCCATACTATTACTGAATAATACCTCCATACTGTTACTGAATAATACCTCCATACTGTTACTGAATAATACCCCCATACTCATACTGAATAATACCTCCATACTGTTACTGAATAATGCCTCCATACTGTTACTGAATAATACCTCCATACTGTTACTGAATAATACCCCCATACTGTTACTGAATAATACCTCCATACTGTTACTGAATAATACCTCCAAACTGTTACTGAATACCTTTATACTGTTACTGAATAATACCTCCATACTGTTACTGAATAATACCTTTACACTGTTACTAAATAATACCTCCATACTGTTACTGAATAATACCCCCATACTGTTACTGAATAATACCTCCAAACTGTTACTGAACCTTTATACTGTTACTGAATAATACCCCCATACTGATACTGAATAATACCTCCATACTGTTACTGAATAATACCTCCTGTTACTGAATACCTTTATACTGTTACTGAATAATACCCCCATACTGTTACTGAATAATACCTCCATACTGTTACTGAATAATACCTCCATACTGTTACTGAATAATACCTCCAAACTGTTACTGAATACCTTTATATTGTTACTGAATAATACCGCCATACTGTTACTGAATAATATCTCCATACTGTTACTGAATAATACCTTTATACTGTTACTAAATAATACCCCCATACTGTTACTGAATAATACCCCCATACTGTTACTGAATAATACCTCCATACTGTTACTGAATAATGCCTTTATACTGTTACTAAATAATACCCCCATACTGTTACTGAATAATACCTCCATACTGTTACTGAATAATACCTTTATACTGTTACTGAATAATACCTCCATACTGTTACTGAATAATACCTCCATACAGTTACTGAATAATACCTCCATACAGTTACTGAATAATATCTCCATACTGTTACTGAATAATACCTCGATACTGTTACTGAATAATACCTCCATACTGTTAGTGAATAATACCTTTATACTGTTACTGAATAATACCTCCATACTGTTACTGAATAATACCTCCATACTGTTACTGAATAATACCTTTATACTATTACTGAATAATACCTCCATACTGTTACTGAATAATAACTCCATACTGTTACTGAAAAAAACTACCAAACCATGATCACATATTACTACAACATAGTGTCAGAAAAAAACCCACCATACTGTTAGTGAATAAAACACACTATATATAGACCAATATTACAACTATACAGTGACCTTATAGAAGTAGATGCCAGTTATACACAAAATATCTGCAGACCATATAAGTGATTACAGTATACTTATATCGAGTGACTCACAGGTGACGTCTTCTCAGATTGAAGTCGCTCACTTTCACCTTTTCTTCTTTATCCAGCCAAGACCGCAATGATAACTTCTCCCGGACACGATTTCCTAAGCCCTGCAGAATATGACAGATATCTTTGACTCCTTGCTTTTCTAGCGCACTCCCTAACTATGCCCTACCTCTACACAAACTCCCTATACATACTATACTAGGTGCCCCACACAGTAATAGTACACACACGCTTTTGTTCCCCCAAAGGCCCCACACAGTAAGTGCTACTTTTGTTCCCCTACACAGTGTTAGTGTACCCTTTATAACTTACTCAGTGATAGAGCCACTTTTAGGGCCCTCACCCAGTAATAGAATTTCCACTCAGTACTAATACCCCTTTATGTCCCCACAGAAATAATATCTCCACTCAGTAGTAATGCGGCCTTTTATGCCCCCATTCAATACTAATGCCACTTTTTCTGCCACACTCAAATGCCTGCTTTATGCCCCCACAATAAGGATGCCCCCTTTTGTATGCCACTTTTTTATGCCCCCTTTTTATTACCTTATAGACTTATGAATTTTAACTGAGTTCCGTGGCCCGGCGTGGATGGCATGATGCAGTGATGTAATCGTGCCGGGCAGTTGACGTCATCAGCATGCTCCCGATCTCTTCTAGGCCTCAGGTCTAAACCAGGCTGTGGCCTACAAGAGCAAACGGCGGAGCAGGAAGCCAATGGGCAGGGGTTGGCTGGCAAATTTTAGTCTGCGGAGCAAGCACACAGCACTGGCCCAAGAGTAGCGGCCCATTCTGGGGGCACTGGGCAATTGTCGAGTTTGCGCCCCTAACAGCGCTGCAGAAGAACTCTGCTACCTGTCAATGGAAAAATCATCCGCCAGGAGGAAAAATGTTTCTTGATGGCGGAGTACTAGAAAGCCTGACTTGGGAATTAGACTTTCTTGTACTGCACCATGGGGAAACATTTTTCCCTCTGGCAGATGACTTTTCAGTTGACAGGAAGCAGTTACATGAAGGGGAATTATTTTTCCTTGACCTCTAGTTTCTATTGTGCCAAATTTAAGTTTTTTAAATTTTTATACTGCTTTTTTTTGGTAGGTTCCGCTGGAGCGTTGGGACTACGTCGTAGATTCATTGGACTACTTCGATGATCTACTTTTTAAAAAAAAAAAAAAATGGTGAAAGAGGGTTGCATGGGGGAGTTTCGATTTCAATAAAAAAGTTTTTCTTATGTCTGTTTTTTTTAATATTTTATTATGGCCTTAGTAATGGCTGCTGTCTGATTGAGAGCGTCCATTACTAAGAAGGGGCTTAGTGTTAGCCAGTAAAAAGGCTATGACTAACCCCTATTATTACCCCGGTTCTCACTGCCGCGAGGGGAGTACGATCCAGTACCCGACCATCTGAAGCGACGGTAAGGCAGCAGGGTGGCCACAGGCTGGTTTTACCAGGCTGGGAAGGGATAAAAAACTTGGCCCTTCCCACGCTGGTGATGCTAGGCTGCAGCTGCTTTATTGTATCTGGCTGGTTATGAAAAATAGCGGGAATGTTGGGTCTTTTAAAAAAAAAAAAATAATAGAAAAAAAATTACGTGAGATCCCCTCCATTTTTCATAACCAGCCAGATACAATAAAGCAGCAGCAGCCTAGCATTACCAGGGTGGGAAGGGCCATGGTTTTTGGCCATTCCCAGCCTGATATTACCAGCCTGCGGCCACCCCAGTACCCGCCCTTCTCTTCAGACGGTCGGGTGCTGGATCGTACCCAGCTCTTCCCGATACTCCTGGTGGAGGTGGGTACCGGGGTAATAACAGGGGTTAGTGATAGCCTTATTACTGGCTAACACTAAGCCCCTTCTTAGTAATGGACGCTCTCAATCAGACAGCAGCCATTACTAAGGCGGTAATGAAGTATTAAAAAACAGAGACAAAAAGAAATTTATTTTATTGAAATTACAACTCTTCCACACAATTCACTTTAACCATTTTATTAACCCCTTAAGGATGCAGGCTTGTTTTGGCCTTAACCCCTTAACGCTCAGTGACGTACTATTCCGTCATGGAAACCGCCCTGTTCGCGCTCCATGACGGAATAGTACGTCACGGGAGTAACGGCCATTTCGGCCGTCCTCACGACACATACAGGAGCTGTGACAGCTGCTGTCTCATACAGCAGCTGTCACAGCTCCTACAGCGGGGACCGATCGCTGTGTCCCCGCTGATTAACCCCTGAAAAGCCGTGTTCAATAGCGATCACGGCTTTTTAGGGGTTAAGCTGCCATCGCCGGCCTGCTACACGATAGCGGCCGGCGATGGTGACTATGGCAACCGGACACCAAACAACGGCGTCCGGCTATGCCATCGACGGAAGCCTAGTGGGTCCCTACGAAGTCAGGACCCACTATGCTTGCTGTCAGTGAGTAGCTGACAGCTCTAATACACTACACTACGCATGTAGTGCAGTGTATTAGAATAGCGATCAGGACCTCCTGCCCTCAAGTCCCCTAGTGGGACAAAGTAAAAAAGTAAAAAAAAAGTTAAAAAAAGATGTGTAAAAATAAGAAAATAAAAGATTTAAAAGTAATAAAAGTAAAAATCCCCCCTTTTCCCTTATCAGTCCTTTATTATTAATAAAAATATATAAACAAACAAATAAACGATACATAATTGGTATCGCCGCGTCCGTAACGGCCTGAACTACAAAATTATTTCGTTATTTATCCCGCGTGGTGAACGCCGTAACAGAAAATAATAATAAACCGTACCAGAATCACAATTGTTTGGTCACTTCACCTCGCAAAAAATGGAATAAAAAGAGATCAAAAACTCGCATGTACCTAAAAATGGTATTGATGGAAACTACAGTTCGTTACGCAAAAAGTAAGTCCTCAAACGGCTTTATTGATGGAAAAATAAAAAAGTTCTGGCTCTTAGAATAAGGTAACACAAAAAGTGAATGATTTTTTACAAAACGTATTTTATTGTGCAAACGCCATAAGACATAAAAAAACTATAAACATCTGGTATCGCCGTAATCGTATCGCCCTGCAGAATAAAGTGAATATGTCATTTATAGCGCACGGTGAACGCTGTAAAAAAAATAGAATAAAAAAACAATAGTAGAATTGCTGTTTTTTAGTCACCACGCCACCTAAAAATAGAATAAAAACTGATCAAAAAGCCGCATGCACCCCAAGAAAACTACAATGGATTCCTCAAGGTGTCTAGTTTCCAAAATGGGGTCACTTTTGGGGGGTTTCCACTGTTTTGGCACCACAAGACCTCTTCAAACCGGACATGGTGCCTAATAAAAAGGAGGGCTCAAAATCCACTAGGTGCTTTTTTGCTTCGGAGGCCGGTGCTTCAGTCCATTACCACACTAGGGCCACATGTGGGATATTTCTCAAAACTGCAGAATCTGGGCAATGAGTATTAAGTTGCGTTTCCCTGATAAATCCTTTTGTGTTATAAAAAAAAGTGGTATAAAAAGGATTTTCTGACAAAAAAAAAAAGTAGATTTCACCTCTACTTTGCTCTAAATTCCTGTGAAACACCTAAAGGGTTCATAAACTTTCTAAATGCTGTTGTGAATACTTTGAGGGGTCTAGTTTCTAAAATGGGGTGTTTGATAGGGGTTTCTAATATATGGGCCCCTCAAAGCAACTTCAGAACTGAACTGGAACCTAAAAATTTTTATAAATTAGGCAAAACTTTGCTTCTTACATGACTTGGATAAGTAGAGTAGAGTTAACCGTACCTCCTTTAGCCTCCAGAATAACACACATGACACCGAGGTTGGATTTTAATGGCCACAGCAGCCGTTTATTATAAATTTTATGCAAATAAAATTTTATAACCAATATATTAAAAAACACCCAAGAATTCCCCAGAATTGGAATTCTTCCAAAAACACATCACAAAAAACCCTTAACAGGGTCAACATAAATAACAACATGACCAGGGAAGCCCTTGAGGTTACCGCCAAATCGAAACCAACTAGCCATCTGCCACCACCACTTGTTTTTACCTCCAGCCGTAACCCGGCTCGAAAGCACCGCTCACTTGCAGATGGCTTTTTCCATAAAGCACTTCAAAGGGGTAACACCCTAAGAAGCCTTCCACATATGTTGGGGGACGCATACCCCTGATGCGACCTCCCCCACCAGTTTTACTGACCAACCTCAAGGACTCCCCACGCCACTGCGAAATGTGCCTTGACCACCTCAAGCCCATGAGCTCCTCCACACCAACACCCCTCTTTCGATTCCTTCTGCCAGGGCCAAACTCCATATATCCATCCCAACCTCATTCAGGTGCACCCCATCATGTCTCCAGTAACACCCCACACCGGCTTCCAGGTCCCTGTGCCTGACCACTACTCCACCATGCTTTGCCACAAAAGCTGACACCGCCCTATTAACTTTTATTCTGGCCTTATTCAACCTTTCAACCGATCGAGCCAAACGCCACGACTTCCTCGGCACAATGTCCGACCAGACTATCAATAATCTCGGGTGTAATGCCCATAAGCACAACAAGTCGTGCTTAATGTCCCTAATCAGATCACGAAAAGGGCGCACCCCTAAATCATTTCCCCCCACATGCAACACTAAAATGTCGGGAACCCGGTCTAACTGGGTATATATTTGTACTTCCTGTACCACCCTAGCCCAGACCATTCCCCTAAAACCCAACCAGTGCAGGACAGCCTCTTCCCGCGGAATCCTCAGTTGGCGGCCATCAGGACGAACATCTGCCCTCAGCGCGCCCCGGTACACAAAAGAATGCCCCAAGATCCAGACCAGACAAGGGCGTAAACCTGAAAAAAGAGAAAAACACAAATCTTACAATCCCATCCGCACTCCATTTTCTGACTCACACCTCCACTTCAGTAATAATTGACCCCTGTTAAAGCAGATGAGGACGCACGTAGGTACGAAAACGGTTAGACTCCCACCTCCCGATGCGCCTCACCCCCGCCTCATCCAACCCCCATCTCACCGCCTCCGTCGCCGCGCCAATTCGAAATGAATGTGAGGAATACTCAGTCTCCTGAACCCCGATTGTAATCAAACAGCGCTTGAACACCGCCCTAAACTGGAATCTAGATAGAAACGACCCGTCCTCATGTCGTAACAACGGAACCCCCGTTAACCCCCTTTTCCCCCCGAACGCAGCCACACAATGTACCGGGCACATCACCGAACCCTCTAACGCGAACAACACTATCCGCCTACCCTTGCCCGTTATGTCAGTTTTTGACCTACGCAGCACAATCTCCACCCTGTCACCGAACAATTCCACATCATCCAAAGCTATACCGCCCGCCCGTGAAACACTTGGCGACACCAGTTCGCCAATTCTAAACGCCCCGAAAAAGGCTAACGAAAAAGCCAGGCGGAACAATCGGACTTCAAAACCCGAACTACAAACCCCTTCCCAGCAGGCAAAGAATCTGAAAAGAAACCGGCCGCCGCCGATCCACCGACACTCTCCCCCTGCGAATCCCTTTCAAAGCTTGTACCGCTAAAAACTCTTTAGTCACATCCACCAATCCATGCAGTTTCAAACCAAACGCCACTGCGGACACAAACTTGTTCACTTTGGATACAGACACACCTGACTCATACGCGTCCCCTAACCAGTACAACAAAGCCACCAGTCTGTCCCGGTCAGACCGGACGTCACCTAGGGATCTCAGCCAAAGCTCCCATTGAGCCCAGCCAGCCCTGTATGATGCCCACGTAGAGCTCGCCAGAGATCGCTCGATCAATGCTTCTGCCGCAGCGAAACCAACTCCCAGAGATGATCCGGACAAACCATGCCGATCCGATCCGCTCCCGGCGCCAGCTGACGAAAACGGTCCCACTGCGAGCGAGAAAGAGCATCAGCAACACAATTTTCAATCCCTGGAACATGCACCGCCACCACCCAAGCATTTAAGGACAAACATACTAGCACCAAATGCCGTAACAGTTGCACCACTGGAGGCGATGACGCCGAGATATTATTGATAGCCAATACCACCCCTAAGTTATCACAGTGAAAACGAATCTTCTTGTTCCTGAGCCTGTCCCCCCAAATGGTCACCGCGACCACAATAGGGAACAGCTCGAGTAAGGCCAAGTTTTTTGTCAAACCGTTGTCAACCCAGGTATCTGGCCACCCTCTGGCGCACCACTGGCCACCACAATAAGCTCCAAATCCGCCCCCTCCAGCCGCATCCGTAAACAAATCTAAATCCACTGAATCCATAGCCCCGTCCATCCACAGTGACCACCCGTTATATTGGCCCAAAAACTGCTGCCACACGCCCAAATCCGCCCGGTGCTCACCACTCAATCTCACAAAATGATGCGGTGCCACCACCCCGGCTGTCGCCGCCGCCAGACGCCTACTAAACACTCTGCCCATGGGCATGATCCGACACGCGAAGTTTAACTTCCCCAATACTGATTGCAAACTACGCAACGTAACCTTTTTAAGCCGAGCCAATGCCTGAACTTCCAACCGAAGCCCTGTCAATTTGTCTTCAGGTAGTCTACATTCCATCAAGACCGAATCAATTTCTATACCTAGAAAACGAATAACAGTAACCGGACCCTCCGTCTTGTCCGGAGCCAACGGGACTCCAAAGTCCCTCATGACCCCCTGTAAGGCATACAAAATATTTGCGCACACTGTTGAACCACCCGGGCCAACACACAAAAAATCATCCAGGTAATGAATGACAGACTTCACACCTGCGACCTCCCGTATTACCCATTCCAAAAATGAACTAAATGCCTTAAAATACGTGCACGACAAAGAACAACCCATCGGCAAACAACGATCCACAAAAAATTCCCCTTCCCAAAAACAACCCAACAACCGTTGGCTCATTGGATGAACCGGCAGTAACCGAAACGCCGCTTCAATATCCGTTTTTGCCAGCAAGGCACCTTCCCCCGCTTCCCTAACCAAAACCACTGCCTTATCAAAAGACGCGTACACCACTGAACACAACTCTGGATCAATTCCATCGTTCACCGATGCACCCCGGGGAAAAGACAAATGGTGTATCAAACGAAACTTGTTAGGCTCACGCTTGGGCACAACCCCCAAAGGAGACACCACCAAGTCATCCACCGGGGGTTCTACAAAAGTACCCGCCATGCGGCCCAAACTAACCTCTTTCCGCAATTTCTCGGTGACCACCCCTGCGTGTTGATACGCGGACCTAAGATTCCTACGAGTGACCGGAATCTCATACGGGGAAGCAGGAATCACAAAACCACAACTAAAACCGTCCTCTAGCAACTTTGCCCCAGCCCTATCCGGATAATTACTTAGAAAGGGGGCCATCCTTGCTAAACTCACCGGTGTCACTCCCTTGACCAGCTGCCCCCCCCGAAACCCCTCCCCTTTTACCTTTTCGTAAGCATTTTGACGCACCATGAGACGTCCCGCTGCAATGGGAACACACGTGCTTGAACTTGCACGTGGCCCCAAATTTACATTGGCCGTCGTTAAATTGCCAACAGAAACCAAGTTTCGAACCGGAACTCTGACCAGACTGTCCGACCTGCCCTGCAGATCCCCCGCTCCCTGGAAAGGACTGTCCCGGCTTAACCGGAGCGGTCACCCGCAACCACAACGCGATGTCTTTCTGATCCCATCTAATGCTGGGTCGCACCGCCTTCCGCTGCCGAAACTGCTCATCGTAACGCAACCATGCCATACCGCCATAAACCCGATGTGCCTCCCCAATAGCGTCCCTGTAACAGAAAAGGGGCAGAGCAATGTTCTGGAGCTTTTTCCCCCACCACACTAGCCAATATTGCAAACGCCTGAAGCCAGTTCACAAACGTTTGTGGAATAAGACGATAACGCCGCCGTTCCTCCTCCTCCTTTTTACTCTCGTCCCTTTTTCCTTTATCCAAATTAAATTTCGCCAAAGGAAGGAGAGAAAATATTTCCACATATTCGTCCTTCCAAATGCGCTCGCGAACCTCCTGTTTTAAATGCGCCCCCAACGGACCCTCGAAACACACATAGACTTCACCCCGCGCTCTATCATCCAACCGTACTCTATCGCCTTCTTGCGCCCCCTCCGTCTGTACCGACACCGCTACAGCCCCCCCGGAGCCCCCAGCTTGCAACCCCACCAGTGACTGCCCTGCCCCCAGCGCTGCCGTCCCCCAAACCGCCACCGGAGCCACTCCCGCCGATACCGACGCCTGTGACTTATCTAACTTATTCACCAGCTCGCGCAAACAACCTACCAAATCCGCGAAACCACTAACATTCCCCCCAGAAGGCCCGCCATCGGCCGCGCTGCTCGACACGACCCTCGCACCCCCCGACAAACCAGCATTATGAACAGAGATAGAAGATGAACACCCACCTGGCTGCTCAGGCGCTGTGATCCCGCCAGCCGGACTAACTTGACCACGCTGATGCACTCTGACTTCTCCCTCTTCCAAATCCCTCGTCAACTGCGACCGCTGTCCACACACACAGTGAGGGCACGGAGATCCTCTTCCCGATTGTCCCGCAGGGCCGGCCTCCCTTGGAGCCCTGATGCTGAGAGGGCCAACTGCCTGTTGCCCGATCCGCGGAACCCAGACCTCTGACCGCACTCCACCTCCCACAGGACTCTCCATCCTCCCTGCAGACAACCTCGCAGCAGCCAGCCCCCTGATTGGCACTTCATCATGCGGGGCTGCCGACGTGCCCATCTCCTGTATCACCCCCGACGGAGGGGGGGTATTTGGAAAATTGGGAGCAGCCCCCCCCCTCACCGCCAAGCACCGCCGCGGCTGGGGATTTCTGCCAGGTCGGGACCTCCTAGGGGATGCCGCTCTCCCTGGAGACCGGACTGCAGAGACCCTGGAGGGGCTTCCCCGGCGGCGCCGTGCCCGCGGGATTTCCTCCGGGCTAAGTCTCGCCGGCGGGCGGGTACGCCTAGACCTGCGAGCAGTCACCCCCTCTGTAGAAACCGGATCACTTCCCCCACTAACCGGAGTCGTGAACAGCAGCGGGCTGCCCACATCTAAGTCCAGCACTGCAGCAGCTGACATCGAGGGAGACGAGTGCCGGGGATCCGTCCCTCCCCCCTCTCCGGACACCGCGCGATGCGAGCGCCGGGGCCCTGCTGCCTGGGGCACCGCCAGCCCCACCAGCCTTGTCACCTGTGTCTCGAACCAGCCGTCCTCATGTGACTCCGCTGCCACCCGGAGCCGCTCCACCAGACCCTCGAAAGACGCCATCACCAGGTAAGTAAAAATACCAAGGAACAGCGCACTGCTTCTGCTGTTGTTCTTCTCGCTGTCTCCCTCGCACTGAGGAAAACAGCGGGAAGCCGTTACTCTCACCCCCTCCTCCCTCCGAGCCCCTCCCCTAACTACGCTTATGCATCCCTCCCTTAACTACCGTTATACCTATTAACCCTTTACTTCCCCCTACCTCCTATCCTGTCATGGCGGCCTCCCCTTATGTCCTGCAGTCGGCAGTGCGGCCGCTCCTTTATACTGATAATGAGCAGCGCCCACCCCGAGATGACCCCAGTTTTGACCGTTTGTATAAATGGAGACCCCTATTAGACCGTTTCAGTGCCCGGTTTTCCCAAGCATTCACCCTCGAGTAGTGTATTTCTATTGATGAGTCCTTGGCACATTTTAAAGGGAGGGTTCAATTCCGCCAGTACCTGCCGGGTAAGAGGGCAAGGTATGGCGTAAAGATGTATAAGCGGCGAGAGAGGATCAGGGTATACCTACAAATTTAGGATATATAAAGAGAAGGACACCAGTGCTCAGCCCCCAGAATGCCCCCCCCCTTTACTGGTAGTTAATGCAAAAAGTGCGTGGGATTTGGTGCACCCACTGCTAGACCAGGGTTACCACCTCTACCTGGATAATTTTTATACCAGCGTCCCACTCTTCAACTGCCTCGCTCGCAGAAGTCCTGCGGCATGCGGCACTGCTAGAAGAAATCTGAGAGGTCTCCCTAAGACTCTGCAGGGCAAACACCCAGAAGTGGTGAGAGCAGGGCACAATCCAGCAGCAACATATTGTGTGTCAAGTACAAGGACAAGAGAGATGTCACACCAGTACCCATGTACCTGTACGAGGTACCAGTATAGAGACCCCCAAACCAGACTGCATCCTGGACTACAATAGGTACATGGGAGGGGTGGACTTGTCAGATCAAGTCCTGAAGCCCTACAGGGCCATGCGGTGTGGTATAAGAAGCTGGCCGGGCACATCATACAGATGGCATTGTACAACGCGTACGTGCTACATCGATGTACAGGCCAGACGGGAACTTTCCTGGAATTTCAAGAGGTGATTATCAAGAAACTAATTTTTAGGGACCAAGAAGGGGGGGCACCCAGTACTTCTGGAAGCGAGGCCACACGCATCGTAGCAGGGCAACACTTTCCAGGAGAAGTTCCCCAAACTGGGAAGAAAGGAAAAAGTCAAAAGAGGTACAAAGTCTGCTATAAGAGGGGGATAAGGAAGGACACAATATATCAATGTGACACGTGTCCCGAAAAACTAAGGCTCCGTATGAAAGAGTGCTTCAAAATGTATCATACATCCCTTGATTTTTAATCTACCCCAGTTTTACTTACCCTGATGTACTCCGCACAGCTTACCCCCCCTTTCCCCTCTGAGCCCTGCTGCAGCCACATTGAGGGTATTGACGTACCCGTGAGAACCCACATTACAGTTTATGGGGTGTATGTCTCCGGTCAAAATGCTCACTACACCTCTAGATGAATGCCTCAAGGGTGTAGTTTTTAAAATGGGGTCACTACTTGGGGGTTTCAACTGTACTGGTACCTCAGGGGCTTCTGCATACATGACTTTGCACCAAAAAATCCCCAGTAGGCCAAATGGTGGTCCTTTCCTTCTGAGCCCTCCCATGGGCCCAAACGGCAGTTTATCACCACAAATGGGGTACTGCCGCACTCAGGACAAATTGGGCAACAGAATGGGGTATTTTATTTCTTGTGAAAATTAGAAATTTTCAGCCAAAACTACATAATATTGGAAAAAAAAATTTTGTTTTAATTCCCAGCCCAATTCAAATAAGTTCTGTGAAAAAACTGTGGGGTCAAAATGGTCACAACACCCATAAATGAATTCCTTGAGGGGTCTAGTTTCCAAAATGGGGTCACTTCTGGTGGGTTTCCATTGCTTTGATACCTCTGGGGCTCTGCAAATGCGACATGGCACCCGAAAGCCAATCCAGCAAAATCTGGACTCCAAAGATCAAATAGCGCTCCTTTCTTTCTGAGCCCTCCCATGGGCCTAAACGGCAGTTTCTCACCACAAATGCGGTATTGCTGCACTCAGGACAAATTTGACAACAAAATGGAGTATTTTATTTCTTGTGAAAATAAGAAATTTTGAGCTAAAACTACATATTATTGGAAACAATTTTTTTTTTTTTAAATTCCCAGCAAAATTCAAATAAGTTCTGTGAAGAAACTATGGAATCTAAATAGTCACATTACACATAAATGAATTGGTTGAAGGGTGTAGCTTCCAAAATGGGGTCTGGTTTTTATAAATTTTCCCTAAATTTTGCAATTTTTCACCAATAAACACTGAATATATCATCCAAATTTTACCACTAACATAAAGCACAATGTGTCACAAGAAAACAATCTCAGAATCGCTTGGATAGGTTTAAACATTCCGACGTTATTACCACATAAAGTGAAATATGTCAGATTTGAAAAATGGGCTCTGAGCCTTAAGGCCCAAACTAGGCTGCGTCCTTAAGGGGTTAAGGCTCAGAGCCCATTTTTCAAATCTGACATATTTCACTTTATGTGGTAATAACGTCGGAATGCTTAAACCTAACCGCGCGATTCTGAGATTATTTTCTCGTGACACATTTGGCTTCATGTTCGTGGTAAAATTTGGTCGATATATTCAGTGTTTATTGGTGAAAAATTGCAAAATTGAGAGAGAACTTTAAAAAAATAGAATTTTTCAGAATTTAAATGCATCTGCTTGTAAAACAGACGGTTATACCACCCAAAATAGTTACTAGTTCACATTCCCCATATGTCTACTTTAGATTGGCATCGTTTTTTGAGCATTCTTTTATTTTTCTTGGACGTTACAAGGCTTAGAACATAAACAGCAATTTCTCATATTTTTAAGAAAATGTCAAAAGCCTTTTTTTTAAGGTACCTGTTCAGTTCTGAAGTGGCTTTGAGGGGCCTATGCATTAGAAACCCTGATAAAAGACCGCATTTTAAAAACTAGACCCCTCAAAGTATTCAAAACAGCATTTAGAAAGTTTTTTTAACCCTTCAGGCATTTCACAAGAATTAAAGCAAAGTGGAGGTGAAATTTGCAAATTTCATTTTTCTTGCTGAATTTCAATTTTATTAAATTTTTCTTCTGCAACACAGAAGGTTTTACCAGAGAAATACTACTAAATATGTATTGTCCAGATTCTGCAGTTTTTAGAAATGTCCCACATGTGGCTCTAGTGTGCTCGTGCACTAAAACACAAGCCCCAGAAGCAAAGAAGGACCTAGTGCATTTTGAGCCCTCTTTTTTATTAGAATATATTTTAGGCAGCATGCCAGGTTTGAAGAGGTGTTGAGGTGCCAAAACAGTAGGAATCCCCCAATAGTGACCCCATTTTGGAAACTGCACCCCTCAAGGAATTCATTTATGGTTGTTGTTACCATTTTGACCACACAGTTTTTTCACAGCACGTATTTGAATTGGGCTGTGAAATGAAAAAAATGAAATTTTTTCCAATAAGATGTCATTTGTGATCAAAATTTCTTAGTTTCACAGGGAACAAAATACCCCATTTTGTTGCCCAATTTGTCCTTAGTGCGGCAATACCCCATTTGTGGTGATAAACTGCTGTTTGGGCCCATGGGAGGGCTCAGAAGGAAAAGAGCGCCATGTGTTTGTTGGAGTCCAGATTTTGCTGGATTGGTTTTCGGGTGCCATGTCGCATTTGCAGAGCCCCAGAGCTATCAAAGCAATGGAAACCCACCAGAAGTGACCCCATTTTGGAAACTGCACCCCTCAAGGAATTCAAATATGGTTGTTGTTACAATTTTGACCGCACAGTTTTTTTCACAGCACCTATTTGATTTGGGCTGTGAAATGAAAACATTTTTTTTTTTCCAATAAGATATAATTTTTGTATCAAAATTTCTTACTTTCACAGGGAACAAAATACCCCATTTTGTTGCCCAATTTCTCCTGAGTGCAGCAATACCCCATTTGTGGCGATAAACTGCCGTTTGGGCCCATGGGAGGCCTCAGAAGGGAAGGAGTGCTGTGTGTTCTTTGGAGTGCAGATTTTGCTTGTTTGGTTTTCGGGTGCCATGTCGCATTTGCAGAGCCCCAGAGGTATGAAAGCAATGGAAAACCACCAGAAGTGACCCCATTTTGGAAAATACACCCCTCAAGGAATTCATTTCTGGCTGTTGTGACCATTTTGACCCCATAGTTTTTTCACAGAACTTATTTGAATTGGGCTGGGAATTAAAACAAAATAAATTTTTTCCAATAATATGTAGTTTTGGCTGAAAATTTCTTATTTTCACAAGAAATCAAATACCCCATTCTGTTGCGCAATTTGTCCAGAGTGCAGGAATGCCCCATTTGTGGTGATAAACTGCCATTTGGGCCCATGGGAGGGCTCAGAAGAAAAGGACCACCATTTGGCCTACTGGGGATTTTCTGGTGCGAAGTCATGTATGCAGAAGCCCCTGAGGTACCAGTACAGTTGAAACCCGCAATAAGTGACCCCGTTTTAAAAACTACACCCTTAAGGCATTCATCTAGAGGTGTAGTGAGCATTTTTACTGGAGACTTACACCCCATAAACTGTAATGTGGGTTCTTACGGGTATTGCAATACCCTCAATGTGGCTGTTATCAGCTGCCTGGGCACACAGCAGGGCTCAGAAGGGAAAGATGAGGGGGATAAGCTGTGCGGAGCGCATCAGGGTAAGTAAAATTGGGGTAAATTATAAACCAAGGGATGTATGATAAATTTTAAAACACTCTTTCATACAGAGCTCTGGTTTTTCGGGACCCGCGTCAAATTGATATATTGTGTCCTACCTTATCCCCCTCTTATAGCAGATTTTGCACCTCTTTTGACTTTTTCCCTTCTTGGTCCCTAAAGATTAGGTTCTTGATAACCACCTCTTGAAATTCCAGGAAAGTTCCCCTCTGGCCTGTACATCGACATAGCACGTACACATTGTACAATGCCATCTGTATGATGTGCACGGCCAGCTTCTCATACCACACCGCACGGCGCAGTAGTGCTTCAGGGCTTGATCTGACAAGTCCACCCCTCCCATGTACCTATTGTAGTCCAGGATGCAGTCTGGTTTGGGGGTCTCTGTACTGGTACCTCCTACTGGTACATGGGTACTCGTGTGGCATCTCTCTTGTCTTGTACTTGACACACATTATTTTGCTGCTGGATTGTGCCCTGCTCTCACCCCTTCTTGTTTGCCCAAGCATAGTCTTAGGGATGCCTCTCAGATTTCTTCTAGTGGTGCCGCATGCCGCAGGACTTCTGGAAGCGAGGCAGTTGAAGAGTGGGACGCTGGTATAAAAATTATCCAGTTAGAGGTGGTAACCCTGGTCCAGCAGTGGGTGCACCAAATCCCACACAATTTTTGTATTAACTCCCAGTAAGGGGGGGGCATTCTGGGGGCTGAATACTGGTGTCCTTCCCTTTATATATCCTAAATTTGTAGGTATACCCTGATGCACTCTCACACAGCTTATACCTTCCCTTCTTACCCGGCAGGTACTCGCGGAATTGAACCCTCCCTTTAAAATCTACCAAGGACTCATCAATAGAAATACACTTCTCGGGGGTGTATACTTGGGAAAACCGGGCACTGAAACGGTCTAATATTGGTCTCCGTTTATACAAACGGTCAAAATTGGGGTCATCTTGGAGTAGGCAATGCTCATTAGGATATTTTTTTTAGGTCCCAGTTCAGTTCTGAAGTTGCTTTGAGGGGCCTATATATTAGAAACCCCTATCAAACACCCCATTTTAGAAACTAGACCCCTCAAATTATTGACAACAGCATTTAGAAAGTTTATTAACCCTTTTGGTGTTTCACAGGAATTTAGAGCAACGTAGAGGTGAAATTTACATATATTTTTTTGTCAGAAAATCCTCTTTATACCATTTTTTTTATAACACAAAAGGTTTTATCAGAGAAACGCAACTCAATACTTATTGCCCAGATTCTGTAGTTTTGAGAAATATCCCTCATGTGGCCCTAGTGTGATAATGCACTAAAGCACCGGCCTCAGAAGCAAAGGAGCACCTAGAGGATTTTGAGGCCTCCTTTTTATTAGGCACCATGTCCGGTTTGAAGAGGTCTTGTGGTGCAAAAACATTGGGAACCCCCCAAAAGTGACCCCATTTTGGAAACTAGACCCCTTGAGGAATTCATTGCTTTTTTCATGGGGTGCATGCAACGTTTTGATCAGTTTTTATTCTATTTTTAAGTGGCGTGGTGACTAAAAAACAGCAATTCTACTATTGTTTTTTTATTCTATTTTTTTTACAGCGTTCACCGTGCGCTATAAATGACATATTCACTTTATTCTGCGGGGCGATACGATTACGGCGATATTAGATGTTTATAGTTTTTTTTTATGTCTTATGGCGTTTGCACAATAAAATACTTTTTTTTTTAAATCATTCACTTTTTGTGTTACCTTATTCTAAGAGCCAGAACGTTTTTATTTTTCCATCAAGAAAGCCGTGCGAGGACTTATTTTTTGCGTAACGAACTGTAGTTTCGATCAGTACCATTTTTAGGTACATGCGACTTTTTGATCTCTTTTTATTCCATTTTTTGGGAGGTGAAGTGACCAAACAATTGTGACTGTGGTTCGGTTTATTATTATTTTCTTTTTCGGCGTTCACTGCGCGGAATAAATAATGAAATAATTTTGTAGTTCAGGCCGTTACGGACGCGGCGATACCAATTATGTATAGTTTATTTGTTTGTTTATATATTTTTATTAATAATAAAGGACTGATAAGGGAAAAAGGGGGATTTTGACTTTTATTACTTTTAAAACTTTTATTTTCTTATTTTTACACATCTTTTTTTTACTTTTTTTTTTACTTTATTACTTTGTCCCACTAGGGGACTTGAGGGCAGGAGGCCCTGATCGCTATTCTAATACACTGCACTACATGCGTAGTGCAGTGTATCAGAGCTGTCAGCTACTCACTGACAGCAAGCATAGTGGGTCCTGACTTCGTCAGGACCCACTAGGCTTCCGTCGATGGCATAGCCGGACGCCATTGTTTGGTGTCCGGTTGCCATAGCCACCATCGCCAGCCGCTATCGTGTAGCAGGCTGGCGATTGTAGCTTAACCCCTAAAAAGCCGTGATCGCTATTGAACACGGCTTTTAAGGGGTTAATCCGCGGGGACACAGCGATCGGTCCCCGCTGTAGAAGCTGCGGCAGCTGCTGTACGAGACAGCAGCTGTCACAGCTCCTGTATGTGTCGGGAGGACGGCCAAAATGACCGTTCCTCCCGCGACGTAATAGACTTTCGCTGAGCGCTAATGATACAGTTAGCACGACGGATTATTACGCCGCAGAGCGTTAAGGGGTTAAAAAAAGAAATAAAGCTTAAATCAGCGAAGTAGTCCAACGAATCTACGACGTAGTCCAAATGGTCCAGCGGAACCTGCAAAACAAAAATTAGCAGTATGAAAAATAAAAATAAAGATGGCTGCCCCAACAGACGAACAAACATATGAATAAATAGCTACCTTCGGAAACATATTAAAATAATTAGAAAAATTAGGCCCATAAAATAAAACATGTCAAATAAAAATAAAAAAATTATAACACCTTTCATTTAAAGAGAATCTTTCACCTCCCCATACATGTGCAGCTGAGTGCAGCATGTAATGGGGAGGGCCGCACAAACTCTGGGGCACTTTAAATTTTTCTCTTAGCCTCCTTCGTTATTTAGATATCGGTGCTGTAATATTTGGCGCCCGATATTTAAATAACCCCATGAACTGTCAATGGGGAGGTAATTGGCAAGGGGGCGTGTAACATCGCTGTGACACTGTCCAATCAGCTACGGTCAGCGTTACAGCAAGAGCTGGAGAGAGAGCGAGTGCGCGCAGCTCCGCCACCACTAAGGAACACAAGAGGAGAAGAAGAGTGAATTCTTCTTCTTCTGTTCTATGGCATCGGAGCTGTGCGTGCATGCACGCTCTCACTCTTTAGCTCTCAGCAGACAAGGACGACAAGACTGATCTCTCACCTGAGATCACAGTCTTGTACTTGCCTGCCGAGAGCTGAAGAGTGAGAGCGTGCACGCGCACATGATCTCCTCTCTCCAGCTCTTGCTGTTGACATTGTCCGTAGCGGATTGGGCAGTGTTACAGCGATGTTACACGTCCCCTTGCCAATTACCACCCCATTGGCAGTTCATGGGGTTATTTAAATATCGGGCGCCAAATATTACAGCACCAATATCTAAGTAAGGAAAAATGTAAAGTGCCCCAGAGTTTGTGCAGCCCTCCCCATTACACGCTGCACTCAAATTCAAATCTGTGGGCAGGTGAAAGATTCTCTTTAAAGTGTAACAACTTTTTTAAAAACTTTTGACATGTCAGAAGTTTTGATCAGTGGGGTCCGAACACTGAGACCCCCCACTAGTCGCTAAAACTAAGCAGCAGAAGTGCTCGGGTGAGCGGTGTGCCGCTTCAATTCTGTTTGGCTTTCCTTGGAGCAGTGTACAGGCTCAATAGAAAGTCTAGGAGTCCGTACACCGCTCACTCGGCTGAAAGTCGATCATAAATGAAGCGGCATAGCGCTCACCCGAGCACTTCTGCTGCTTCGTTTTAGCGATCGGTGTGGGCCTCAGTGCTCGGTCCCCCACCGTTGAAAACTTCGGACATGTCACTATGATATATAAAGATATCTATTAATGCGATTGGTGCAAGTTTTAATTACTTTTTATTGAAAATGATTTGCACTTTTTGAGATACAGCTGCTTTGTATCCTGTATACAGAGCAGCTGTATATAGCGCTGAGACCTGAATCCATTAGGTCGCCTATTACCGATCACATCTAAGTTATGAACTTAGATGTGATCGGTAACAGCTCGATCCTGCAGGACTCTCTGACACTGAATCAGTCAGTCCCGCTGATCTGACGGATACAGGATACAGCGCTATATACATTATATAATATATTTATTTTAATTAGCGGGGGCAGGTTTATGGGGAAGTGTTAGGGCCTGTTCACATCAGCGTTGACTTTCCGTTCCGGGATTCTGTGGGAGGTTTCCGTCGGGTGAACCCTGCAACGGAAAATCAAACTGAAACCACAGCTTCCGTTTCAGTCACCATTGAAATCAATGGTGACGGAAACATTGCTAATGGTTTCCGTTCGTCACCATTCCTGCAGGTTTCCGTTTTTGTGACGGAATCAATAGCGCAGTCGACTGCGCTAATGGTGACAGAAACGGAAATTGTGGTTTCAGTTTGACTTTCCGTTGCGGGGTTACCTCCGATGGAACCCCAGAACGGAAAGCCAACGCTGATGTGAACAGGCCCTAAGGCTTCTTTCACACTAGCATTAATATACGTTTACCTCTCTTCCGTCAGAGGAAGAGAGGATCGATACGTTAAACGGAAAGCAACGGTTCAATTAGAATTACCATTGCTTTCAATGGTAATTCTTTTGTATCAGTTGCTTTCCGTTTGTCTCCGTTCGCTAAGTTTCCGTTTTTTTTAAAAGGAAACAAGAGTGCAGTCTGCAGAACTTTTATTTCCGTTCAAAAGAACGGAAACCTAGCGAACGGAGACAAACGGAAAGCAACTGATACAAAAGAATTACCATTGAAAGTAATGCTAATTCTAATGGAGCCGTTGCTTTCCGTTTAACGTATCGATCCTCTCTTCCTCTGACGGAAGAGAGGTAAACGTATATTAATGCTAGTGTGAACAAAGCCCAATACAAGTAAGATATTAATAATATTTAAAAAAACCAAAAAAAAAACCAGCAGGGCTTTGAACCAGCAACCTTCCATAATTGAAGCCGTCATCGTCAATGCCTGTGAAACTGTAGTAGTTGAGGGTTTATTCAATAACAACAGGCACTATCAGTCTATCCTGTCTCTCTGCTGCGTGTGGGTGGTGACTGGTCAGAGACTCAGTCAGACTGGCGGCCGCTGCTGCCGCATGCAGTGTGCACTGGGAGTGACTGTGAGACTCACCAGTCACATCCCCGCTTGTAGCTTTCCCACGCTAATTAAGCACAGGAAAGCTACAAAGCCCTTATACTGCGCTCAGCTTCCTGCCCCTACTAATTTAAAAGGGGTCGGCCAACGCTGGGAGGCCAGGAGTATACTGCAAGGGGGGGTCTGGGCGTTTTACTGACAGCAGAGGGCTCTATAGGGGGGAATTAATCCCCCACCATAGAGCCCTGACTAGTTACTATACTGAAAGGTTAGGGGGGTCTGAGCATTTGACTGACTGCTCTAAAGGGGAATCCCCCCCTATAGAGCTCTCTGCAGTAAGTCAGACGCTCAGATCCTCCCCCACCCACACTAATCCTTCCATTAGAGTGATGTGAGGGCTCTAAGGGGTGGATTATTCCAGCCCCATAGAGCCCTTTGCTGTCGGTAAAATGCCCAGACCCCCCCTTGCAGTATACTCACGGGTCCCGGTCCCAGCAAGGCAGGAACTTACCTCGTGCTTCTCGTCGCTCCTCCTGCAGACTTGCTCCTCTCTGGCGGCTCACCTGGCCTCATGGCAGGTGCGGCACTGGATAATCCCCAAGTCAAGACGAGCTAGGAGGTCAAGGCTTCCTGAGCCCTGCTCACACCATAGTCAGGAGCCCCCCAGCTTGACTGTGTCTGATTTGGGACAGGTAGTGGCCCAATTACTGGCTGGAGTTAGAGAGGCTTTGGTGCAGCGTGAAGTCCCACCACCTTTGGTCCCCCTTGCTCCTTCTCCTGTGGCGGCGTGTTACGGTTCGGTATCTGGGGCTGTTGCGCTAGGTTCTAAAGTCATTGGTAGTGCTGGTGGGTCTGGCGCTCCTGTTGCGGTTCAACTGCATGGGGTTCGGTTAGCCAAATGTTTGTTTTGAGGGCTCCCTTAAGACGGAGATTAGAGATCGTATTTGGCGTGATGAATAAGTTGAGATTTTCTCTCTTTTGCCATTAGAGAAATTAAATTTGAATAGAGGAAAGTCTGACGAGAGTAAGGCTGGATTCACACGAGCACATTACGTCCGTAATTGACGGAATGTATTTCAGCCGCAAGTCCCGGACCGAACACACTGCTGGGAGCCAAAATATATGTCAGACAATATTAGCACCAAACAATACAATACTGCTGTAGTATAGCGCCCTAATAATACAGTGTACTTAACACTAATTGACATTTACTACATATTTCAAGGAATTTTCCAGGAACATTTAAATGGGTTTATATGGCCACAAAACATTTAAAAAAAAACAACCTTTACAATATACTGATGTTCTCCCTTCCAGGCTGTATCACGTGCTTGTATTTCAGGTCAGTTTGATCGTTGTTGTATCTGATCCCATCAGAGGAAAGCAGGAAAAACCTTCCCACATCTCTCCCTTATGGAAAAGTTTTCCCTTCATTCCACTAATGGGAACCATATAAAAAATACACAATGCTCACATTGCCTAATACGACAGAATACATACAGGAGAAAATAAGAAAACAGTGTCTAAGCTTTACAATATAGTTCTAGGAGAGAGGGGGGATTGTGTACAAAAAGGAAAATTAAGTTGTACGGCCACCAAGACGAGCTGGAGATCCTTCAGCTTCAATTAGAGTATGTTCACATGTGGATTTTCACCACATTTTATTAAATTGGCATTAGAATTTTATTGATCTGAATAGTAATCTGAAAATTGGTAACTATTTCTCTGCCATTTTTATTTTATTTTTTTCATTTTTCAAAGGCTTAATTTATAATTTTGCTAAATAAAAAACGGACAAAAAAACTACTGCATGGGAGCATCTGTATGGGCATTATAATGTATGGTGGTAGTTAGAGGGCATTATACTGTGTAGGGGCAGCTATTTGGTATTATACTGTGTGGGAGGCACTATGGGAGCATGATACTGTGTGAGCTGAATCGGGTGTGTATGGGCGGGGATTGGGTGGGATTAGAGGTGTGGCTTAAAAGAAAAATATTGTCCCTCTTTGTGATACTTGAAAGTTGGGAGGTATGATGTAACTAAGAGATCTCATCCTCTAGGTGACCCAAGGGCAGCCTTTACCCACAATTTCTCCAAACTTTTGGCTGTATGCCGTTGAAGAAACTGGTAATTGATCTCTCGTGCTTCAGTATTTATTATTAAACAAGATGGATTCTTGTGTCCTTTGTTTTGATGCCCTTCTTAACCTCTTAACGCCGAAGGGCGGATATATCCGTCCTCTGCAGCTGGTAGTTCGCGCAGGAGGACGGATATATCCATCCTGTGATCGCACGGGTACTGACACTGTACCCACGCGATTAGCAGCAGGAGCACGGCCGTTATACACAGCCTGGCTCCTGCTGCAACTGCCGGAATCGAAGCGCGCTCCGATTCCGGCAGTTTAACCCATGAAATGTTGCTGTCAATAGTGACAGCGACATCTAATGTGTTTGACAGAGGGAGGGAACTCCCTCTGTCACCCCATCGGCACCCCCGCAAAGAAATCGCGGGTCGCCGTCGAGTTTCCATGGCAGCCGGGGGCCTAAAAAAGACCCCCAGGTCTGCCTTCAGCAAATGCCTGTTAGGCCATTCCCGAGGCATAACCTAATAGATTGCCTGTCAGTTTTACACTGACAGGCAATAATGCTTTGGTATACTATGTTTACCAAAGCATTATATATGCGATCAGCAGATCGCATAGTGAAGTCCCCTGGTGGGACTAAAAAATAAATGTGAATCAGTTAAATAAAGTTTGTGAAAAAAAAATAAAAAATTACAGTCAAAATCAAATAAAACCAAAAAGTGGTTTTATTTAGTTAAAGAGTCAAAACAAATAACACATGCACATATATGTTATCCCCGCGATCGTAACGACTTGAACAATAAAATGAACACATTAATTAAACCACCGGATGAACGGCGTCCAAAAAAAACGCAAAAAAACAACGGCAAAATTCCCTCTTTTCTCCCATTCCCCCCATAAAAAATTAAATAAAAGTTAATCTATAAGTCCTATGTACTCCAAAATAGTACTAATGAAAACTACACAGTGGCTCGCAAAAATTAAGCCCACATACGGCACATTGAAGGAAAAATAAAAAAATTACTTCTCTTGGAATGCGGCGATGCAAAAACAAGTAATTTTTTTCTAAAAGGCTTTTTATTGTGCAAACGTAGGAAAACATATAAAACCTTTACGCTGCATAGTAAACGGCGTAAATTTATAACGTGAAAATCAATGCTGGAATAGCTGCTTATTTTCAATTCTCTCCTAAAATAAAGTTAATAAAAGTTAATCAATATATTATAAGCATCTAAAAATGGTACAATTACAAAATACAACTCGTCCCACAAAAAACAAGCCCATATACGGCTATGTCGACAGAATAAAAAAAAAGTTACGACTCTTGGAATGCAACCGTGAAAAAACAAGAAATAATCCTTGGTCATTAACGTGCAAAATGGCCTGGTCATTAAGGGGTTAACATTCATTGTTAATATCCTGTAAAATGTAATCCACGGTCAATATTTATACATTGGTTGTGAAATGTCTTGTCATTTGAGCAGGCTATCCTAAATCTTATAAATCCCTTTGTAGGTATTGCCTAGATGGTGTGAGCTGGGTGACTGTAGTGCCCGCAGAGGGTTCACAAAATGTTTCCTTTTCTGCATTACAATTCCCCTGCAACGTAATCTCGAAGAAGGTAACAGAATCCATGGATGCCGAGCCTGTAACATTGTAAATTAAATGTATTGGTATTATTGTATTCCATAAATGGTGGTACAGACACCACATCATGACCCCTAAACAAAAAAAAAGATCGTCGATGTAGCGTCCATCCCACACAATCCACTTGTAAAAGGGATTATTGGCTGAAAACTTTTTGTTCTCCCACCATGTCATAAACAAATTGTCCATGGAGATGGAGAATTTTGACCCCATCAGGGCATCTTCTATCTGCAATAAAATAAAACTATCAAAGCAGAAAAAGTTATGTGAGCGCAGATACTCCACTGACATTAAAATAAATTCTTGTAGACATTTGGAATACCTGGTGTATTTCCTCAAATGGAATTCCACTGCCTTGATTGCCGGAATATGTGGTATGCAGGTAGGGACACCATCAGAAATTTCTGGGCCTCATACAGTCAGTGGAATTCCATTTGAGGAAATACATCTGGGTCCCCCCATTATGAGGGGATTTGGAGAGGTGGCAACGGAAAGTTGTGGGAGGGGAGCAGGACGCAAAGTGTCAGGGACTCTGTGAGCGGGCGGAGGAGTAGGCTAAGAGAACGGGAGGTGGCCGAGGCGGGAGTTGGGCCGGAGTGGATATGATGCTTGACCGGCATCTGGGGAGGGGAAAGGGAGGGAGACCGGTGGAAAGGTGGGAGAGAAGGGGAAACATAAAAAAAATTATTAAACTGAATCTACTGCTTTAAAACAGAGTCACTCATCAAGTTGCAGAACTGGCCGCCGCTTCTGGCCCCTGCATGGGTCACATTCCTTTCTACAAACCAATTACCGCTGACCATAACCTTGATGAGCGGCAGCTGCCCACTTTATTTTACTTTTGTGGCCAGGCCCCTGACAGTAGTACCAGCAGGTCGGTTTGCAGGGGTACTAGCCAACTACGTCACAGATAACCCAAGACCATGCAAAGTTATGGATTTTTGGCATCCCATGGAATATGGGAACAATAGGGAATTTTATCAGTAAGTATTCTGCCTGTTTCTTGGCTAATACTCCTAATCCAATTCCTTCTTCTAGCTGATTTTTTAAAGATATTTTAAATGTGGTGATTTGTTTTCACCACAAGTTTGCGATATGTAGATTCATTGTCTAAAATGGTATGAACGTGTCTGGGATATAAACAGGAATCTAGAACAACTCCTGCTCCGTGCACTCCTAAGATTTGGAGGACACAGTTATACGCTGGATATATGGTGAGCACCTCTGTGTTTTCACCTTTAGCCCTTATGTGTATATATGAACCTTTTAGATGGTTAATCTTTACCCGCTAAGGTGGGAGGGTTGGTTCCAATGCCTAGTTATGGTGGTGTCTGTAGACTGGAGTGTGGTGTCTGAGGAAGTAAAGGTCCTTTTAGACGTCCCGATACTGACCATGAAAACAAGCGCTGATTGACGATACATCGTGTTACAAAGAGCAATCGTCGGTAATGTATGGGGGGGCAAACAATCGTTACTACACCAGACCCCGCACCGATACACCAGTCCAGCTGCCTCCGGGCACTGGACAATATTGCCAGAAGCACATGGTTCCGACTACTGCATAGCGGCCGTTCGGCAGAACTGCAGCTCGGCCTCTATTCTTTGACCTGAGCCATCTGGTTCTGGCAGTGTTGTTCGGTGCCCGTAGGCAGCTGGAGTGGCGGATCGGTGCGAGGTCCGGGTGTCGGGCACGCACTGATCATATACTGATGACCTATCCAGTGGATAGGTTTATTAGTTGTCAAAACGTGGAAAACCCCTTTAATACTGGCGTTTCATACACCAGTCCTATTAAACAGTTTGCTGGAGTAAGATGCAACACATTTATTAACAGGTGAACAACTCTTATTAAATGTGTCGCTTCTTTTAGCTGCAATGCGGCCTGTCATCAGTACTTTCTACGTGCTGCGGCCTGCTGTAAGAGCCTGAGGGAATCCGGGAGGGAGAATCGGAATGGTGAGGTAAGTACATTTTTAAAATGTATTTTATTGTCTGATTGGGGGGGCATACAGTCTGATTGGGGGGGAGGTATGGGTCTGGCACCGACCTTCGCCTTGTTACGCCCCTCAGAGATAAATCTGTGCCGCACTATACATATAGATTTCTGCTATAATTGACATCAGTTACTGGCGTAAATTATAGTAAAATTGTTGGCCATTTCTGCTAAGCCCGCCCATTTTTTGCCCCCAAAAATTTAGACTTTTGTGAATTCTCTACGCTAGTAAACTGTTGTAGAAAGGTTAATATATTCCCCCCAAAGGCTACAGACCGTAATACAATATCTTTTTTTTTCGTTATCAAAATTTTTTATTAGAAATTAAACAGAGCAGATAAAACATTTTCACAAAATTGCCAAAGTTTATACGCAGTGCAATACAATAAAGTCAAACTGTAGAAATTGTTACAGAGATATATGAACAATGGTAGGAGGTAGCCTCCCAAACAGTGAAGTAATAGGAAGTAAATAATAAAATCTAATGGTAAGTAACAGTCCCATAACCATAGCAGAAGTAGTGAAATATTTAGGGAAACCAGTCCCAAAACAAATAGCAATGACGGTTAAGTGCAGATTTTAACACAAAGTTACATAAACACAAGACGACAAAGGGAAACACAAACGGACAAAAGCACACACTATTTGGCGAGATGAGCGTTCAAAATAGGTCATCCAACCAAAGAGACAGATCAGTACCACCCCGGAATCCGGACCACACTGACCAAGTTCGAACAAAAATCTCGGATTTACCACGATCAGCAGACATCAGCTCCTCCATCCTCATAATCCCATTCAGCTCCGTTACCCATTCCTTCAAAGAAGGCACAGTACTAGACTTCCAATGACGTGGAATTACCATTCTAGCTGCAGTCAGAAAATGTCGAAAGACCCCGTTTTTGAGGTGTGGGAGTGATCCAGGAACCATGGAAAGCAATCCAACAGAAGGTGAGGTAGGAACGTCAGTGCCAAAAGCTTATTGCCAAGATCAAAAATTTTTCCCCAAAAGGGACGGAGATTGGGGCAATCCCACCAAATGTGCAACATGGTACCAGGAGCCTCCCCACACCTCCAACAATCAGCAGACACATTAGGAAATATGCTATGTAAAAAGGAAGGACAACGCTACCATCTGGTAATTATGTTATAGTTTTTCTCCTGAGCAAAACAGGAAGTTGGTAACTTATGAGCCAGAAAGAAAGAAGTTCCCCAGTCCTTCTCAGAATGTTGAACCCCCATTTCCTCCTCCCAAGATGTGGTGAATGTCAACTGAGATTAAGAGTATCCCGGTTGGAGGATCCCATGTAAATAGGACAGTACATGAGAAGGAGCAGAAGTCAAAGACAGATAACGTTCCAGAGGAGTCTTATCCTGTAGCAACACAAGACAATCACCCATGGAAGAGAGATATGAACGCAACTGAAAGTAGGGCCACCACATTGATCGTCTACCCGGGCAGGCCTCAGATACAGCAGCAAGCAACAAAATTGCACCATCAGGTGTAAGGGTCTGAGCTAAATATCCGCCATCCTGTCTCCCCTAACAGAGAAATGTGTCCACACCCACCGCCGGAGGGAAGGAAGGATTATCAAACAGAGGAGTCAAAGGACCCGAACGGTGAGCAAGGTCCAGGGTACCAAGGATCCACTCCCATACCACAAGAAATTGACGTGTGAGGAAAGGCAGGGAAGACGTTGGTTGCTGGAAGCCAGACAACCAAGGCAAAGAGGATAATGCAAGAGAGGACATATTATTCTCAATACGCACTCATTGCTTACCCGCAGCCGCACGGTACCAATCCACCAACCTCATGAGGATTGCAGCTTGGTGGTATTGCTTAAAGTCCGGCAAATCCGCACCCCCCTCCACCTTGAGCCTACTGAGAACAGAAAATCTAATCCGCGGCTAAGAAGAGCCTCATACAAATTTGGTTATGGCCCTATGCAAGGTCTTAAAGAAGGACGCAGGAACCACAATGGATACAGTTTGAAATATGTACAGAAATTTATGTAAAATATGCATTTTGACAGCATTGAAACGCCCGAACCACGACATGCGCCGACCCCCAAATGCCTCCAACTCTTGCAAGGTACGCTGTAAGATAGGTGTGTAGTTCAAGGTAAACAGGTCAGGCAAATGTGTGGGGATATGTATCCCTAAATATTTTAAAGATGCAGTTTGCCACTTAAACGGGAAAACCCGAGCAAGATGAGCAGCTAGAGGGGCGTCCAGAGATACATTCAGCGCCTCCAATTTAGAATAATTGACCTTGAAGTTACTCAAGTGACCAAATTGCTCAAACTCCCCAGTCAAAGATGGCAAAGAAATCATAGGAGTCGTAAGGTACACTAGAAGATCATCAGCGTACAGTGCTAACTTGTGATGCTGAGCACCAACACATATGCCCTTAATGCTAGGGTTAGTCCGCAGTGCCACAGCCAGGAGTTCCATGACTAACACATATAACAGAGGCAAAAGTGGACACCCCTGTCTTGTTCCATTTGTAATAGGCAAAGAATCAGACAAAAGACCATTAACTCGTACCCGAGCTGTAGGCCTGTGATATAACGCCATAATCCTATCCACCATTGTAGAGCCAAGTCCGACCTGAGTCAAGACACTGCAGAGAAACAACCAGTGTACCCTATCAAAAGCCTTTTCTGGGGATGCCGAACAGAGCAGTCGCATCTCCTTGAGCTCCGCTCTGAGATCTCTAAGCTACGACCTTAGCGACGTTACATACCACCGGATTGTCAACCCTCTTACCTCCGAACAGCACGGTAACATGATGACCCGGACGAAGTCTTCGAAAACGGGACCCAAGCGTCTCACAGACTTCTTCTCCGCGAAGGAGAACAAGCATGGCGGCGAGGCATCCTCCGCGACCAACGTCCCGCCAGCCTCTCCTCCCTTGCCTGAAGGAGATTGGGATGTCAACCCCTCTAAGACGACAGCCGAGGGTGAGTCTGTGCCCTGGGGGGACGGGGAACCAGAATCGCCTAAAGTGGCATCCATGGGGAAGGGACGCTTTGCTGCACTAACAAATAGCCCCACATCTAAGATGGCGTCCTCACCTCGTGTATCAGAGGAGTCTCCTCCCCCCAGCCCTGCAGGACTTACAACTGCACAAGCTCCCTGTGTAGAGGATATATTTCCACATTCTGTGGCCATAGAAGATATACCCTCATTGGGTCAAGCAGCTTCAGAAGCTTTTATAAAAAATATGGTACTAGCCCTCAGGGGCTCCTTTCACAGCGATTTATTAGGATTCTCCACTAAACTCTCTAACGCTATTGACGACCTAGGAGACCGAGTTGACCACGTGGAGTCAAAAATGAGTGAACTCACTAATGCACATAACGATATAGTGGATGCTCATGTGTCTTTGGAGGAAGAAATGCAAGCTTTAACCCCTTCCCGCCCAATCACGTACATTTACGTGATTAAAGCTGGTGGCTTACCGCCTTTTCACGTAAATGTACGTCATGGAGATGAAGCTGGCTCAGGAGCTGAGCCAGCGACATCACCGCCGGGTGACAGCTGTATGTTACAGCTGGCACCCTAAGGTATCGGCCAGGACCGGAGCTAGCCTCTGATCCGACCTATTAACCCCTCACATGCTGCGTTCAATAGAGATCGCAGCATGTGAGGAGTTTATAGCCACCGGCACCCCAGCAACGTGATCGCTGGGTTGCCAGTGGCTGCAAAGGCGATCGGAGGGCTAATATTTACCTCCCGATGAGCCTGTAACGGAATCCTCCTATGCCCCGTCGTCGGCGGGGCCCAGGAGGCTTCCGGTACCATCGGCAAGATGGCGCCGGCTCAGCTTCCGGCTCAGAAGCTGAGCCGGCGTCATCAGCAGTGGGTGTCCGCTGTATGTTACAGCGGACACCCCGATCTATCGCCAGGAACTGGAGCTAGCTCCGATTCCTGGCATTAACCCCTTCGATGCAGCGATCCATTGTGATCGCTGCATCCTAGAGGTTTGTAGCAAATCGGCAGCCTCGCCACGCGATGGCAAGGCTGGCGACTGCTACCATGGCAACAGGAGCCCTAACAATGGACTCCTGTCTGCCATTACGTAAGCTGATTAGGCCCCGCCCAGAGGCGGAGCCAGATCGGCTTGCTGTCAGTGAACAACTGACAGTTCCAATACATTGCACTACATAGGTAGTGCAATGTATTAGAACATCAAACAAACAGTTGGACATTCAAGTCCCCTAGTGGGACTAAAGAAAAGTGTAAAAATAAAAGTTGTAAAACATACAATAAAAGTTTCAAGTAATAACACAAAACACAATCGCCCTTTTTCCCTTATCAAGTCATTTATTATTGAAAAAAATAATAAAGCCATACATATTTGGTATCGCTGCGACCGTAAGGACCTAAACTATAAAAATATTATGTTATTTATCCAGCACAGTGAACGCCGTAAAAAAAACCCTCAAAAACACTGCCATAATTACTGTTTTTTTGGTCACCGTCTTCCAAAAATTTAAATAAAAAGTGATCAAAAAGTCGCATGTATCCAAAAACGGTACCTATAAAATCTATACCTCGTCTCGCAAAAAACAAACCCTCACACAGCTCCATCGACGAAAAAATGTAAAAGTTATGGCTCTCACAACATCGCGGCAGAAGAAATACATTCTCTTTCCAAAAGTAATTTTATTGTGCAAAAAGTTATAAAAAAGTTCTATAAATTTGGTATCGCCGGAATCGTACTGACCCGCAGAATAAAGGTAACATGTAGTTTATAATGTACGGTGAACGCTGTATATAAAAAACAAGCTATGGCAGAATTGCTGTTTTTTTGTCACCTTGCCTCCCAAAAAAGGATAACAAGTGATCAAAAAGTTGCATGTACCCCAATATGGTACCAATAAAAGCTACAGCTCGTCCCGTAAAAAAACAGCCCTCATACCACTACGTCTATGAAAAAATAAAATAAGTTAAGGCTCCAATAATTCAGGAAAGAAAAATATGCAGTTGTGCCCGAGGGGAACATTTCTTCTGTTTCAAAAGGCGATGTATGAAGGCACTAAAATTAGGGAACCAGGAAGGGGAGAGCCCAAATATATCTGCTGGAAGCGAGGGCGCCCATATTATACCAGGGCAACACTTTCCCGGCAAAATTCCCCAAACTTCAAAGGTGCGGAGTGTGGACCAAAAGGGGCATAAGGAAGGACGCCAGTTATCAGTGCGACACCGGCCTGTGTAGAAAGTATTGTGTCACAGCGTAACACACACCTATGGATCATTTTATTATATTTTTTACCTTATTATTATACCACCTGACTATGCCCCGATGTACTCTGCCGAGCTCACATATGCCCCACATTATAAACGGAAACAACAGTGATACTCCAAACAAAACTATTACCAAGCAAATTCCACGCTCCAAAAGCCAAATGGCGCTCCCACCGATCTGAGCCCTACAGCATGCCCAAACAGCTGTTTATGTCCACATATATGGCATCGCCATACCCGGGAGAACCCTTTTAACAATTTTTGAGGTGTGTGTCCCCAGTGGCACAAGCTGGGCACGACATATTTGACAATGAATTGGCATATCTAGGGCAAAATTTTAATTTGTACCTTCGGCAGCGCAATCATTTATGGAAAAGACACGTGGGGTGAAAATGCTCACTACACCCCTTAATAAATGCCTTGAGGGGTGTAGTTTCCAAAATGGGGTCACTTCTCAGGGTTTTTTTTTATTTCACATCTGAGCCTCTGCAATTGTGAACCAATACTTTATATGTCGCCAAATTAGGCCTCAATTTTACATGGTACTTTTTCACTCCTGAGCCCTGTCGAATGTCCAGGCAAAAGATTAGGGCCACACGTAGGGTGCTTCTAAAACCGGGAAACACCGCATAAAAATTGAGAGCTGTCTTGTTAGGGTGGCACAAGCCGGGCACCACATATTGGCGTATCTAAGGAAAAATTCCCAATTTCACTCTCCCACATCGTGTGCACACGAATTTCTGCAAAACACCTGTGGGGTTAACATGCTCACTACACCCCCTAGGTGAATACCTTGAGGGTGTTGTTTCCAAAATGGGGTCACTTCTGGGGGGGACTGTTTTGGTTCAACAGGGACTTTGCAAATGCAACATAGCGACCAGAAACCAAATGCAGCAAAATCTGTACACCAAAAGCAAATGGTGCTCCTTCCCTTCTGAGCCCTGCCGTGTGTCTAAACAGCAGTCTATGACCACGTGTGGGGTATTGCCGTACATCAGAGAAGTTGCTTTACAAATGTTGGGGTTCTTTTTTTCCTTTATTTGTTGAGAAAATTAAAAATTTTGAGCTAAAGCTACGTCTTATTGACGAAAAAGGATTTTTTTTATTTTCACTGCCCAATTCTAATAAAATCTATGAAACACCTGTGGGGTCAAAATGCTCACTACACCCCTAGATGGATTCCTCAAGGGGTGTAGTTTTCTCAATGGAGTCATTTTTTTGGCGTTTTCACTGTTTTGTCCCCTCAGGGGCTTTGCAAATGCGACGTGGCCTCCGCAAACCATTCCTGCTAAATTTGAGCTCCAAAAGCCAAATGGCGCTCTTTTCCTTTTAAGCCCTGCCGTGTGTTCAAACAGCTGTTTATTACCACATGTGGGGTATTGTTTTACTCGGGAGAAATTGCTTTACAAATGTTGTGGTGCTTTTTCTCCTTTAGTCCTTGTGGAAATTAGAAAAAATTAGCTAAACCTACATTTTCTTTGAAAGAATGTAGATTTTAATTTTCACGGCCTACTTCCAATAATTTCTGCAAAAAACCTGCGGGGTCAAAATGCTCACTAGACCCCTAGATAATTTCCTCAAGGGGTGTAGTTTCCCAAATGGGGTCACTTTTGGTGGATTTCCACTGTTTTGGCACCGAAAGAGCCCTTCAAACCTGACATGGAGCCTAAAATATTTTCTAATAAAAAGGAGGCCCAAAATCCACTAGGTGCTCCTTTGCTTCTGAGGCCTGTGCTTCAGTCCATTACCGCACTAGGGGCACATGTGGGGTATTTCTAAAAACTGCAGCATCTGGGCAATAGATATTGAGTTGCGTTTCTCTGGTAAAAACTTCTGTGTTACAAAAAAAATAGATTAAAAATGAATTTCCGCAAAAAAAAAATGAAATTTTAAAATTTCACCTCCACGTTGATTTAATTTCTGTGAAACATTTAAAGGGTTAAGAAACTTTCTAAATGCTGTTTTGAATACTTTGAGAGGTGAAGATTTTAAAATGGGGTGACTTTTTGGCGGTTTCTAATATATAAGGCCCTAAAATCCACTTCACAACTGAACTGGCCCCTGTAAAAATAGCCTTTTGAAATTTTCTTGAAAATTTGAGAAATTGCTGCTAAAGTTCTAAGCCTTGTGATGTCATAGAAAAATAAAAGGACGTTCAAAAAACGATGCAAATATAAAGTAGACATATGGGGGATGTTAATTAGCAACAATTTTGTGTGGTATAACAGCCTGTCTTACAAGCAGATACATTTACATTTAGAAAAATGCTAATTTTTGCAATTTTTCACAAAATTTTGGTGTTTTTCACTGATAAATATTGAATTTATCGACCAAATTTTTCCACTAACATAAAGTCCAATGTCTCACGAGAAAACAATCTCAGAATCGCTTTGATAGGTAAAAGCATTCCGGAGTTATTACCACATAAAGTGAAATATGTCAGATTTGAAAAAAATGGGTCTGGTCCTGAAGGCCAAAATGAGCTTGGTCCTGAAGGGGTTAAAATACAAGTTGGCTGATTTGGAGGATCGCAACAGACGGAATAATGTCAAATTTAGAGGAATTCCAGAGTCCGTCCAACCTTCCAACCTCACCGCTTACTTACAGCAACTTATTAAGGATGTATTGCCTACTTCCAAACCTGCAGATCTTATCATAGATAGAGCCCATAGGCTCCCTAAACCTAAATCTATTTCTGCTGATTTGCCACGGGATGTGATAGCAAGGATCCATTTTTATAATACCAAGGATTCCCTTATGTCTGCTTCACGAAGATTACCTGCTCTACCTGTACCTTATGAAAAGATACACATCTATGCGGATCTCTCCCAAACAACCCTGCAAACTAGGAGGAAATTTCTGCCTCTTACACTGGCGCTAAGGAAGAACGACGTGGGATACAGATGGGGATTTCCTACCAAATTACTGGTATATAGGAATGGAGTCCTGCATACCATGGCGGATGTATAGGAAGGATGGGCCCTGCTTCATAAATGGGGACTTACACCTATTTCACCCGCTACATTTCCTGCTAGAAGGTCCCCCTCGAGACTCTCACCGGAGTGGATTGGGAAATCTTGTCATTGAACGTTCCGGGGTATTGGCTGCTAAATGGAGGTCGTGATGGTGTTCAAGTAGACTCTTTCCCCACTTGTCTTTGGTGACTCTCAGCCAGACATCTGGCGGAGTTACTTTCTCACTACGTGATGTTTTTCTTGCTACAGTTTCCAAGTTTTTACTTTCCTTCCCTGTCCTCCTTCCTTAAAATTTCTGTTCTACGATTATTGTCATATATACCAGACGCGTTATGTTCTGATCCTATCCTAGCTCGAATATGGGTTTTAATTCATATGAAGCACTTTACATGTATTATTTATGGTGGTTAAATTTGTATCTCTGAACACCAGGGGGCTTAATTCACCCTTTAAGAGAGCTTCGGTGTGGAAGGATGCTTTAGTTTCCAACTCTGATATAATCTGTTTACAAGAGACACATTTTGCCAAATCCCATTGTCCCAAATTTACTCATCAAAAATTTCCATTAATTTACCTCTCTAATGCTGATAAGAAAAGGGCGGGAGTGATGATAGCCTTTAAGGACACAGTATCCTTTCAAATGCAGTCTTCCATTATTGATGAGCGGGGGAGATTTTTGATCCTGGTAGGTCTGCTTAACAATTGTCCCATCACTATTGCTAATATTTATGCTCCTAATACGTCACAAATACGTTTCGTCAACAAGACTATGCGCAAAATTCGCAAAATTATGCAAGGGAAGCTTATAATATGTGGGGATTTCAACATAAACCCGGACGCTAAATGGGACTCTACTAAACAGGGTAGAAGGTCTCCCCCGACTCTAACCCCGTGGTTACTTAAGGAAGATTTATATGACACGTTTAGATGTATGAATTCCTCTTCTAGAGAATTCACCTTTTATTCCACAAGACACCGCTCATTTTCTAGAATAGACCTTTTCTTGGTGGATAGGAATTCTATATCAGGGATTAAAGCTTCTGAGATAGGACAGATAACTTGGTCGGATCACGCTCCCTCATATCTCCTTCTCTCTTTAGGGCCTGCCCCCTCACCAAGATCCTCAAGGCGAATCAATAATTTTATTATCAGTCTTCCCAAATATAAGGAAAAAATCTCCTCTCAATTACAAGAATATTTTATTTTTAATGGTTCCCCGGACCTAAGCACATTCACTCTATGGAATGCACATAAAGCGGTTATGAGGGGGTTCTTGATACAACAAGGGGTGCAATATAAAAAATTGAAAATGGCTGCTCTGACATCCTTACTGTCTGATATGCGTTCTGTGGAACAAGAACTCCAACTAACTCCATCTCCCTCCCTGCACAACAAACTCATGACCCTTAGAAGGAATCTGCAAGCCCTCCTTATAGACGAATTTGATAAAAAGATTGCTGCCTTAAGATTAAACTACTACACTTCCTATAATAAATCCAGTAAACTGTTGGCGCGTAAAATGAAACAACGTCAACTAAAAACTAAAATCACACACTTAGTCGAATCAACAGATGGGTCTAGGATCTCTAACCCCCAAACTATAGCGGATCAATTTAGCTCCTACTACTCTAAACTATACAACCTGAAGTCTGATCCCCAAACTCCACAACCCTCGGATAAGGATATCCAAACCTTTTTAGAAACGGTTCAGTTGCCTTCTATATCTCCGGACCAACTATCTAGTTTAAACGCCCCTGTATCTCTTTTAGAGGTGTCTAAAATTATCAATTTATCTAAAACCAGATGGGTTCTCCAACGAATACTACAGAACCTTTAACACCATTCTCGCCCCCCATCTAACTGCAGTCTTTAATAAAGCAATGTCAGAGGGAAGTATGCCCCAAGAAATGCTAGAAGCCACGATAGTGATGATCCCTAAACCTGGGAAATCCCCTACAACCCCGGCCAATTTCAGACCCATCTCCCTCCTTAACTGTGACACTAAATTATATGCTAAACTTCTAGCCACCCGCTTAATAGACATCCTACCCACGTTAGTACATTTCGATCAGGTGGGATTCACGAAAGGGAGGCAAGCTCCTGATGGAACTAGAAGGGTAATTGATCTCATAACTAAAGTAAGTCAATCTCGAGCGCCTTCTCTCCTCCTTACCCTGGATGCAGAGAAGGCGTTCGATAGAATACACTGGGGGTTTGCATTTTCGACTTTGATGAAATTTGGATTCGAAGGGAACATATTTAAGGCTATTCAAGCGCTATACACTCTACCTACTGCTAAAGTTCTATCTAATGGTTTCCTGTCTACCCCCTTCCATATTACTAATGGTACCAGGCAGGGGTGCCCGCTGTCCCCCTTATTGTTTACACTGGTTATGGAACCTCTAGCAGAATATATAAGATCTAACTTGCTGATTCGGGGAATCCCAGTGGGGTTTCGACAACATAAAATTGGATTATTCGCGGATGACATAATTTTGACCATTACTGACCCTTTATCCTCCCTAAGGGAAATTTCTCAAATTATCTCTAAATTTGGATTAGTATCTTACTACAAAGTGAATGCAACTAAATCTCAAATTCTTGGGATTTTTATCTCCCCGTCCCTGAAACAATCTATATTAACCGAGTTCCCATATCAATGGGAAAACTCTTCCATTCCTTATCTGGGAATCCAAATCAGCTATCCTTTGTCGCGACTTCCCAAAATATATTTTGATCCTCTTCTAGCGTCCTTACAGAGGGAATTGGATCAAATTGCTTTGCATGAACCTTCATGGTTAGGTCGCAACGTGTGCTATAAGATGTTCATACTACCCAAAATATTATACTACCTATGCACCCTACCAATCCCTATACCGCAAATTTGGATCTCTAAGTTCCAGAAGCAACTTCGGAACTTTCTGTGGGGAGGAAGGAGGCCTCGGATAGCAGCGTCCCTCTTGTTGAAGCGGAAACATAGAGGTGGGCTGGGAGTACCTAATCTCTTAGCTTACCATAGAGCATTAGTAGTTAAACAATCAGAAAAATGGTTTACTTCCTCTTCTGGAGTTAGCTGGCCATCGATTGAACACCATTTGATAGGGGGTCAACCGTTATCTACAGTACTGATGGAATATGCCTTGAGGCCTGACCTTCACCTTCCCAATATCCCTACAATTAAAGTTGCAATACAATGTTGGCTTCATTTCATCGCGCAACCCGCGGGGATTCCTGGGAGGGGCATGACTCGGATACCGATGGGGGTGCTTGAAACACTAATTCCCAACCTAGGAATCAAACATTGGCCGATGAACGGCATCCAGTATGTTTCTGATCTATTTTTTGGGAAAGATATTAAGTCCTTTAACAACATTCAGGAACAGTTTGGGATCTCGGATAGAGATATTTACAAATATATTCAGATTAATTCTTATCTGGCGTCCTCGCCTCTGACCGGACTTCAGGCACCCCAATCAACTATAGCACTTCTTTCTGGGTCTGGCTGGGGAGGTAGCAACCTTACGGCTAGAATATATGATGCAATGAATGGGGATGTGGAGACTTCTAGGCGAGCACACTTCTTGAACTGGGAGAGAGACATGGGGAAGACTTTCTCTATGGCACAATGGGAAGCAGCGATTAAATGGACTTTGAAGTCCTCAGTTTGTATGAACCTCTTGGAAGTTTTTCATAAGGTTCTGTTACGATGGTACTATACTCCGACCAAATTGGCGAGGATATATCCTCAAACTTCTAACCTCTGTTGGCGTAACTGTGGCCAAGAGAGCTCGTTATATCATATATTTTGGGGATGTCCCCGCCTGGTGACTTTCTGGACCAACATTTTTCAATTACTCTCGGAAGTTTTGGGGAATCCTATTCTCCAGGAACCAGGGTTAGCATTATTATCTCTAGAGATAGAAAAGTTCCCGCCGATTTATCGACGCCTAGTGTGCCATGTTTTGCTCACAGCGAAGTTACTGATAGCTAAGGCCTGGAAGTCTCCAACATCACCCACACGGGAGGAGGTGGTGGCCAGGGTGTCAATGCATTGTGTATATGAACGCATTTTTTACCTTAGACAACATAGATACGCTTCTTATATTGCCTTTTGGAATCCCTGGATAATATATCATAAAGTGGATGTGGAGATAACACAGATTTCAGCAATTCCCCCCCCCCCCCCTCCTAACCTTCCCCCTGAACCTCCCCTTGTTTCTGGTTCCCTGTTAATATGATATGCGAACAAGATGACTACTTTTGACATCATTGATGTATACTTGTGTATGACGCACTTTATTTCTGTATCATATGTTGTTTATTTGAAAAGTACAATAAAAATTGAATGTTGAAAAAAGAAAAAAAAAAGCCTTTTCGGCATCGACAGAACGTAGGCACATCGGTATCTTGCGTGTCTGGCAATAGGATGTTAAAAGCAGGGTCTTGTTAGTATTATCACGGGGTTCTCTACCACGCACAAATCCCACCTGATCATCCGCAACCAAGCCCGGTAATAATGGAGAAATTCTGAAGGCAATCAATTTCGCAAAGATTTTCACATCTACATTAATCAATGAAATGGGCGTAAAATTTGCACACGTCGTGGGGTCCTTACCCGGTTTTGGTAGAAGAGTAATATGAGCCTCAAGAGACTGAGGTGCAAAGGGACAAGAGGAAGACACAGTGTTAAAGACTTTTGTCAAAAAGGGAGCAAGTTAATCCTTGAACGTCTTATAAAATCTTTTGTTGAACCCATACGTTTCTGGACTTTTGCCCAAAGGAGAGTCCCCAATCGCCTGCAAGACTTCCGATTCCAAAAATTCTCCCTCAAGTCCCAAGGCGTCCCCAGCCTCCAAAGACGGCAAGGCCGTATCCTGTACATACTGATCGATTTTTCCCCGCAACGCATCAGCCTGCATATCCTGAAAATGACCTTTGAGGTTATACAAAGTAGAATAATATTGTCTAAAACATTCAGTGATACCGACTGGGTCATGAACCTCGCCGCCAGTGGGACACGCAATTTTAGGGATATATGATGCTTGCGTACGGGGATGTAAAATCTGTGCTAAAGACCGACCACATTTATCCGCAAATTCGTAGGAGTGTTTGCGCATCCGATCCCGAAATCTAGCATGCGATTGATCTAGCAAAGAACGTAGGGATTCTCGAGTCGTAGCGAGCTCAGAAAAAACCTGTGAGGAAGAAGGAGCACGCTTATGACTGGACTCCAACTCTCGTTTCCGCTCCAGGAGCCGTGCAATAGCCACCCCTTTTTGCCTTTTGAAACGAGCCCTGTGCTGAATTAGGACACCTCTAACCATGCACTTCAATGCCTCCCACTGTAAAGGTAACGGAGTAGAGTCATGAGCGTGCACAGCGAAAAAAGAGCTAAGCGTATCTTTGAGAGCTGACATATACACCATATCCCGCAAGAGATTATCATTAAGCTTCCAAGACTGGAAACTGGGCACCGAATCAGGGAAGGTAAGGGATAAAAAAAACGGTGCATGGTCCGACCAAAACATGGCCCACCTCAGAAGTAGGGTGCCAAGTAAGCAAGTGATGGCTAACGAGAAAGGTATCTAAAGGACTGTACATATTGTGCAACGGAGAGAAAAAAGTATATTCTCGTACCTGAGGATGGAGAACCCTCCACACGTCAATCAATTGCATAGAGTGCATTGTAGTCTTCAAGGCCGCCAAGTCTTAGGAACAGCAGACCTGCCCGAGGAGGTATCAAGCCTGGAGTCAAATGTCAAATTAAAGTCACCTCCCACAAGTCAAACACCCTCCGAAAACGCCTCTAATTTCCTGAGAAACACCCGACACACCCGAGCCTGATCCTGATTAGGAAGATAAAAGTTAGCTAATGTGAAAATCTTATTCCTAATGGACAGCTTAAGAAAGACAAACTGACCACCCGGGTCGATCAGGACATCAATGGTCTTATGAGAAAGCGATTTGTGAAACCAAACCGGATAATACCGATTAGTAAACTGTGGAGTATGGCCCACCTGAAAATGAGTTTCCTGCAGGAACAGGATATGCACCCGCTCTTTGTGCATGTGATACAGTACCTGTGAGCGTTTTTCAGGGACATTAAACCCTCTAACATGAAAGGTACAGACTTTCAACTGTGCCATCTCACTGTACTCAAGATGAGCAAGCCAATACTGTGTACTACTGTAACAGAGACAAAGACAAGACAAACCAGGAAGGGATAACACGACAACAAAGACAAACAGAACGGGTGAAATGATCACAAACTCCCTGATCTAATCAAGGAGAAACAATCCAAATACAGTAAACATCGGATACAACCAGTGAGTCCCTAAGAGGAGAAGTGTCAGGACAAGGTCTAGCCAGCACTTTGCACCCCCCAGCCTAGCAATAATATGAAACATAGCTGAATTGATAACAGATAACTGAAAAAATAAAAATAAAGGAAAAGGAAAGGAAACCAAGTGACATAATATTAGGGCCAAAGACCAATGACAGAAAGCATAGCGTAGAAGGCACATGACATGGTCAGAAACAGACAGAAAACCCCAATGAAGAACCACCCACCATACCGTTTTATAGGCCCTCAGGCTTATTGGCCGTAGGGACTATGACTGTGGGCAATAAAGGGGTTAATATGGGTACAGTGGGGCTAGGGGAAGTCGGTCTCTTCCCTCCCCCCACCTTTGTGTCTTCGTTCTGGGTGAAATGGCAGGGTAGCCTATAGGAATGTAGGGTCCCTCCTACAGGGCGGTTTTGGGGGGAATATGGGCGGTGTTTGCCCTCCTCCCCTTGCCAGGTATATAAGGCAAGGGTGGGAGGGCATCTTCCTCTTTTTACCGGCACTTGCCCACCCTCCCTCCCTATTGACGGTTATGTTCATAATTTCCCAAAAAAAACAACGTGTATTAGCAGGTATTGTTATATGTGTTAAAATTAAAAAAAAAAAATTATAATAGTGAATAATTTTGTAAAAAAAAAAAAAAAGTCCTCTAAAAAAAATCAAAAAAAGGAATATGTATACTAAAAAAATTAAAAATACAAAAAAAGAGAATAAAGGAATATACGCTTTTCGTGGCGCCCTGCACGGCGTTTGTGGTTGATTTGTGGATATGTGATCCTTTGATTGTCAATGTGCTAGGACGTTGTTGTCCTGTTGATTCATGTTTCCATCTGTTTCGTGTCTTTTGTATGGGGAAATACTGGTGACACAGCAGGCGGTGTTGGGTAAAGAGCTGACCTTCATGCCCCGCCCTAGGCGGGCTGGCATTCGAGTATAAATCAGGTTTTTGTTGCAATTGGTTAATGTTATAAATAAATAAAGAAAAATAAATAAATATAATTATAATAAAGCTGTGGCCGACCCTCGTGTCAACCCACGTTTGAAATAAAGCAGCCTCGTTGTGTTATTATTATTATAGGGCTTCATATTTTTCCCATAGCCAAATGGGGGTATTAGCGGTGTGCACACAGTCATGGATAACATAAATATACGTTTAAGCAAATAAAAGCATGAAGTAAACATTCACATGGGATTAATGTCGACAGACCAGCAAGAGCCATAAATCAACAAGAAATGGCAAGAACATAAAGTCCACCTAAAATAAAGAGAAAATTAAGCAGGCAACAGATTCATCATAGGAACATGTAAGCAGCAAACAACAGCCTCACAGGGCGGAGGCCAGGTTGAAGAACCAACAGCAGACCGCAAAATAAATTTCAGGAAGGGATCATAGGGAATCAGTGCCCCGACCACCATTACGCCGCATAGGAGATGCAGGGGAGCGGCCACGCCTCCGTGATCGTGGACGCTGGGGCGGCTGTGGAACATAAGGCCATTCAGGTATAGAGACTCGAGGCAAATGGAGAGCAGCACAAAAATCCGGAATATCCCTGGGATCTCGAACAATCAGCAACCCGCCATCTTTCCAAACCTGTAACTGAAAGGGATGGCCCCACAAGTAAGAAATCTCATGCTCTCTCAACACATCCAGCAAAGGACGGATAACTCTTCGTTTGTCTAAAGTCATCCTAGACAAATCAGACAGGAGTTGAATATTGACACCATTCAAGAAAACGTCACCTTTATCACGGGCCTTCCTCATAATCTGTTCTTTGAGAGCGAAGAAGTGAACACGACATAAGACATCTCTAGGCCTGTCAGGATCCGGATTACGAGGACCAAGAGTTCTGTGAGCTCTATTCAACTCCAGAGGATCACCAGCAGGGCGCTCCAGTAAGGAGTTAAACATCGACTGTAAAGTGGGTATAAGTTGCCCAGGAGAGACATCTTCAGGAATGCCCCGGAGCCGAATATTGTTACAACGGTTCCAGTATTCATGGTCCTCCGACAGATTAAAAAGCATGTGAATCTGGTGGGAGTGTTGATCCAAACGATCTGCATGTGAAACCTGTTGCACCGAGACAGATGAGATATCTCCTTCCATACACTGCACTTGATCAGACAAGTGAGAGAGATTAGTAGTGAGAGATTGAATCTCAGATTTATAAGTGGTCTCCAAACGGTTAATATAACGCTCCATGTCTTGTTTAGTAGGTAAAGCAGACAACTGTAGCCGCAATCCCTGTAAATCATCCCCTGGGGCGGTTAGATTGTGAGAAAAGTGACCTGCTGTATCCCTGGAGGAGATGGGAGGCAATGACAAAGGCAATGACAAAGGCCCCGGCATAGAAGAGGAGAAAGTAGGGGCCGCCATGACAGGGACCACGTGGCGAGCACTCCAGAGCAGGAGACGCCATGACAGTCCCAAGTGAACTCAGCTCACCCCCAGCCAGCAGGGGTGGAAACTGTCCCAGAGAACCACAGGTAGAGGAAAGGGTACAGCCGGTACCTGGAGCAGCAGCGGTGGCCGCAGATGTAAGCCCCTCAGCAAGCGGAGTCCCTCCGCCGTCTCATCTCTACTCCGGCGGCGCCATCTTGGAAGAAGCTCCAGCAGCAGCGTCCGTAAGGAAACGTTTAATTGAGCCGGCCGACGACATCTGCCTCGTCTGATATGGGGTCCCAGAGGTTGCCTTGGATTTCCTCACCATAAGGTAAGTGAACTTCAGCTTCTAACGGTGCTAATGATCGGGTTAGCTCTCAAGCAGCACGTCTGGTCAGCGCCATGTCCAAGTCACGCCCCCGTAATACAATATCTTAACCCCTTAGTGACCAGCCCATTTTAGGCCCTAATGACCAAGCTATTTTATTCGTTTTTCTATAGTCGCATTCAAAGAGCTATAACGTTTTTATTTTTTCGTCTACATAGTTGTATGAGGACTTGTTTTTTGCGGGATTAGTTGTGCTTTTTAATAGCACCATTTTTGGGTACATATAATTTTTATATTAACTTTTATTAACCTTTTTGGGGGGGATTATAAAAAAAAACTGAAATTCCGCCATTGTTCTATGCGTTTTTAAATTGACGTCGTTCACTGTGCGACGTAAATAACATGTTACCTTTATTCTCTGGGTCGGTACGATTACGGCGATACCACATATGTAGAGTTTTTTTTATGTTTTACGACTTTTGCACAATAAAAACACTTATGAACTAAAATTATTTGCTTTTGCATCGTCGCTTTCCAAGAGCCGTAATTTTTTTATTTTTCCATCAATGTAGTGATTTTTTGGGCTTGTTTTCTGCGGGACAAGACGTAGTTTTGAATGGTACTGTTTTGGGGTGCATGGGACTTATTGATTCATTTTTATTATGACATTTTTGGGGGGCAATGGAAAAAAATTGCAATTTCGCCATGGTTTTTTGCGTTTTTTTTTTACGGTGTTCACTTTGCGGTTTAAATTACATATTAACTTTATTAATGGAGTCATTATGGTCGCGGCGATACCACATATGTGTACTTTTTTTTTTTTACACTTTTACTAAATAAAACCACTTTTTATGGAAAAAAATGGTTTTATTTATTTTTTTACTGTACTTTTTATTAATAATCTTTATTTCACTTTGATGACTTATTTTATTAGTCCCACTAGGGGACTTTACTGAGCGATATTCCGATCGCTGCTATAATGCTCTGGTATACTTCGTATACCAGAGCATTATTGCCTGTCAGTGTAAATCTGACAGGCAATCTGTTAGGACGTGCCTCCGGCGCGTCCTAACAGGAATATGTCCAGGGCAGACCTGGGGGCTTTTATCAAGCCCCCGGCTGCCATGACACCCCATCAGAGACCCGCGATTTCATTTGCGGGCCGCCGATGGGTGACAGAGGGAGCACACTCCCTCTGTAAACAAAGTTAAATGCCGCGGTCGCTATTGACGGCGGCATTTAACGGGTTAAACGGCCGCGATCGAAGTAAACTTCGATCGCGGGCGTTGGAGCAGGAGCTCAGCTGTCATCAGACAGCAGAGCCCCGGCTCCTGCCTGCACGGGAGACCCGTGCAGGACTTAGACTAGGCTGACGTGAAAAGGCGTCAGCCTAGCCTAAAGCCCATTAGTGACCGACGTAAAAAGGCGTATTAGTGGTCACTAAGCGTTATCTACAGGGGGACTGTATGGCGTTATTTACAGAGGGGGCTGTATGGCGCTAACGCCATACAGCCCCCACTGTAGAGAACACCATACAGTCCCCCTGTAGAGAACGCCATACAGCCCCCCTGCAGGGAACGCCATACAGCCCCCCCCTGCAGGGAACGCCATAAAGCACCCCCTGCAGGGAACGCCATACAGCGCCCCCCCTGCAGGGAACGCCATACAGGGGCTGTATGGCGTTATCTACAGGGTGGGCTGTATGGCGTTATCTACAGGGGAGACTGTGTGGCGTTATCTACAGGGGGGTCTGTATGGCGTTATCTACAGGGGGGACTGTCTGGCGTTATCTACAGGGGGGACTGTGTGGCGTTATCTACAGGGGGGACTGTATGGCATTATCTACAGGGGGGACTGTGGCGTTATCTACAGGGGGCACTGTGTGGCGTTATCTACAGGGGGTCTGTGTGGCGTTATCTACAGGGGGGACTGTGTGGCGTTATCTACAGGGGGACTGTGTGGCGTTATCTACAGGGGGACTGTGTGGCGTTATCTACAGGGGGGACTGTGTGGCGTTATCTACAGGGGGGACTGTGTGGCGTTATCTACAGGGGGGACTGTGTGGCGTTATCTACAGAGGGAGACTGTATGGCGTTATCTACAGGGGGACTGTATGGCGTTATTTACAGAGGGGGCTGTATGGCGCTAACGCCATACAGCCCCCACTGTAGAGAACACCTTACAGTCCCCCTGTAGAGAACGCCATACAGCCCCCCTGCAGGGAACGCCATACAGCCCCCCCCTGCAGGGAACGCCGTAAAGCACCCCCTGCAGGGAACGCCATACAGCGCCCCCCCTGCAGGGAACGCCATACAGCGCCCCCCCTGAAGGGAACGCCATAAAGCGCCCCCTGCAGGGAACGCCATACAGCGCCCCCCCCCCAAAAAAAAAATACGACCTATAGTGTGTCCTACAAATAACATGCATCCCCTATCCACAGGATAAGGGATACATGTGTGATCGCTGGCATTGATAGGGAGAACGGGGGACTGAAAGTCCCCCAAGTTCTCCATGACTAACCTCTGACTTCCGGCGTCTGTGTCGGCAGCTCAATAAAAATGAATGGAGCGCTGGTCACGCATGCGCACAAGCGCGACCGGCGCTCCATTCATTTCTACGGAGCTGCCGACACAGACCCCGGAAGTCCGAGGTTTGTGATGGAGAACTTCAGGGGACTTTCAGTACCCCGTTCTCCCTATCGCTGCCAGCGATCACACATGTATCCCCTATCCTGTGGATAGGGGATACATGTCTTTTGTTTAATGGCAGAGCGGGGAGATTCCTCCCTGCTCTGCCGTAGTGTTCAGTGGCGTCCCGCTGTAGCAGCCATAGCGGCTGCTAGCGGAGCCTGCAGCCATGGTGGGGGCCCGTGCCGGCTGCTACGGCGGTAGTTACGCCACTGCTTGGCTGGTATCTCCTTATTGGGTCCCTGGACTTGAGATTCTTAACCTCTACTACTTATGAGGTATGGGACATAACATCTAGAGGATATCAATTGGCTGTTTCAAACTTGAAGCAAGAACTTTGCATGCACGCTACAACAGCCCTTAAATTCACCTGTACCCGGGAATTAACCCATCCTGTTACGGACAAGGAAGCAAGGGAGAAATCCACTCTGTGTATAATCAGGAATCCGCCTGCTTGAAGGAATCGAAGTGACCAAGAATACGATTCTAAGGTCAGATACATGTGGCTGTTAAGTTGCACTGAAACTTCAAGAATGATAAAGACCATCTATGGACTGATGTGCACACAATAGATGAGTATGCGGAAAATCATTGTGGATCATTTATATTCTCTTTGCTCACTCTACTTTACCGTACTTATATTGGTTCCTGGATGTGCTTAACAATTTTGCCGTTCTGACAGGTTTGAATTGACTGTCCCTCCTAGGCTGTAACTTGTTATATGTACCTTGCCGATATATCTTTTTGTATCTCATTTAGCATATTTATGCTTATATCGATATATACCCATAATTATCCCTGGCCAGGTAGTTTTTAAATTGTATTCTATTATTGTATATGAATTTTGTGGGAATTTGTTTGCTACTTTTCCCTTTTTTCTACGAATTAAACTAATTTTATATCACAATATCTATAGATATATTTATTTTTTATATATCAATATCTGAATTCTCTTACCCAGATGAGTGCTTGTTTTGTCCTGGATAGTTTTTTGGTTCATTGTTTTTGGTTTAGTTACTAGGACGGCACCGTGTGGCCCCCCAACCACAATATTCTGGGATTCTGGATATTCTTTTCTATTTTTTGTCCCCTTATTATAGTCCAGCAGCCATTTGGGCTGATAATTGATGTAAGGCAGCTTGACGCATACTGGCCCTTTAAGGCCGTGCACGCGTGGGAGCCCTGCGGTACACAGTCCGAGGACCCGGAAGAGAGTGCCGCCATCTCCCTGGAGGGAGTACACGCCGAGAAGAGAAGCGTCCATGGCCGGGATCGTCAAGAGGTAAGTCAGAACGACGACCCCCGGCCATGGACGTAACATACGTCCTGCTCCTGAGGTGACCTCAGGGAGGACAGAAACCTCCCATGGAACAGAAGAGACTGGGGTGGTGGACATTGTTAGGTAAAGGTTAAATTATAGACTTACCATCAGGGGTGCTCAGGGATATGCCGCTAATCCCCAAGTCAAGACTAGCTAGGAGGTCAAGGCTTCCTGAGCCCTGCTCACACCATAGTCAGGAGCCCCCCAGCTTGACTGTGTCTGATTTGGGACAGGTAGTGGCTCAATTACTGGCTGGTGTTAGAGAGGCTTTGGTGCAGCGTGAGGTCCCACCACCTGTGGTCCCCGTTGCTCCTTCTCCTGTGGCGGCGTGGTACGGTTCGGTATCTGGGGCTGTTGCGCTAGGTTCTAAAGTCAGTGGAGTTTTGCCATAGCAGTTTCATCTGGGGCCAGTGTGAGGAATGGGGGGAACCACTTTGTCTATTTTGCTGCAGGTGGAGAGAGACTTTTTCTGGGACTTTTTCTATTATTTGCCCCCTTGTCCTGAGCTCAGGTGGTTTTTAATTCAAATGAGACAAGCAGCCGATCAAACTGGGAAACCAGTGAACCAGTCCAAACCAGTGTAGAAGTGTCTGAAAATAATCCTCTCCACTGTCACCTTCAGACTGTCCGACCACAATGGTGAGGATATGCGTAGCAGCCGCAAGTGGGCATGGATTACAAATTGATAGTTGATGTGTTTATGTTTCTTTTGATGTGTTTTTATTTAAAAATTTAGCACCAAGCGCGCCGCCTATGTAAACATGTATGCCGCCTATGTAAACATGTATGTGTATATCATTTTAGTGCTTTGCTGCCATCTAGTGACCAAACTGCATAGATAGTTTGTGTAGTGCTGTTGTGTTATGTGTGCAGGACCTGTGATCACATGACCAGAGAGGCAAATTCTCAAGTTCGTGCAGGTGCTGCACAGCTACTCAAGTAGGGGAGAAGCTGACTCTTTATTTAACAGGAGTTTAGCACCATATTTAAATATGCAATATTTTAAAAACAAATCGCCATCTTAAAGTCGTCAAACTGCATATTATGAGAGGAAAATGACTGTTATGCTATGTCGTTGATATATACATTGTGTATTAAGTGTTATTCCACTTAAGTAAACATATAACAGATCATTCCTCCAATTAACCATTCGGGAATCTTGTATGAAGCTGCAGATCGCAGAACGCCTCCCTATTCAGGAAGTGTCTTCTCCAATATCCACCCGTCTTTGGTTTCTTCACTACTTCAAGGCCATAAAAACATTGGGGGGAATTTATTAAGATGGCATTTCATATGCCAGTCTTAATATAAAGAAAGTTGGAGTAAGATGAAATACATTTATTAAATGTGTCACATCTTTCGGCCATTCGTGCGCCACAATCGTTATGCAGCGACCGCGGCCATGCTCCATCCATTCCCCCTACCCATCGGACATAATGTAAAATAAATAATAAGTATAATCTTTTCTCCGCTTCTCTTCTTCCCCCTTGATCCCCGAAGGCTCCCTGCTGCCCATACAATGCACTGACACCGAGCAGCGTCAGGTCCTTTATATGTGACACAGCACTCAACGTCATCAGTGCATTGTATGAGCCGCAGGCTGCGGAGAGAACATGAGGGGACCAGAAGAGGAGTGGTGAGGTGAGCATTCATTTTTTATTTAATTGTCCGATAGAGGGGAAGGAGAGGAGCCTGGCATGGGCCTCTACCTTGCTACGCTCCACATAGTGACATTTTTGCCAATTATTAGCAGGCATAGATTTCGACTATAGTTTACGCCAGGTGTAAATTATTATAAATTTGTAGAGCTGCTGTCACCTCGCCCCCTTTTGGAAAGCCCTCTTTTAGAAAACTGGCGTAGAAAGGTTAATACATTTCCCCATAAGCTTTAAAAATTACCATTATGTGTTTCTAAGAAGTGTTTTTCTGCACCGGGAGGCATTAGTGTTTTTTTGTTTTTGTATCTGAAATGTGTTCTACAATGCGCGTTTTGAACTTTCTAATCGTGCGCCCTACAGATGTAGCCGGCTTTATCTTGACTTTCAACACATTAAATACACAGTGGCAGTGTTTTTTCAATGACTTTTTAATGACTTTTGTTGTGTGATATCACGCTGCAGCAAGTTATCCGAGTCAAGATAAAGATGGCTACATCCGTACATACACGCGATCACATTGTTTGCATTTAATGGCATAAATTACATGATGCTTAGTACAGTTTTTATAAACGCATCGATATCGTAAGTACTTTTTAAAAAATAAAAACTTTTTGGGAAAGTCAAGTTATGTTGTTAGTGACACTGTAGAAAAGACTTGGTGACATCATGTAACCATACCTCCCAACCGTCCCGGATTCAGGGCGGTGTCCCGCTGTCCCGCGCGGCCGGGGGTATGTCCCGCTGCCAAAATAATTCTAAAGCAGGGAACCATCAGCTCCCTGCTTCAGAATTGGTTCATAGCGAAGGAGCAGAGGGAGCTCCTCCACTCGCCGAGGGCTCCCCGGGCACAGGGCAACTTTGCGGGTGGATTGAGTATCCGACTCACCAGCCACAGCCGCGCTTGTAGCTTTCATGTGCTTAAAGAGGCTCTGTCACCAGATTTTGCAACCCCTATCTGCTATTACAGCAGATAGGCGCTGCAATGTAGATTACAGTAACGTTTTTATTTTTAAAAAACGAGCATTTTTGGCCAAGTTATGACCATTTTTGTATTTATGCAAATGAGGCTTGCAAAAGTACAACTGGGCGTGTTGAAAAGTAAAAGTACAACTGGGCATGTATTATGTGCGTACATCGGGGCGTTTTTACTACTTTTACTAGCTGGGCGTTCTGATGAGAAGTATCATCCACTTCTCTTCAGAACGCCCAGCTTCTGGCAGTGCAGACACAGCCGTGTTCTCGAGAGATCACGCTGTGACGTCACTTCCCCAGGTCCTGCATCGTGTCAGACGAGCGAGGACACATCGGCACCAGAGGCTACAGATGATTCTGCAGCAGCATCGGCGTTTGCAGGTAAATCGATGTAGCTACTTACCTGCAAATGCTGATGCTGCTGCAGAATCAACTGTAGCCTCTGGTGCCGATGTGTCCGACACGATGCAGGACCTGTGAGTGACGTCACAGATCTGCACTGCCAGAAGCTGGGCGTTCTGAGGAGAAGTGGATGATACTTCTCATCAGAACGCCCAGCTAGTAAAAGTAGTAAAAACGCCCCGATGTACGCACATAATACACGCCCACTTGGACTTTTACTTTTCAACACGCCCAGTTGTACTTTTGCAAGCCTCATTTGCATAAATACAAAAATGGCCATAACTTGGCCAAAAATGCTCGTTTTTTAAAAATAAAAACGTTACTGTAATCTATATTGCAGCACCGATCTGCTGCAATAGCAGATAGGGGTTGCAAAATCTGGTGACAGAGCCTCTTTAATTATCGTGGGAAAGCTACAAGCGGGGCTGTGACTGGTGAGTCTCACAGTCACTCCCAGTGCATGCGGCAGCAGCGGCAGCCAGGCTGACTGTGAGTTTCTGACCAGTCACCACCCATACGCAGCAGAGAGATAGTGCCGGCAGGATGGACTGACAAAGTGCCTGTCAATATTGAATGAACCCTCAACTACAACTGTTTTGCAGGTATTAAGTATGACGGCTTTTATAGTGTAGTGGTCAACTTGGCTGCCTTACATTAGGAAGGTTGCTGGTTCAAAGCTCAGTAGGGATTTTTTTTAATATTATTAATATCTTAGTTGTATTAGGCTAAGTTCACGCTAGCATTAATATATGTTTCCTCTCTTCCGTCAGAGGAAGAGAGGATCGATATGTTACACGAAACCATTGGCAATGTTTCCATCACCATTGATATCAATGGTGACGGAAACGGAAATTGTGGTTTCCGTTTGACTTTCCATTGCGGGGTTCACCCGACGGAAACCTCCGACGGAACCCCGGAACGGAAAGCCAACGCTGATGTGAACAGGCCCTAAGGCTTCTTTCACACTAGCGTTTCTATACGTTTACCTCTCTTCTGTCAGAGTAAGAGAGGATCGATATGTTAAACGGAAAGCAACGGTTCCATTAGAATTACAATTGCTTTCAATGTTAATTCTTTTGTATCAGTTGCTTTCCGTTTGTCTCCGTTCGCTAGGTTTCCGTTCTTTTGAACGGAAATAAAAGTTCGGCAGACTGCACTTTTGTTTCCTTTAAAAAAAAACGGAAACTTAGAGAATGGAGACAAACGGAAAGCAACTGATATAAAAGAATTACCATTAAAAGCAATGGTAATTCTAATGGAACCGTTGCTTTCCGTTTAACATATCGATCCTCTCTTCCTCTTACGGAAGAGAGGTAAACGTATAGAAACGCTAGTGTGAAAGAAGCCTTAGGGCCTGTTCACATCAGCGCTGGGTTCCATCGGAGGTTTCCGTCGGGTGAACCCCGCATTGGAAAGTCAAACGGAAACCACAGTTTCCGTTTCCGTCCCCATTGATATCGATGGTGATGGAAACATTGCTAATGGTTTCCGTTCGTCACAATTATGGCAGGTTACCGTTTTTCCAACGGAATCAATAGCGCAGTCAACTGAAATGTAAGCTGTAATTTCAGTTTGACTTTCCGTTGCGGGGTTCACCCGACTGAAACCTCTGACGGACCCCGGAATGGAAAGCCAATACTGATGTGAACAGGCCCTTACTTTAATCGTTTTTGAATTCAACTTCAGTTGTGACCGTACTCTTCTTCCTATTATCCCACTCGTGTGATCACTTATAAAAGGTGTTAGTTATGCTCTTTATTATCACTGAGGCCCCATGCACACGACCGTTCCCGTGATTACGCCCACGCACGGCTGCGGACAGTCATCCACATTTGCGGACCATGTTCCCATTATAAAGTATAGGACCATGGCCCATAAAATAAAAAAAATAGGACATGTCCTATTTTTTACGGAAGGTTTCTATGGCCATAGAAAGGAATGGGTCCGTAATTACGGACGAAATCTACGGTCGTGAGCATGGGGCCTTACTCTTGATTTTTTAATGTGTCCGTAAAACTTTTGGTCTGTTCATGATTTTTAGCTCAGTAGTCCAGAAATTTCTGAAGTGGAGGTTGGCAACGATGCTGGGGAGTCATCGGCGAGCGGAGGAGCTCCCTCCGCTCTGAACTAATTCTAAAGCAGGGAGCTGATAGTTTCCTGCTTCAGAATTAGTGGCTACTCCTTGAGCAGAATCCCCGTTGCCAATGATCAGTTGCCGATTGACATTAGTGGCTCCTCCTGGAGCAGAATCCCTGGCCAGAGTCGGCAACGGGGGTTCGCTCAAGGAGTATCCACTGACGTTATTGTCCATATATGGACAGTAACATCAGGGCTTCCCTCTAGGAGCTGAATCCCCGGCCTATGCTCTGGCTGGGGATTCCGCTTCTAGAGGTAGTCGCAATGGCGCGGTCTACCTTTCTACAGGGTGGTGGCACTATCAACATGGAAACTGTGGCACTATTGAGAGGGCACTGGCACTTTATATATGGGCACTGGCACTAGGGGCAGCTATGGGGGTATTATACTGTATAAGGGCAGCTAGGGGAGCATTATACTGTATGAAGCAGCTATGGGGTCATTATACTGTATGGGGAGGCTATTGAGGCATTATGCTGTAGTGGGGCTTTATGCTGTATGGAGGATGCTATGTGGCGTTATGCTGTATGGAGAAATTTGTTTGGGCATTATACTGCATGGGAGCATGTGTATGGGCATTATACTGTATGGTGGCAGGTAGAGGGCATTATACTGTGTAGGGGCAGCTATTTGGTATTATACTGTGTGGGAGGCACTATGGGAGCATGATACTGTGTGAGCTGAATCGGGTGTGTATGGGCAGGGATTGGGTGGGATTAGAGGCGTGGCTTAAAAGAAAAATATTGTCCCTCTTTGTGATACTTGAAAGTTGGGAGGTATGATGTAACTAAGAGATCTCATCCTCTAGGTGACCCAAGGGCAGCCTTTACCCACAATTTCTCCAAACTTTTGGCTCTATGCCGTTGAAGAAACTGGTAATTGATCTCTCGTGCTTCAGTATTTATTATTAAACAAGATGGATTATTGTGTCCTTTGTTTTGATGCCCTTCTTAACCTCTTAACGCCGAAGGACAGATATATCCGTCCTCTGCAGCTGGTAGTTCGCGCAGGAGGACGGATATATCCGTCCTGTGATCGCACGGGTACTGACACTGTACCCACGTGATCAGCGGCAGGAGCACTACCGTTATACACAGCCTGGCTTCTGCTGCAACTGCCGGAATTGAAGCGCGCTCCGATTCAGGCAGTTTAACCCATTAAATGTCGCTGTCAATAGTGACAGCGACATGTAATGTGTTTGACAGAGGGAGGGAGCTCCCTCTGTCACCCCATCGGCGGTCGGGAAATCGCGGGTCTTTGTTAGGCCGCTGGCTGCCATGGAAACCCGACGGCCTAACAAAGACCCCCAGGTCTGCCTTCAGCAAATGCCTGTTAGGCCATGCCGGAGGCATGACCTAATAGATTGCCTGTCAGTTTTACACTGAGGCAATAATGCTTTGGTATACTAAGTATACCAAAGCATTATATATGCGATCAGCAGATCGCATAGTGAAGTCCCCTGGTGGGACTAAAAAAAAAAAAGTGAATCAGTTAAATAAAGTTTGTGAAAAAAAAAAATTACAGTCAAAATCAAATAAAACCAAAAAGTGGTTTTATTTAGTAAAAGTGTCAACACAAATAACACATGCACATATATGTGAACCCCGCGATTGTAACTACTTGAACAAGAAAATTAACACATTAATTAAACCACCGGATGAACGGCGTCCAAAAAAAACGCAAAAAAACCAACGGCAAATTTCTCTCTTTTCTCCCATTCCCCCCATAAAAAATTAAATAAAAGTTAATCTATAAGTCCTATGTACTCCAAAATAGTACTAATGAAAACTACACATTGGCCCGCAAAAATCAAGCCCACATACGGCCACATTGAAGGAAAAAATAATAATTACGTCTCTTGGAATGCGGTGATGCAAAAACAAGTAATTTTTTTCTAAAAGGCTTTTTATTGTGCAAACGTAGGAAAACATATAAAACCTTTACATATTTGGTATCCCCGTAATCGTGCCAACCCATAGAATAAAGTTAACATGTTATTTACACTGCATAGTAAACGGCGTACATTTATAACGTGAAAATCAATGCTGGAATAGCTGCTTATTTTCAATTCTCTCCTAAAATAAAGTTAATAAAAGTTAATCAATATATTATAATCATCTAAAAATGGTACAATTACAAAATACAACTCGTCCCACAAAAAACAAGCCCTAATACGGCTATGTCGACGGAATAAAAAAAAAAGTTACGACTCTTGGAATGCAACCGTGAAAAAACAAAAAATAATCCTTGTTAATATCCTGTAAAATGTAATCCACAGTCAATATTTATACATTGGTTGTGAAATGTCTTGTCATTTGAGCAGGCTATCCTAGATCTTATAAATTCCCTTGTAGGTATTGCCTAGATAGTGTGAGCTGGGTGATTGTAGTGCCCGAAGGGGGTTCACAAAATGTTTCCTTTTCTGTATTACAATTCCCCTGTAACGTAATCTCGAAGAAGGTAACAGAATCCACGGATGCCGAGCCTGTAACATTGTAAATTAAATGTATTGGTATTATTGTATTCCATAAATGGTGGTACAGACTCCACATCATGACCCCTAAACAAAAAAAAGATCATCGATGTAGCGTCCATCCCACACAATCCACTTGTAAAAGGGATTATTGGCTGAAAAAATTTTGTTCTCCCACCATGTCATAAACAAATTGTCCATGGAGAGGGATAATTTTGACCCCATCAGGGCGTCTTCTGTCTGCAATAAAATAAAACTATCAAGGCACAAGTAATTATGTGAGCGCAGATACTCCACTGACATTAAAATAAATTCTTGTAGACATTTGGAATACCTGGTGTATTTCATCAAATGGAATTCCACTGCCTTGATTGCCGGAATATGTGGTATGCAGGTAGGGCCACCATCAGAAATTTCTGGGCCTCATACAGTCAGTGGAATTCCATTTGAGGAAATACATCTGGGTCCCCCATTATTAGGGATTTGGAGAGGTGGCAATGGAAAGTTGTGGGAGGGGAGCAGGATGCAAAGTGTCAGGGACTCTGTGAGCGGGCGAAGGAGTAGGCTAAGAGAACGGGAGGTGGCCGAGGCGGGAGTTGGGCCAGAGTGGATATGACGCTTGACCGGCATCTGAGGAGGGGAAGGGCAGGGAGAGCGGTGGGAAGGTGGGAGAGAAGGGGCAATATAAAAAAAATAATTAAACTGAATCTACTGCTTTAAAACTCACCAAGTTGCAAGTCACCAAGTCACTCACCAAGTTGCAGAGCAGGCCGCTGCTTCTGGCCCCTGCATGGGTCCCATTCCTTTCTACAAACCAATTACCTCTGATCATAACCTTGATGAGCGGCGGCTGCCCAGTTTATTTTACTTTTGTGGCCAGGCCCCTGACAGTAGTACCAGCAGGCCTGTTTGCAAGGGTACTAGCCAACTACGTCACAGATAACCCAAGACAATGCAAAGTTATGGATTTTTGGCATCCCATGGAATATGGGAACAATAGGGAATTCTATCAGTAAGTATTCTGCCTGTTTCTTGGCTAATACTCCGAATCCAATTCCTTCTTCTAGCAGATTTTTTAAAGATACTTTAAATGCGGTGCTTGGTTTCACCACAAGTTTGCGATATGTGGATTCATTGTCTAAAATGGTATGAACGTATCTGGAATATAAACAGGAATCTAGAACAACTCCTGCTCCGTAAGATTTTGAGGACACAGTTATACGCTGGATATATGGTGAGCACCTCTGTGTTTTCACCTTTAGTCCTTATGTGTATGTATGAACCTTTTAGATGGTTAATCTTTACCCGCTAAGGTGGGAGGGTTGGTTCCAATGCCTAGTTATGGTGGTGTCTGTAGACTGGAGGGGGGGTATGGGTCTGATTGGGGGGGGGTATGGGTCTGGCACGGACCTTTGCCTTGTTACGCCCCCCAGAGATAAATCTGGGCCGCACTATACATATAGAGTTCTGCTATAATTTACATCAGTTACTGTTGTAAACAATGCCAGCCTTAGCTATGTTCGACCAGTGCGGTCGCACAGGGCGCCTGCCGCCAAACGGCAAGGGGGCGCCAGCGGGTGTGTGTATCCCCGCGCAGTTGCAACTACCAGCGGGGATACACACATTAACTGCAGTCGCACCCGGGCACTTCTTCACTTAGTGGCCATCGCTACCGCTGTAGCAGCCATAGCGGTGGCTAGCGGTGACACCGGGCATGAGGGCGGTGGCGCCTCTAGCAGCTGCTGTGGCTGCTATAACGGTAGCGACGGCACTATAGCAGAGCAGGGAGATATCTCACTGCTCTGCTGTCTACTAGTGCCACTGTAGCTCCCTTCAGCTACAGTGGCGCTAGTAGACAGCAGAGCAGGGAGATACCTCCCTTGCTCTGCTATAGTGCCCCCCCTGTAGATATCAAACCCCCCCCCTTCCATGATTGCGCCACCGTAGCTCCCTGAAGGAGCGGAATCACCGTGTGGCCGGGGATTACGGTCCTAGGGCGCTGCTTGATGCCTCTGTCCATATATTGACAGTGACATCAGGGAAAACTCCTGAAGTGGAATCCCCGGTCACAGCATTGCAGACTCTATGATAGGGGATTCCACTCCAGGAGAAGCCAATGACGTCATGGACACAGATGCCAGGAGCATCTCCTGGAGTGGAATCGACGGTCATAGCGTCTGTAACCGGGGATTCCGCTTCAGGAGTTTTCCCTGATGTCACTGTCCATATATGGACAGAGGCATCAAGCAGCGCTCCAGGACCGGAATCCCCGGCCACACGGAGTGTCTGCACCTTGAGGGAGCTACGGTGGCGCTATCTTTACTTGAAGGAGCGGGGGTTGCTATCTACAGGGGGGCTGTGGGCTGTGTGGCACTACCTACAAAGGACAACTGTGCAGGAGCACACAAAATACCCAGCTTTCCTGGGTATCAAAACAAAAAAGTGTGGAAATAAACTAAGATATAACTTTTATTTAATCTAGCTAAAAGGATTAATCCTTTACTCAGACTAAATAAAATGTATAACTTAGTTTATTTCCAGACATTTATTTGATAGCTGGGAAAGCTGGGTATTTTTGTGTGCTCCTGCACAGTTGTCCGTTTTTGAATGTCTATTGACCGCCAGCTATCGGTCATTTCGTAGTCCTTGCACTACCTACAAGGGAGCTGTGGGCTGTGTGGCACTACCAACCAGGGGGCTGTGGGCTGTGTGGCACTACCAACCAGTGGGCTGTATGGCACTACCTACTAGGGGGCTGTGTGGCACTACCTACCAGGGGGCTGTGGGCTGTGTGGCACTACCAACCAGGGGGCTGTGGACTGTGTGGCACTACCAACCAGTGGGCTGTGTGGCACTACCTACTAGGGGGCTGTGTGGCACTACCTACCAAGGGGCTGTGGCCTGTGTGGCTCTGCCAACCAGGGGGCTGTCGGCTGTGTGGCACAACCAACCAGTGGGCTGTGTGGCACTACCAACCAGGGAGCTGTGGGCTGTGTGGCACTACCAACCAGGGGGCTTTGGGGCACTACCAACCAGGGGGCTGTGGGCACTACCAACCAGGGGGCTGTGTGGCACTCCCTACCAGGGGGCTCTGGGTTGTGTGGCACTCCCTACCAGGTGTCTTTGCGACACTTCCTACCAGGGGGCTGTGCGGCACTCCCTACAGGGGGCTGTGCGGCACTCCCTACAGGTGGCTGTGTGGCCCTCCCTACAGGGGGCTGTGTGGCCCTCCCTACAGGGGGCTGTGTGCCACACTCAACAGGGGGCTGTGTGACGCTATCTACAAGGGGGCTGTGTGGCGCTATCTACAAGGGGGCTTTGTGGCGCTACCTACAAGGGGGCTGTGTGGCGCTACCTACAAGGGGGCTGTGTGGCGCTACCTACAAGGGGGCTGTCTGGCACTACCCACAAGGGGCTGTGTGGTGCTACCTACAAGGGGTTGTGTGGCGCTACCTACAAGGGGCTGTGTGGCGCTACCTACAGGGGGAATCTGTGAGTGGGGGTCTGATGGTCATTTTACTGAGTGGTGGGCTGATGGTCATTTTACTGTGAGTGGGGAGTTGATTGTCATTTTTCTGGAGTGAGGGGCTGATGGTCTTCAAGTGGTTTCCACCTCTGACCTCCAATTGAAATTAATAGGAGGCAGAAGATACCTGCGGCGCTCGCTTGGAGCTTTTTTCCCTGCGTCTTTTGCATTCGCTTCAACAGCTTAAGAAAAAACACAAAAAAAAGGTCACACAACGCTGTCAGTTGCTGAAGGAATTTTGAGGCAGATTTTTTTTGCCTAACAAAAAACGTGTGTGAACATGCCCTACGAGTGGAGTGCTTGTTCTTAGCCGTTTTCTGTCTTTCTCAAAACAATTTTTGGTAGGGGGGCCCTGAGGAAATTTTGTTTTTCCAGTGCTGCCTCGAGTCCGAAAAGGTTGGGAAACTCTGTACTAGGGTCCCGTCATGGAGCAGCTCAGTTCTTCATGGGAACGGGGCCTAGGTGAGTACAATTTATGTTTTTGTTTGGGGGCACTGTCTACAAGTGGCGGGTGCGGGGACTGTATGGCACGATCTACAAGGGGGAGGTGGGGGACTGTATGGCACTGTCTACAAGGGGGAGGTGTGGGGGCTGTATGGCACGATCTACAAAAAGGAGGTGGGGGATTATGGCACTGTCTACAGGGAGGCTATATGGCAAAATCTACAGGGGGGCATTATATTGTGTGGGGGCCACTAAGCGGATATTATACTGTGTAGGGGTACTACAGGGGGCATAATACTGTGGGCACAATTAGAGGACAAAATACTGTGTCCTTAAAGGGAGTGTAATATATTATTAAATATTATTATTATACTGTATGGGGGCACTAAAAGGGCATTATAATTGTTTTTTGGGGCATTTTTTTTTAATGATGGGGTGGGGCGCCGAAAGATCATTTCGCACAGGGCGCCATCTATCCTAGGGCCGGCCCTGGTTGTAAATGATAGTAAAATTGTTGCCCATTTCTGCTAAGCCCTGCCCATTTTTTTCCCCAAAAAATTTTGACATTTGCGCATTTTGTGAATTTTCTACGTTAGTAAACTGTTGTAGAAAGGTTAATATATTCCCCCCAAAGGCTACAGACCATAATATCTTAACGTAAGGATGTGTGCAGCAACCCTTGTTGTCTCCATTCTATGTCAGTGTGGGAAGTAGAAGTCCGGCCTTATGATTTTGTGATATGTGATAGACCCAAAATCCCAAGCACCAAACCAAAGAAAGCACAGGCCGGACGGACCCTGCCACAGTGGAGGGTAGGCCAGACATGACGGGGATAGGAGGGAGGATCGTGTCAAAGCCAAAGGGGAGGGTTAGTGGAGGGGGTGGGTCTAGGAGAGGGAGGGGATCCGGTGAGGGTTAGCCAGAAGTGCGCTGACTTCCCGGTCTTTTGGTCGGGAGCAGCGCACGGAGTAAGACATCCATCCACGCAACTCCCATCCGGCGGCCATCTTACCTCATGTCAGCGCAGCAGTTCATTGAGCAGATGCGGGCGGCGGCTGCTGCATTTGGCCCCGCCTGGTTGGAGGAACAAGCTGCAGCGGTGGCCAACGGTACCTTCGGCTGTCTCTCCCCCGCGCCGCGCCCGGCGCTCGCATCCTCCAAAAAAGCCTAAGCCCCGACGTGGCTCCTCGGACTCGGCGCCGCAGAGGGAGCTTTGTGAGGGACCCTCCGGCTCGGGCGTCTGGCAGCACTGATACTGCAGCCGGTGCCAGGGTCGGGAGGAATCCCGCTTCGCGGCGGAGTCCAGCGGAGGTGGGGGGGGGGTGTAGTCGACTGCCAGAGAGAGAGCTTGGGAGCCTGCCCCTCCCCCACCTCGGTTCCGGCCGTTGATCACGCCTGTGCGTGCTGCCATGGATCAGGGACCAGATCTGCCGAAGACCTTGAGGATGGGGAGCTTCGTGGACAGGACGGTCCAGCTGATGGGTCCACAGCGCCAGTGCAGCTTTGTGAGTCGTTTTCACCGTCTTTACCTTTTTCTGCTATACTTATGTCTCCTGTTTCGTGGGAGGGTTCCGTGGTTGAGGAGCGGGTATGTGATGTGGGGTTTGGGTTTGTGAATGCTGGGGGTGGGGGGGATAGTCTGCGAGAGTTGGTCGGTTGCGTCAAGGAAATGTTAGGCGGTCTCCTGTGGCGGCGTGGGTGGGGGCTGGTGGGGTAGGGTTTAATTCCCCGGCGGCAGTCGCTGTGAGTGTAGGAGCAAATACGGAATCGGTGGCGGTGTCTGTTCAGACCGACTTGGCGGCGGCGGTTTATGGTGTTCGGTTGGAAGATAATGCCAGGGGGAGGTTTATGTGTGTTTTGAAGGACCTTTGGGGGCACACTTGAAGCAGGAAGTTCGGGAAAAAATTTGGAAGGACGAGTACGTGGAAATTTTTTCATTGTTGCCCCTGGAAAAATTTAATCTGGAGAAGGGGAAGCGAGATGAGAGTAAGAAGGAGGAGGAGGAAAAGCATCATTACCGCCTTATCCCTAAGACATTTGTTAACTGGTTGCAAGCGTTCGCCATTTTGGCCAGTGTTATTGGTGAAAAGGCTCCGGAACATTGCTCCCCCCTGTTTTGCTATATGGATGCCATCGGGGAAGCCCATAGGGTATATGGGGGGGGGTATCTTGGCTACGTTATGACGAGCAGTTTAGACAACGGAAGGCGGTTCGGCCCAATATTAGGTGGGACCACAAGGATATTGCCCTCTGGTTAAGGGTAACGGCTCCAGTTCGACCGGGCCAGTCCTTTCCCGGGAGCAGGGGGGCAGCAGGCCAATCTGGTCAATCGAGCTCAGGGGCAACGCAAAGCTCGGGCTGTGCTAGCAATACAATGAGGGGCAGTGTAAATTCGGTGCAGGTTGCAAGTTCAAGCACCTTTGTTCTCAATGCAATGGGGCGTCCCACGGGGCATCTAAATGCTTGTGCAAGGGAAAACGAGGTGGGGGAGGGGGTTTTAACGCCAGTCATGGGGGTGACGCCAGTGAAGCTGGAAAGGATGGTCAGGTTTCTAAATAGTTATCCGGACAGGGCCAGAGCGCAGTTGTTGTTTGATGGTTTTAATATGGGTTTTTGTATCCCCTCCCCTCCTCACAGTGTCCCCTTTTCCATAAAAAAATCTGAAGTCAGCTTACCAGGATCCTGACGTGGTTATGGAGAAATTGGCAAAAGAGGTGGATTTGGGGCGCATGGCGGGGCCCTTTAGTTCTCTCCCCATCCCGGGTTTGGTCGTCTCCCCGCTGGCGGTTGTTCCAAAGAAGGAGGGGAACAAATACCGTTTGATTCACCAATTGTCTTATCCCAAGGGCTTGTCGGTTAATGACGGGATAGATCGGGATCTTTGCTCGGTCGTGTATACGTCATTCGACGCGGCGGTGCAGTGGGTGCGTTTCCATAGATGGGGGGCGTTAATGGCCAAGACGGATGTCAAGGCGGCTTTTCGGCTGTTGCCGGTGCATGCGGATAGTCAGCATTTACTGAGGTGTTTTTTGGGGGGCGGTTTTTATGTGGATCGGTGTCTCCCCATGGGTTGTTCCATTTCTTGTGCGTACTTTGAGGCGTTTAGCTCATTTTTGGAATGGGTGGTCAAATCTGTGGCGGGGGTGGATTCGATCATTCATTATTTAGACGATTTCTTGTGCGCAATGATCTTGGGGCCCGCCCGTTCCGTTAGTTGGTTCGGGACATAAAACACGATCTGTTGCACCTGTGGTCGTTGTACCCGAACTTGATCACGGTGTGGTCGGATATTGTGCCTAGAAAATACTGGCATTTGGCACGGTCGGTGGAGCGGATCAACAAAGCCAGGATAAAAGTTAACAGGGCGGTGTCTGCAGTGGCGGATTATCATTAGGGCGGTTCGGGCGGCCGCCCGGGGCCCAAGGCTCCCAGGGGGCCCATAGCCAACCAAACCCCCTCATGCCCAGTGGCGTCGCTAGCCCTGGAGGGAGCCCCGATTCCTGGACTGCACCTGTCATCAGACGAACGGAGATTCGCTTCTACTTAGCAGCCGTGGTCTGTGCTGCAATCTTTCCCTGTGCTGCTTTAGAAGTTCCCCCTCCAGCCCCCCTTCCCTGCTCTAAACATCTCTCCTCCTGCTGCTAGCTGTCGGGACATGGGGGAGGGGAGACTGTCGGCGGGGTCTGTGTCGGGCTGTGAGCAGGAGAAGAGCTGCAGTGAAGACTCACAAATATCCTACATAAAAGGTAAGTTCATGTGTGTTTACAATGTGTACTTTATATGTGTATAATGTGCATACTCGTGTGTGTTTACAATGAGTACTTTATATGTGTATAATGTGCATACTCGTGTGTGTTTACAATGTGTACTTTATATGTGTATAATGTGCATACTCGTGTGTGTTTACAGTGTGTACTTTATATGTGTATAATGTGCATACTCGTGTGTACTTTATATGTGTAGAATGTACATACTCGTGTGTACTTTATATGTGTATAATGTGCATACTCATGTGTACTTTATATGTAATAATAATAATAATAATAATCTTTATTTATATAGCGCCAACATATTACGCAGCACTTTACAATTTAGAGGGAACATGAAACAAACAATATCAGACATTACATAGTGACAAAGTTCATTTACAATTCAAACCTGGGGAGTGAGGACCCTGCTCGCAAGAGCTTACAATCTATGAGGACATAAGGGAGACACAAAGTGTAACAGTGTTTGTTCTGCACAATAGTCCGGCCATTTTTATACACATGCGGTGGTAACATAAAGCTGCATGAGCCGGTCACCAGCCACTATCCGTGTATGACGGACATGAAGAGAAGGAGTGTGAGGGAATCTTATTCTGATGACTAATCTAAATGGAGGGCCATGGAAAGGAGTCAGATTAGGGAATGTTATAGGCCTGTCTAAATAGATGTGTTTTCAGGGCACGTTTAAAACTGTGGATATTGGGAATTAATCTGATTGTCTGGGGTAGCACATTCCAGAGGACGGGTGCAGCACGAGAGAAATCCTGGAGACGGTAGTGGGAGGTTCGGATTATGGAGGATTTTAATCTAAGGTCGTTGGCAGAACGTAGAGCCCGAGTAGGGTGGTAGACAGAGATGAGGGAGGAGATGTAAGGAGGTGCAGCACTGTGGAGAGCTTTGTGGGTGAGAGTAATAAGTTTGAATTTTATTCGGAAGGGGATGGGCAACCAGTGCAGTGACTGGCACAGATTAGAGGCGTTGGTGTAGCGGTTGGTCATAAAGATGAGCCTGGCTGCTGCATTGAGGATAGATTGGAGAGGGGAGAGTTTAGTGAGGGGAAGACCGACTAGTAATGAGTTACAGTAGTCAAGACGAGAGTGAATCAGAGCAACAATGAGAGTTTTGGCAGTTTCCTCCGTAAGAAAAGAGCGGATTCTGGAGATGTTTTTGAGGTGAAAATGACAGGAGCGTGAAAGTGATTGTATGTGAGGAGTAAAGGAAAGATCTGAGTCAAAAATAACCCCGAGACAGCGGGCGTGCTGCTTAGGAGTTATGATAGTGCCACACACAGAGATGGAGACATCAGGTTTAGGGAGGTTAGTAGATGGTGGGAACACAAGGAGCTCAGTTTTAGAAAGATTCAGTTTCAGATAGAGAGAGGACATGATGTTAGAGACAGCGGACAGACAATCACTGGTGTTCTGTATTAGAGCAGGGGTGATGTCACGGGAAGAGGCATATAATTGGGTGTCATCAGCGTAGAGATGGTACTGGAAGCCAAATCTGCTGATGGTTTGTCCAATAGGAGCTGTGTAGAGAGAAAAGAGGAGCGGACCTAGGACTGATCCCTGAGGAACCCCGATATCAAGGGGAAGAGGAGAAGAGGTGGAACCAGCAAATGACACACTGAATGAGCGGTCAGAGAGATAGGAGGAAAACCAAGAGAGAGCCGCGTCCTTGAGGCCAATAGAGTGGAGCATGTTAAGTAGGAGTTTGTGGTCTACAGTGTCAAAGGCTGCAGAGAGATCCAAAAGAATCAGGAGAGAGGATTTACCGTCCGATTTAGCCGCCAAGAGATCATTTGAGACTTTAGTAAGGGCAGTTTCTGTGGAGTGTAGAGTGCGGAAACCAGATTGTAAGGGGTCAAGAATGGAGTTAGCAGAGAGATAGCGGATAAGGCGAGAGTAGACCAAGCGTTCCAGGAGTTTGGAGATGAAGGGCAGATTAGAGACTGGTCGGTAGTTGGCAGCGCTGGATGGGTCAAGTGTTGGTTTTTTCAATAATGGGTTTATAATGGCATGTTTAAAAGCGGAGGGAAAGATACCAGAGGAAAGAGAGAGGTTAAATATTTTAGTGAGGTGACTAGTGACAGCTGGGGAGAGGGACTGGAGGAGGTGTGAGGGGACAGGATCACTAGGGCAGGTAGTAGGACGAGAAGAAGAGAGGAGCCTCGAGACTTCTTCTTCAGTTATTGGGTCAAATGCTGAGAGTGAAGAAGAGGGAGTGCGGGAGGGAAGGGGATCGATGTTACTAGGGGACTGGGAGATAATATCATGCCGGATGTTGTCAATTTTAACTTTAAAATAATTGGCCAGGTCTTCAGCACCGAGATCTGTGATTGGCGTCTGCACTTTAGGACTAAGGAGGGAGTGAAAAGTATCAAAGAGGCGTTTTGGATTATTAGATAGTGTGGAGATGAGAGAAGTGAAGTAGACTTGTTTGGCGCGGTGAAGGGCAGAGTTGTAAGTTTTGAGCATAAATTTGTAATGGAGGAAATCTGCATCCAAATGCGATTTTCTCCACAGTCGTTCAGCACATCTCAAGCACCGGTGAAGAAAGCGGGATTGAGGCGTGTGCCAGGGTTGTCGTCGTCTTTGTCGGGTGGTTCGGAGTGTAGTGGGGGCTGCTTCATCCAATGCATTTTTGAGAGTGTTATTATAAAGTTTGGCAGCCAGATTGGGACAGGAGAGGGAAGAGATAGGGGACAATGAGGACTGTAGACTGTCTATGAGTTTCACAGTGTTAATGGCATGTAGATTTCTGTATGTCTGATACGTAGGGATGACCCGAGGAGGCAGAGAATATTTGATAGTAAAGCAGAGAAGATTGTGGTCAGAAAGCGGGAGAGGAGAGTTAATAAAGTCAGAAACTGAGCAGAGCCGGAAGAAGACCAGGTCAAGTGAATGCCCGTCTTCATGTGTAGGAGAGTTAGTAAGTTGTGACAGACCGAGGGACGAGGTTAAAAATAGAAACTGGGAGGCAGATGAGGAGATTGGGTTATCAATGGGGATGTTGAAGTCACCCATGATGAGAGTGGGTGTTTCAGAGGATAGAAATTGTGGAAGCCAGGCAGCAAAATGATCCAGGAATTGGCGGGGTGAGCCCGGTGGGCGGTAGACAACTGCCACTCGGAGGGGAAAAGGGTGAAAGAGTCTGAGGGTGTGGACTTCAAAAGAGGGAAATGTGAGTGAGGGGACCGGGGGAATGACCTGGAAAGTGCAGTGTGGGGAAAGAAGTATACCTACTCCTCCACCCTGCCTGTTCTCAGTTCTGGGGGCATGAGAGAACTGGAGACCACCATAAGATAGAGCAGCAGGGGAAGCAGTGTCAGACAGGTGTAGCCATGTTTCTGTAAGAGCCAGAAGGTTGAGAGAGTTAGAAAGGAATAAGTCATGAATAAAGGTGAGTTTGTTGCACACGGACCGAGAGTTCCAGAGAGCACAGTTAAAAGAGACAGGAGAAGACATACAAGGAATGGCAAGAAGATTTGCAGGGTTTCTATGTGTGGCAGGTAAGTGGTTGAGCTTGGCAGAAGAAAAGGGAGGCCCAGGGTTGGGAGAGATGTCCCCTGCAGCTAGTAGCAGGAGAATGCAGAGAGACAGCATATGGTTATGTGATTTATGAGAGTGATTTTTATGTTGGGCAGTGGGATGAGATGGGTTAAGTTGACTGAGGAAAGTGAATAGTGAATGGGAGCTGTACATGGGCGAGGCAAGGAGAGAGGGACTGATGTAGACTGTTTTTGGGCAAGTCTTAAATGGGTGATAGGATTGAAAACCAAGAGCAGCTATAATGATGAGAGCGGTGGCAAACATGTTTGTTTACAGATAGTTAGAAATCTAATATTGAGAGCGTGGGCTAGTTTGTCTGGTTTGGTAATGCAGCTTACCTGTCACTGACCCTGTGCAACTGCCATGTATAACTGCCAGGACACTTTGACAATATGACACTTAGACAGAGATGACTTCTGCCGCAGCAGGAACTGACATGCTGCAGTACGCGAAATACACACCGCAGGACAAAATGTCTGGTCGGAAATTTTACGCAACTTCTGGATGAGATTTGGTATAATGTGCATACTCGTGTGTACGTGCGCGTGTGTATGTATATAAAAAGCACCATTTCCTGCATGTTTGCTGCAGAAAATGTTGCGTATTTTGCTGCGTTTTTCTCAATGCTGGGAGTTGGTGATGCAGCATTTCAGTCACTATCCGCAGCAGGAACTGACATGCTGCAGTACGCGAAATACACACCGCAGGACAAAATGTCTGGTCGGAAATTTTACGCAACTTCTGGATGAGATTTGGTAAATCTCACTCACTTTGCTGCTACCGTATTTTGCGTATTTTCCGGGCAGAAAATACGCAGCAATTCCGATAGGTGTGGACAAGCCCTAATACAGTAGCAGCAGAGTAGATTAGATGTGAACAATTCTCATCACACGCTGCGTAAATGATAAGTGGGGAAAAAAAAAGCTCAGAAATTGACCTGCGTTTTTTTTTATTCCGCAGCATGTCAATTGTATTTGCATAAATGCTGCTCATTTGTTTCGGGTTTTCCCCATTTAATTCAATGGGGAGGTAAAACCTGCAACAGATAACAGATGTTATGTAAAAACGCAATTTAGAAAAAATAAAAATCTTATACTTGCCCAGAATTCTGTTTCTTCGTCCGGGCCGGCCTCCTGGGATGACGTTTCACCCCTTGTGACCGCTACAGCCAATCACAGACTGCAGCAGTCATATTGGATAAAATGTCATCCCAGGGTTGCAGTGTAGTGACGCTGTGTAGCACTATATACAAGGGGGAGGGAGCGCTGTGTGATGCTATCTATAGGGGGCTGTGTGATGTTATCTATAGGGGGCTGTATGACGCTCTCTACAGGGGGTTGTGTGTGTGTGGTTCTATCTACAGGGGGGGGGTGTGTGTGGCTCTAGCTACAGGGGGGTGTGTGTGGCTCTATCTACAGGTGTGTGTGTGGCTCTATCTACAGGGGTGTGTGTGTGTGTGTGTGTGTGTGTGTGTGTGTGTGTGTGTGTGTGTGTGTGTGAGTGTGTGAGGCTCTATCTACAGGGGGTGTGTGTGTGGTGCTGTGTACATGGGGGGTTGGGGCTGTGTCCCTGCACAGTGTGATACTGTCAGTATGTAGGGACACAGCCCTGTGAAAGGGGAACCGTAACACCCATTTGTTAATGCTTGTGCAAAAAGGTAGTGTTAGAAATAGTTACGGCACGGCAGGGTGGCGGTGGAGAAGGGGGGCCCAAGTTTGGATAACAGCCCAGGGCCCATGGTCTTCTTAATCCGCCACTGGGTGTCTGCATTTGTTGCGCGGAACGGTGGCATATGTGTTCGGCACTGGGACTTGGAAGCTGGAGTTGGAGCGTATTGGAGTGCAGATGGTGTCACCTGAATGATGTGGAGACGGATTTGTGGTGCTTGGGCTTGCAGGATGGCATTGAGGGGGCTATTTTGTTGTGGCGGGACTCTCAGGCTTGAGGGGGTCAAGGCCTGTTCGCTGTGGCTTGGGAGTCCTTGGAGTTAGACAAATAATTATGGGGGGGATGCATCGTGGGTATGGATCCCCCCGGGTTTTAAAGATGAAAGGACACTGTCTGGCGGTTGGATAGTGTGGTTTCCTTAGGGTGTTATCCCTTGGGAGAGGTGGCAGTTACCTTACTGCATCTGCCAGGAATATTGGTGCCTCTGAGCCGGGTTTTTACGGCTGGGGGTAAAATGGTGGGGCAGATAGCCGGTAAAATAAAAAGTTAATGATAGCTCCAAGGACTTCTAGTCTATGTGTTAATGTTTGTTTGTCAGTGGTGTCTGACGTGTTTGGGTTATAATTTATGGTTCGTGCATTATTGATTTATTATTTTTTTTGTTAATAAATATTATGGATATTATTTATTTATGGTTAATTGAGTTAACTAACTTTTATATTTATTTCTTAATAAAATGGCTGCTGTGGCCACTTTATCCAAACCCTCGGTGTTGAGTCTTCTTGAGAGAAAGGTGTGGGTTATGAATGGCGAACAGATATATAGGTAAGTGTAATTTGCATACACATACATCACTCGACTTACCCCAAGTCATGCAAAATAAAGACACAAAACATTATAATTGGGTGTTAAATGGTCAAAACTTTTATTATATTATATGACCAAACCCAAAATGGCAAACCTCCGACTCACGAAGAGTCACCCTCCAGCACGCAGGAAAGGAAAAACCCCCTGTGGGGGAAACCTCTAGGGAAACCATGGCTGGAGGATTGCCCTTCCTCTGGGCTTAGAAGGTGCCAAAACAGAATTTGTAACAGAATTTGTACGTTTTCTCAGATTTTCAAGGAAAGACAAAACAATGAACGAACAACATAAAACACATAAATCGGCTGATCTGGTTGGCTAGGCGGATGTCTCTCTTCCTGGGCACCCATTAAAATGAATGGGCGATGCTCGGTTGAGACGGGTCCTGCAGATGCCTCCTTGTAGCACCTGTCTCCGCTCTGGCTAATAGAGGGGATCTCCTGCTGGAAACCCCCGTCTACTACAGACAACCCGTATGAAGAGGATGGCATCACTGTGATGAAGAAGTGCTCTTGGGTGAAGGGTTTCCCTGCTAGAACCTACAAATTACATCAGGTCGGCATTGGTGGGGAATTCAAGCTCAAGGTCCTCAGTCCCATCCAATATGGCGCTGAACGTGGCAGTAAAACCTTCTAATGTGGAATCTTATTTATGTCATAAACATTTGTATTTATGACATCAGCGCATTCATCATCATTACTACAGGAATTTATTACCACTGCACAACTCATACATTGTGACGTCACCCACAGTGGTCTGAAGTGTTAACCCTTTAATGACTTGCAGTGTATTTACCACAGAGGCCATAAAGCTGAATAGAACATATCAGCGGCCATAAAGGAAAAGGGATAATGCAGGGAGCATCTCCGCACACGAACAATCCATGACAAAGGGTTGTCCAGGATAAGATAACTTGTCTGCTTTCTCCAAAAACCAGCACCACACCTGTCCATAGGTTGTGTGTGGTATTACAGCTCATTACCATTCACTTCAATGGAGCAAACCTGCAATACCAAATACAACCTGTGGATAGGTGTGGTGCTGTTTTTGGAAGAAAGCAGCCATATTTTTCTAATCCTACACAGCCCCTGTTAGAAATAGTTAAAAAAAAGGGGGAGAGAAGAAATTAAAAAAAGGTAAAAAGAGGAACTCTGAGGTAAAAGAAATCAAACTAGACTGAAAGGAGTCTGCTGGAGGTGCCAGATGGAAAGACATGTTTCTGCCATGGGGACCAGATTAGTTGAAAAACTATGCAGTTCATCTTCGAATGCAGCGTCACAAAAACAAATTATTTTGTAAAAAATATTAAAAAGTGTTTTTATTGTGCAAAACTAGAAAAACTTTTACATAGATGTTGGTTGCCCTCTCCGCTCCATTCTCTCCAGATCTATTTCTTTCCAGAAGAAGGTTCTCCTCCATTTATTCAGACTAGGTTGTGCCTAGACATTGTAAGTCTACAATTCCCCGGTACAAATCTAAATGTTTGGCCACATTCACTGATATTCAGAATCCAGCAACTCTGCCGATTGTTGAAGTAATCTCAGGCATTTTCTGAGTAGTTGACCGCTAACTCCCTCCACTCTGCTACCTCGCTGTATGGCCCGACCATTCAATTTTTTTCTTCTCTCTCTGTAATTGTCGCTGTCTATTGCTGTTTTAGGCTGGGTTCACACGAGCACATTAACGTCCGTAATGGACGGACGTATTTGGGCCGCAAGTCCCGGACCGAACTCAGTGCAGGGAGCCGGGCTCCTAGCATCGTAGTTATGTACGACGCTAGGAGTCCCTGCCTCTCCGTGGAACTACTGTCATGTACTGAAATCATTGATAAAAGTACAGATTTGGTAAAGACGACGCTTACATTGTTTCCTAATTGTCTTTTGGTGAGCTGCATTTTTTTACATTTTGTACTGCTTTATGGTTTTAATAAAGATTGAGCAGAGTTACTGCAGTTAAGCGGTGATAAATATTCTTCTACGTTGTCACGGCGCAGGATGTGGACCCACAGGGCCGTACCGTGCAGCGGGGTAGCAGCTGGCCAACAAGGTACAAAACCATGTCTATAGTTCTGAACAGGTACCTGAGGCAATGTAGATAGTGGCAGGGACACGACTTGACTTTCACAGCAGGTGACGTCGCGGATGCAGCGGGAAGACATGACTTGACTTTCACAGCAGGTGACGTCGCGGATGCAGCGGGAAGACATGACTTGACTTTCACAGCAGGTGACGATAGCACGGGATACAGGGTACAGCAGGAACGGGTAACACTGGGAATTGGAAACCACTGGGAGACCTTTAGCAAGACAAACTAGGGTATACAACAACACTCAGGCAAGGAACCAGTGGGCAGGGCCCCTTATTATAGTCCAGCAGCCATTTGGGCTGATAACTGATGTAAGGCAGCTGGACGCGTACTGGCCCTTTAAGGCCGTGCACGCACGGGCGCGCGTGCCCTGCGGTACACAGTCCGAGGACCCGGAAGAGAGTGCCGGCGTCTCACTGAAGGGAGTACACGCCGAGAAGAGAGGCGTCCATGGCCGGGATCGTCAAGGGGTAAGTCAGAACGACGACCCCCGGCCATGGACGTAACATACGTCCTGCTCCTGAGGTGACCTCAGGGAGGACAGAAACCTCCCATGGAACCGAATAGACTGGGGTGGTGGACATTGTTAGGTAAAGGTTAAGTTATAGACTTACCATCAGGGGTGCTCAGGGATATGCCCAGGGGTGAACCTAGCCCCTCTGCTGCCTGAGTCGAACTATAAAAAGACGCCCCCCAATCTATCAGAGTTTTCTCATTACAAGCTTTACACAACAAACACGCAATATACACATTTTTTAAATAGGAAAAAATGTGTTGTTTTTTGTTAAAGTGCTGTTTAAAGTATAGAAAATATTTAAAGAATTCTTCTTACTGTATTACTTTAGTATCATTATCAGCATTATCACTGAACATGGTTTAACACATCTTCTTGCCAGGTGAAACTTCAAGGCCTGTTTTGAAGCGGCAGCCTGGGCTGGTTTCTTTGCTCTACCTGCTGTATTGTAGTGGTCTGCCTGTGCTGGCTCGATGCCAGTGGTGGATTAATATGATCTTAGGCCCAGGGCTGTGCATAAGTTATCTGCCCACACCCTACACTTAAGTCTCACCTACATGTCAAAGTGCATCACATGCCACTCTGCAGACTGTCTCTTAGCCTGATCATCTGCTGCCACTCACACTTCCCCCACCACAGTAATGTACATAGATTGTAAGACCAACATTACAAATAATACCGCCATAATGCTACTGAATAATACCTCCATACTCTTACTGAATAATACCCCCATACTGATACTGAATAATACCTCCATACTCTTACTGAATAATGCCTCCATACTGTTACTGAATAATACCCCCATACTGTTACTGAATAATGCCCCCATACTGTTACTGAATAATACCCCCATATTGTTACTGAATAATACCTCCAAACTGTTACTGAATAATACCTCCATACTCTTACTGAATAATACCCCCATACTGATACTGAATAATACCTCCATACTGTTACTGAATAATACCTCCATACTCTTACTGAATAATACCCCCATACTGATACTGAATAATACCTCCATACTGTTACTGAATAATACCCCCATACTGTTACTGAATAATACCTCCATACTCTTACTGAATAATACCTCCATACTCTTACTGAATAATACCTCCATACTGTTACTGAATAATACCTCCATACTCTTACTGAATAATACCCCCATACTGATACTGAATAATACCTCCATACTGTTACTGAATAATACCTCCATACTCTTACTGAATAATACCCCCATACTGATACTGAATAATACCTCCATACTGTTACTGAATAATACCCCCATACTGTTACTGAATAATACCCCCATACTGTTACTGAATAATGACTCCATACTGTTACTGAATAATACCTCCATACTGTTACTGAATAATACTTCCAAACTGTTACTGAATACCTTTATACTGTTACTGAATAATACCTCCATACTGTTACTGAATAATACCTTTATACTGTTACTGAATAATACCTCCATACTGTTACTGAATAATACCTCCATACAGTTACTGAATAATACCTCCATACTGTTACTGAATAATACCTCAATACTGTTACTGAATAATACCTCCATACTGTTACTGAATAATACCTTTATACTATTACTGAATAATACCTCCATACTGTTACTGAATAATACCTCCATACTGTTACTGAATAATACCTCGATACTGTTACTGAATAATACCTCCATACTGTTACTGAATAATACCTTTATACTATTACTGAATAATTCCTCCATACTGTTACTGAATAATACCCCCATACTGTTACTGAATAATACCTTTATACTATTACTGAATAATACCTCCATACTGTTACTGAATAATAACTCCATACTGTTACTGAAAAAAACTACCAAACCATGATCACATATTACTACAACATAGTGTCAGAAAAACCCCACCATAATGTTAGTGAATAAAACACACTATATATAGACCAATATTACAACCATACAGTGACCTTATAGAGGTAGATGCCAGTTATACACAAGATATCTGCAGACCATATAAGTGATTACAGTATACTTATATCGAGTGACTCACAGGTGACGTCCTCTCAGATTGAAGTCGCTCACTTTCACCTTTTCTTCTTTATCCAGCCAAGACCGCAATGACAACTTCTCCCGGACACGATTTCCTAAGCCCTGCAGAATATGACAGATATCTTTGACTCCTTGCTTTTCTAGCGCACTCCCTAACTATTCCCTACCTCTACACAAACTCCCTATACATACTATACTAGGTGCCCCACACAGTAATAGTACACACACCCTTTTGTTCCCCCAAAGGCCCCACACAGTAAGTGCTACTTTTGTTCCCCTACACAGTGTTAGTGTCCCCTTTATAACTTACTCAGTGATAGAGCCACTTTTAGGGCCCTCACCCAGTAATAGAATTCCCACTCAGTACTAATACCCCTTTATGTCACTATGTAACTATGTAACTATGTACTAATACCCCTTTATGTCCCCACAGAAATAATATCTCCACTCAGTAGTAATGCGGCCTTTTATGCCCCCATTCAGTACTAATGCCACTTTTTCTGCCACACTCAAATGCCTGCTTTATGCCCCCACAATAAGGATGCCCCCTTTTGTATGCCACTTTTTATGCCCCCTTTTTATTACCTAATACACTTATGAATTTTAACTGAGTTCCGTGGCCCAGCGTGGATGGCATGATGCAGTGATGTCATTGTGCCGGGCAGTTGACGTCATCAGCATGCTCCCGATCTCTTGTAGGCCTCAGGTCTAAACCAGGCTGTGGCCTACAAGAGCAAACGGCGGAGCAGGGAGCCAATGGCCAAGAGTAGCGGCCCATTCTGGGGGCACTGGGCAATTGTCGAGTTTGCCCCCCTAACACTGCTGCGGAATAACTCTGCTACCTGTCAATGGAAAAATCATCCGCCAGGAGGAAAAATGTTTCTTGATGGCGGAGTACTAGAAAGCCTGACCTGGGAATTAGACTTTCTTGTACTGCACCATGGGGAAACATTTTTCCCTCTGGCGGATGACTTTTCAGTTGACAGGAAGCAGTTACATGAAGGGGAATTATTTTTCCTTGACCTCTAGTTTCTATTGTGCCAAATTTAAGTTTTTTACATTTTTATACTGCTTTTTTTTGGTAGGTTCCGCTGGAGCGTTTGGACTACGTCGTAGATTCATTGGACTACTTCGATGATCTACTTTTTAAAAAAAAATAAAATGGTGAAAGAGGGTTGCATGGGGGAGTTTAGATTTCAATAAAAAAGTTTTTCTTATGTCTGTTTTTTTTAATACTTTATTATGGCCTTAGTAATGGCTGCTGTCTGATTGAGAGCGTCCATTACTAAGAAGGGGCTTAGTGTTAGCCAGTAAAAAGGCTATGACTAACCCATATTATTACCCCGGTTCTCACTGCCGCGAGGGGAGTACGATCCAGTACCCGACCATCTGAAGCGACGGTAAGGCAGCAGGGTGGCCACAGGCTGGTTTTACCAGGCTGGGAAGGGATAAAAAAACGTGGCCCTTCCCACGCTGGTGATGCTAGGCTGCAGCTGCTTTATTGTATCTGGCTGGTTATGAAAAATAGCGGGAACGTTGGGTCTTTTTAAAAAAAAAAAAATAATAGAAAAAAAATTACGTGAGATCCCCTCCATTTTTCATAACCAGCCAGATACAATAAAGCAGCAGCAGCCTAGCATTACCAGGGTGGGAAGGGCCATGGTTTTTGGCCATTCCCAGCCTGATATTACCAGCCTGCGGCCACCCCAGTACCCGACCTTCTCTTCAGACGGTTGGGTGCTGGATCGTACCCAGCTCTTCCCGATACTCCTGGTGGCGGTGGGTACCGGGGTAATAATAGGGGTTAGTGATAGCCTTATTACTGGCTAACACTAAGCCCCTTCTTAGTAATGGACGCTCTCAATCAGACAGCTGCCATTACTAAGGCGGTAATGAAGTATTAAAAAACAGAGACATAAAGAAATTTATTTTATTGAAATGACAACTCTTCCACACAATCCACTTTAACCATTTTATTAACCCCTTGGCCCCATGCACACGACCGTGTTTTTGCATCCGCAATTCCCCCGCAAATCCACGGGAGAATTGCGGTCCCATTCATTTCTATGGGCCCATACACACTATCCGTGTTTTCACGGGTCTCCGCATGTCCACACATCCGTGCCGCAGAAACTCAGGACATGTCTTATTACGGGCAGCAAATTCGATGCGGACATGCCAATAGAAGTCAATGGGCCCGTGGAAAATGCGGATACACCTCCGTGTGTCATCTGCAGTTTGCGGATTTGCGGAAGTGTTGCTAGGCGTCGACCGGGAATGAGTTCCGTCTTCGTGAAGGCTGGAGACAGTGCAGGAAAGCAGCAGAGAGCAGCAGAGAGCAGCATGGCTTCAATTAGCGTGGAGAAGCTAATCCTCCTGGTCCAGCACAAGCCCTGTCTATGGAATAAGCGCCTTGAAGAATATGCTGACAGGAATCTGAAAGATCTTGCCTGGCAGGAGGTCTGCAGTGAGGTGCATCTTTCAGAGTGGGAGAAGGCAACGAAAGTGCAAAAGAAACGCATGGGTAAGTTTCACACCTTGATGCGGTTTCTGAGTACTCCTGTCATGTCATAATGACATGCCTGAAGTTTTGATTGGTGGGGGTTGGATCACTGAAACACCCACCAATCTCTGAAATGAAGCTGCAGAAGTGCACGTGAGATTGTGTGGGTCTCATGGCTCTGAACAGCACCGATCAAAACGTGACATGTCACTATGAGGGTATGTTCCCACACACTAATTACGGACGTAAATCGGGGGTTTTTGCCCTGAAGTACGTCCGCTAAATACGCTGCAATAGCGTGGACAAACATCTGCCCATTGAAAGCAATGGGCAGACGTTTGTGTGTTCAAGCGAGGTGTATATTTACACGCCGCTTTCAAATTACGGCGCGTAAATATACGCCCGTGTCAAAGAAGTGACCTGTCACTTCTTGTGCCTTAATTATTATTCATTGACTCCAATGAAAAGCACCGTAATGGACGCGGCGTTCAAGCGCCTGCACATGCCTTTCTGGCTGAAATTACGTGGATGTTTTCTCCTGAAAACATCCACGTAATTTCAGCCGTTACGGACGCTGTCGTGTGGGCACGGGCAGACGTGGTGGAATTGATGTTGAATTCAATGAGAAAACAGAAAACTGTGGCAAGTACGCAGTCGTTTCTGCAACGTCTCAATTACCTGTCAAATATGCAAATGTTGGTGCAGATTTGTTGCGTAAACGCCCCAAATCTGCACCAACATTTTCAGCGAAAAAAAACCATTTCCTAAGATCTAGTAATGTACACTTCAAATATGTTGATCTGTGATTGTTTTATTTTATATCATAGTTGAATACGTGAAAACACGCTGGAACACATGCCGTGACCAATTCAAGCGTGAGCTGAATGACAAGGGGAAGAGCGGAGACGGATGGCAGAAAAAAAGACCATACCTGTACACAAAACAGCTGTCGTTCCTGTCATGCAGGTTGGCCCGTAAGTATTGCTTATTTACTTTGATCATTGTAGTCTGGCCATGTAGTCAGTGGCGTCAATGGCGGATTATAATGTGGGCGTTTCGGGCGGTCGCCCGGGGCCCGAGGCTGCCAGGGGGCCCATCGGGGCCCGAGGCTGCCAGGGGGCCCATCGGGGCCCGAGGCTGCCAGGGGGCCCATCGCGGCCCGAACCGCACACAAACATAAAAAACTATGCAGCGCTACCGCGCTGCCTGCTTCCGACTGAATCTGCATCCGCAGAACGCAGATTCAGTTTGGTTGAATGCTGGAGCCTCGCTCCAGCATTCACTCTGCCGTGAGCGGCTCGGTGCAGGCAGGCGCGATGTAGTGACGTCATCGCGCCTGTCTGCACGGAGTCACTCACAGCACAGCACAGTGCAGAGGAGGAGAAGCATCGCATCCCCCACCGTCGTGGGAACCGGGATAGGTAAGCAATTATGTTTTCTTTTTTTATTAGGTACGTACATATGGGGCATTATGCTGTGTCAGCTATGGGGCATTATACTGTGTCACCTCTATGGGGCATTATACTGTGTCAGCTATGGGGCATTATACTGTGTCACCTCTATGGGGCATTATACTGTCAGCTATGGGGCATTATACTGTGTCAGCTATGGGGCATTATACTGTGTCAGCTATGGGGCATTATACTGTGTCAGCTATGGGGCATTATGCTGTGTCGGCTATGGGGCATTATACTGTGTCGGCTATGGGGCATTATACTGTGTCGGCTATGGGGCATTATACTGCGTCAGCTATGGGGCATTATGCTGTGTCAGCTATGGGGCATTATACTGTGTCACCTCTATGGGGCATTATACTGTCAGCTATGGGACATTATACTGTGTCAGCTATGGGGCATTATACTGTGTCAGCTATGGGGCATTATACTGTGTCAGCTATGGGGCATTATACTGTGTCAGCTATGGAGGCATTATACTGTGTCAGCTATGGGGCATTATACTGTGTCAGCTATGGGGCATTATACTGTGTCGGCTATGGGGCATTATGCTGTGTCGGCTATGGGGCATTATACTGTGTCGGCTATGGGGCATTATACTGTGTCGGCTATGGGGCATTATACTGCGTCAGCTATGGGGCATTATGCTGTGTCAGCTATGGGGCATTATACTGTGTCGCAGCTATGGAGGCATTATACTGTGTCGCAGCTATGGAGGCATTATACTGTGTCGCAGCTATGGGGCATTATACTGTGTCAGCTATGGGGCATTATACTGTGTCAGCTATGGGGCATTATGCTGTGTCAGCTATGGGGCATTATGCTGTGCCAGCTATGGGGCATTATACTGTGTCAGCTATGGGGCATTATACTGTGTCAGCTATGGGGCATTATACTGTGTCGCAGCTATGGAGGCATTATACTGTGTCGCAGCTATGGGGCATTATACTGTGTTGCAGTTATGGGGGCATTATACTGTGTCACATCTATGGGGCATTATACTGTGGGGGCAGCTATGGGTGGCAATATACTGTGGGGGCAGCTATGGGGGACATTATACTGAGCAATTACAAGAGCTGCAGGTCCAAGGGGGGAGACGCTGTGTAGCACAATATACAAGGGGGGATTGTTGTATAGCACTATATAGAAGGGAGCGCTGTGTATCACTATATCTAAGGGGGATTGCTGTGTAGCACTATATACAAGAGGGGGAGGGCTATGTGACGCTATTTACAGAGGGGGAGGACTGTGTAGCGCTATTTACAGGGGGCTGTGTGTGGTGCTATCTACAGTGTTTGGCACAATTATATTCAGGGGCGCAGTCTATGGTGCTATAATATTTAGGGGCACAGTGTTTGTACTATTTTATTCAGGGGCGCAGTGTTTGGTGCTATTATATTTAGGGGCACAGTGTGTGGCACCATGATAATATTATCTTTGTTTATAGGTGTGGAAATGTTGGAAAAGTGAGGAGCCAAAGACATCTGAGTGGCAAATTCTGCAGAAATGGGTCATGGCCGGGAAAAGTCGTCATGAAGTCTGGACTGGATGGAGAAGAGGAAAAAAACTACGTCGTCACCTGTGAGTCACTAGATTTATAGAGAATCTGTCACCTCTCCTGACATGTTTATTATAGGAAATCCTTGTATTTCACAAAAAGTCTTTCTGCAGTCCAGGACTGATAGACAATTCCCCTTGTCAGGAGGTTGTGTCCCTGCACAGTGTGATACTGTCAGTATGTAGGGACACCGCGCTGTGACAAGGGGAATCGTAACACTGTTAATGCTTGCCCCAAAAAGTAGTGTTAAAAATAGTTACGGTGCGGCAAGGCGGCGGTGAGGAAGGGGGGCCCAAGTTTGGGTAACAGCCCAGGGCCCATGGTCTACTTAATCCGCCACTGAGTGGCGTAACTACCGCCGTAGCAGCCGTAGCGACTGCTACGGGGACTGCGGCATGAGGGGGCTCCACCATGTCCGGAGGCTCCGCTAGCAGCCGCTATGGCTGCTACAGCGGGACGCCACTGAACACTACGGCAGAGCAGGGAGGTATCTCCCAGCTATGCCATTAAACAAGAGACATGTATCCCCTATCCACAGGATAGGGGATACATGTGTTATCGCTGGCATTGACAGGGAGAACGGGGGACTGAAAGTACCCTGAACTTCTCCATCACAAACCTCGTACTACCGGCCTGTGTCCGCAGCTCCGTAGAAATGAATGGAGCGACGGTCGTGCTCGTGCGCATGCGTAACCAGCACTCCTTTCTCTTTTATTGAGCTGCGCAGACGCCGGAACTCAGAGGTTAGTCATGTAGAACTTCAGGGGACTTTCAGTCCCCCGTTCTCCCTATCGCTGCCAGCGATCACACATGTATTTGTAGGACACACTATAGGTCGCATTTTTTAGGGGGGGGTGAGGGGGGCCTGTATGGCGTTAGCGCCATACAGCCCCCTCTGTAGATAACGCCATACAGTCCCCCTATAGATAACGCCATACAGTCCCCCGGTAGATAATGCCATACAGTGTACAGTGGGGCGCTGTATGGCGTTATCTACAGGGGTGGGGGGGGCTGTAAAAAAGGCACTATCTACAAGGGGGGGGGGGTGGTTGTGTGACACCCAGTGGAGGGTGGGCCCCAGTCAAAAGTTTGCTATGCGGCCCAGTCTTTCCTAGTTACGCCCCTGCATGTAGTGATGCATGTGAGTATGTTAAAAGAGCACGTATTGGTGTGGCCAATTATACGGTCTATTCAAGCACATAATTCCCTCTAGGCAGCTCATCGGATAAGCTGCATATGTTTACATAGTGTATTTGCCCTGCTGTAGACATGACGTTAAATTACTACTAAAATTCCCTAACATTATGTTTTCATTTTTCAACAGAACCAAGGATAATCTGGAGGCAGAAGACGACTCTGATGCCACTCAAATAGAAGAGGCTGACGTAGGTTTGGGGATTGCTAGGTCCACTTCCACTCCTGTGCCTGAGGAAAATACACCAGTGGATAATCCAGTCTGTGCCACGGAACCGGAAGACGAAATTATACCCCGAGGTAAACGCCGACATTCTGACAATAAAGGTCCAACACGTACAGAGCCAAGGCAGGAGGTCGACTTGCGTGTTTTAGCACACCTGGAAAAAAGAGCGACAGAAACCGAAGAGGGCACCTTCTGTCGCGCTCTTTCAAATATTCTAAAAAGAGTGCCAATTGAGAGGCAGATAAGGTGCCAAACAGCCCTAATGGAAGTAGTCTAAATTTTTGCAACACATCCTGACCCACGTGAAATCCATCATGCCATAGAGTTTCATAGGCGGGGGTGTGATGGAAGCACCTTCCGCTCTGTCCCTCCAGCACCTGCAGCAACCGCTCAAGCCAGCCAGCAGCTGCCATATGAAGCCTCAATGCCACTATTCAGTGAAGATCGTCCAGGGTATGGCATGCCTGGACCTTCGCAACAGCTATATCGGCACATGCAGCAGGGGGAGGCTGTTCCACGACCCCATCATGACCCTGCACCTTCTCAATCATTTTATAATTTATAATTTTCTAATATTATATAGTTTTGTTTTTGTTTCATGACACTGTTTTGTGCAAAGAATAAAAGAAGTTTATAGTTAATTATGTGTTTGTATTTCTTATTATTGAAAAACATAATGAGGTATTGGTTTGCATTTGTGCCGAATGCAAAGAATCAAATTTTTTTTTTTTTTAAATTACTAAATAATTTTTAAAAAAAACGACAGAAATACATTAGCTCGCAACCCGCGTCAAGGGTCCTTATTCTCTTGCGAGTCCCTACTCTACTACTGCAACTTTAACTACTAACATTTGTAACATAAAAACAGGAAATACAACAGTCCCTATTAAATTTTAATTTGGCAGACGAAGCACATCCCTTTGCCAATGAACTGCTCCCTCAGGTGATACAAAATAGTCTGCATACAAATTACAGACTGCCAGTCCAGACACTCCAGGTCTTCCATGTTGTGTGTAGTCCAAAGCGATGGAATTAGTTGAGAAATGGTTCAGCTCTGCGTCCACTGCCGACTCATGAATCCTCAGAAAATTGTGGAGGACAACACAGGCTTGGATAACCTTTGTCACATTTTCAGGATTCATCTGAATGGAGCTCTGGAACACACGCCACTTGCTGCTTAGAATTCCGAAGGCGCACTCCACATACCGTCTCGCACGGGTAAGGCGGTAGTTAAAAATGCGCCTCCGTTCATCTAAGCCACGCCTAGGGAATGGACGCATCAGGTGAGGGGACAGTCCGAAACCTTCATCACCCACAATAACAAAGGGTGCTGGTGGTCCTGTAGATCCTGGAAGGTGTCTAGGTTCCGGAAGGTCGAGCTGGTTAGATGCTAGCCGTTCACCCATTCTGGAAGCCCTGAAGATGCCAGCATCCGCAGAGCTTCCATAGGCACCAATATCGACAATTATAAACCGATAGTCACTGTCAGCCAAGGCCAACAGCACCACCGAGAAAAACTGTTTATAATTGAAATACTGAGACCCTGAGTGAGCAGGCTTTTTTACGCGGATGTGCTTACCATCCAGCGCACCAACACAGTTGGGAAACTGTGCTGATTGTAAGAAGCCATCGGCAATACGAATCCAGTCCTCAGGCTTGGGCTTTGGCATCACTGCTGCTCGAAGTTGCTGCCAGATGACTTCGCAGGTAAGCTTGACAATCTTAGAAATAGTGGAGCACCCCAGCAGAAAATGGAAATGTAGCGATGCAAAGGAGTTGCCGGTTGCAAGAAATCTGTAAAAATATATATATATATATATAAAAATATGCACATACAGGAAAAATATCTGCAGCACGGTGACATGGCGGCAATATTATGAACAGGGGACAAGTATACTAATATTGTTTGCAGGGTAGAGACATGTCGTAGAAGGGGATTTAGGTTTTCTTACCTCAGAGTGACGATCAGGCGTTCCTCTGGAGAAATGCAACGTCTCATGGTGGAGTCCTGGAAGATGAGTCCAGGACGAAGGTCCGCCAGCAGACAGTCAAAAGTTTGAACGGACATACCGCAGTAGCTGAGGAACTTGTCCGGGTGCTGCCGCAGGTCTGAGTACAGCATGTTAAAATGCCCCTTCCAAAGCCGTTGGGAGACAATGGGGTGAACCCAATATCTCCTCCTCCTCCTCGGTTCTTCGTCCAGCATTGGTGGTTGCTGTCCAAATCGCCTGGAGAGGAGCCAGTACAGGAGTACATCATCCACATCATCAGAAGACATCTTCGCAGTGAGGAACTGACAAAAACCACAGCTAGATCAGCAGCGCAATCTCACAGAACTCGCACAAAGCAAAGATCAGGAAAAATGCACAAGGAAATGGCTCCAGAGCGATCATGTGACCTTCTAAAGGGGTTGGAGCAAGCTTTTGACATCGTGTTTAAATTTACCTTTTTTTTTTTTTTTCATCCGCATTTTGCGGATTACATACGGATGAACTGCGGATTACATACGGATGAACTGCGGATGACATTTCACGGAACACGGTCCTGGAATTTGCGGACCGGAAAAACACTACGGTCGTGTGCATGAGGCCTTAAAGATGCAGGCTTGTTTTGGCCTTAAGGCCCCATGCACACGACCGTGTTTTTGCGGCCGCAATTCCCCCGAAAATCCACGGGAGAATTGCGGCCCCATTCTTTTCTATGGGGCCGTGCACACGACCGTAGTTTTTGCGGTCCGTGCACGGCCCGGGAGCCCGGACCGCAGAAAGAACGGGCATGTCTTATTTCGGCCCGGTTCTGCGGTCCGGGCTCATTGAAAACAATGGCCGCGGCCATGTGCATGTCCCACGATTTGCCGGCGGCCTGCGGCTGACAGTCCGCTGACAGTCCGCAGCCGGCCGACCCGAAAATCACGGCCGTGCACACGGCTACGGTCGCGTGCATGAGGCCTAAGGCTCAGAGCCCATTTTTCAAATCTGACATATTTCACTTTATGTGGTAATAACGTCGGAATGCTTAAACCTAACCGCGCGATTTTGAGATTATTTTCTCGTGACACATTGGGCTTCATGATCGTGGTAAAATTTGGTCGATATATTCAGTGTTTATTGGTGAAAAATTGCAAAATTTAGAGAAAACTTTAAAAAAATAGCATTTTTCAGAATTTAAATGCATCTGCTTGTAAAACAGACGGTTATACCACCCAAAATAGTTACTAGTTCACATTTCCCATATGTCTACTTTAGATTGGCATCGTTTTTTGAACATTATTTTATTTTTCTTGGACGTTACAAGGCTTAGAACATAAACAGCAATTTCTCATATTTTTAAGAAAATTTCAAAAGCCTTTTTTTTAAGGTACCTGTTCAGTTCTGAAGTGGCTTTGAGGGGCCTATGTATTAGAAACCCCCATAAAACACCCCATTTTAAAAACTAGACCCCTCAAAGTATTCAAAACAGCATTTAGAAAGTTTTTTAACCCTTCAGGCATTTCACAAGAATTAAAGCAAAGTGGAGGTGACATTTGCAAATTTCATTTTTCTTGCTGAATTTCAATTGTATTAAAATATTTTCTGTAACACAGAAGGTTTTACCAGAGAAACACTACTAAATATGTATTGTCCAGATTCTGCAGTTTTTAGAAATGTCCCACATGTGTCTCTACTTCGCTCGTGGAATAAAACACAAGCCCCAGAAGCAAAGAAGCACCTAGTGCATTTTGAGGCCTCTTTTTTATTAGAATATATTTTAGGCAGCATGCCAGGTTTGAAGAGGTGTTGAGGTGCCAAAAAAGTAGCAATCCCCCAATAGTGACCCCATTTTGGAAACTGCACCCCTCAAAGAATTCATTTATGATTGTTGTTACCATTTTGACCGCACAGTTTTTTCACAGCACCTATTTGAATTGGGCTGTGAAATTAAAAAAATGACATATTTTCCAATAAGATGTCATTTGTGATCAAAATTTCTTAGTTTCACAGGGAACAAAATACCACATTTTGTTGCCTAATTTGTCCTTAGTGCGGCAATACCCCATTTGTGGTAATAAACTGCTGTTTGGGCCCATGGGAGGGCTCAGAAGGGAAGGAGCGCTGTGTGTTCTTTGGAGTGCAGATTTTGCTTGTTTGGTTTTCGGGTGCCACGTCGCATTTGCAGAGCCCCAGAGGTATCAAAGCAATGGGAAAACCACCAGAGGTGACCCCATTTTGGAAACTACACCCCTCAAGGAATTCATTTATGGGTGTTGTGACCATTTTGACCCCATAGTTTTTTCACAGAACTTATTTGAATTGGGCTGGGAATTAAAACAAAATAATTTTTTTCCAATAATATGTAGTTTTGGCTGAAAATGTCTTATTTTCACAAGAAATAAAATACCCCATTCTGTTGCGCAATTTGTCCAGAGTGCAGGAATGCCCCATTTGTGGTGATAAACTGCTGTTTGGGCCCATGGGAGGGCTCAGAAGGAAAGGACCACCATTTGGCCTACTGGGGATTTTCTGGTGCGAAGTCATGTATGCAGAAGCCCCTGAGGTACCAGTACAGTTGAAACCCGGAAGAAATGACCCCGTTTTAAAAACTACACCCTTAAGGCATTCATCTAGAGGTGTAGTGAGCATTTTTACCGGAGACTTACACCCTATAAACTGTAATGTGGGTTCTTACGGGTATGGCAATACCCTCAATGTGGCTGTTATCAGCTGCCTGGGCGCACAGCAGGGCTCAGAAGGGAAAGATGAGGGGGATAAGCTGTGCGGAGTGCATCAGGGTAAGTAAAATTGGAGTAAATTATAAACCAAGGCATGTATGATAAATTTTAAAACACTCTTTCATACAGAGCTCTGGTTTTTCGGGACACGCGTCACATTGATATATTGTGTCCTCCCTTATCCCACTCTTATAGCAGACTTTGCACCTCTTTTGACTTTTTACCTTCTTGCCAGTTTGGGGAACTTCTCCTGGAAAGTGTTGCCCTGGTACGATGTGTGTGGCCCCGCTTCCAGAAGTACTGGGTGCCCCCCCCCTTCCTGGTCCCTAAAGATTAGGTTCTTGATAACCACCTCTTGAAATTCCAGGAAAGATCCCCTCTGGCCTGCACATCGACATAGCACGTACACAGTGGCGGATTAAGTAGACCATGGGCCCTGGGCTGTTACCCAAACTTGGGCCTCCCTTCCTCACCGCCGCCCTGCCGCGCCGTAACTATTTTTGACACTACTTTTTTGGGCAAGCATTAACAGTGTTACGATTTCCCTTGTCACAGGGCTGTGTCCCTACATACTGAGAGTATCACACTGTGCAGGGACACAACCTCCTGACAAGGGGAATTGTCTATCAGTCCTGGACTGCAGAAAGACTTTTTGTGAAATACAAGGATTCCTATAATAAACATGTCAGGAGAGGTGACAGATTCTCTATAAATCTAGTGACTCACAGGTGACGACGTCTCAGATTCTAGTAGTTTTTTTCCTCTTTTCTTCTCCATCCGGTCCAGCGCTCATGACGACTTCTCCCGGCCATGACTCATTTCTGCAGAATTTGCCACTCAGACGTCTCCTCACTTTTCCAACATTTCCACACCTATAAACGAAAATAAAGTTATCATGGTGCCACATACTGTGCCCCTAAATATAATAGCACCAAACACTGCGCGCCTGAATATAATACCACACACTGTAAAACACCACATACACACAGCCCCCTGTACATAGTGCCACACACAGCCCCTGTAGATATTACACATCCCCATAGATATCGCCATACACAGCCCCCTCTATATATCACACATCCTCCCCGTAGAGAGCGTTACACACAGCCCCATATAAATAGTGCCATACAGCCCCCCTGTAGAAAGCGCCACACAGCCCTCCCCCTCTTGTAAATAGCACCAAAAAGCCCCCCCTATAAAGAGCGCCACACACATACCACTGTGGATAGCACTACACAGCCCTCCCTTGTATATAGTGCCACACAGCGCTCCCCCTTGTATATAGTGCCACACAGCGCTCCCCCTTGTATATAGTGGCACACAGCGCTCCCGCTTGTATATAGTGGCACAAGGTTATGTACACATTTAAAAACTTTATATCATAATTTTATATATATATATATATATATATATATATATATATATATATTACCCAATTACCCTAATATAGACATGTAATATATTATAATTTACGGTAAACAATGACGATTACAAATAAAAGGTCTATTTTAGGGTAAAACTATGTTATTACCCAAAAAAATAGCTGAAACGTAAAAAAGCTTATTTGTTTACTATTATTTTCAAACTTTATGAATAAAAATTGTAAAATAGCAAAAAAGGTGTGTATAAAAACGATAAAAAACGAAACCTGCATTGTCTACGGAAAAAATCACGTCGTTTTTATTTATTTTTTATAAAAATGTGTGTTTGGTGCAACTTTGTAATTACGTTTTATTAAAAAATATTTTTACTTTTTGAGATACAGCTGCTTTGTATCCTGTATCCGTCAGGTCAGCAGGACTGACAGGATCAGTGACACGCAGGATCCACCTCAAATCTATCACATCTAAGATTATAATTTAGCGCAGGGCCCGTTTCACTGATCCCGTCAGTCCTGCTGACCTGACGGATACAGGATACAAAGCAGCTGTATCTCAAAAAGTGAAATTAATAAAACGTAATTACAAAGTTGCACCAAACACACATTTTTATAAAAAATAAATAAAAACGACGTGATTTTTGCGACGTTTTTTCCGTAGACATTGCAGGTTTCTTTTTTTTTATCGTTTTTATACACACCTTTTTTGCTATTTTAGAATTTTTATTCATAAAGTTTGAAAATAATAGTAAAAAAATAAGCTTTTTTACGTTTCAGCTTATTTGTTTACTATTATTTTCAAACTTTATGAATAAAAATTGTAAAATAGCAAAAAAGGTGTGTATAAAAACGATAAAAAACGAAACCTGCATTGTCTACGGAAAAAATCACGTCGTTTTTATTTATTTTTTATAAAAATGTGTGTTTGGTGCAACTTTGTAATTACGTTTTATTAAAAAATATTTTTACTTTTTGAGATACAGCTGCTTTGTATCCTGTATCCGTCAGGTCAGCAGGACTGACAGGATCAGTGACACGCAGGATCCACCTCAAATCTATCACATCTAAGATTATAATTTAGCGCAGGGCCCGTTTCACTGATCCCGTCAGTCCTGCTGACCTGACGGATACAGGATACAAAGCAGCTGTATCTCAAAAAGTGAAATTAATAAAACGTAATTACAAAGTTGCACCAAACACACATTTTTATAAAAAATAAATAAAAACTACGAGATTTTTGCGACGTTTTTTCCGTAGACATTGCAGGTTTCTTTTTTTTTATCGTTTTTATACACACCTTTTTTGCTATTTTAGAATTTTTATTCATAAAGTTTGAAAATAATGGTAAAAAAATAAGCTTTTTTACGTTTCAGCTATTTTTTTTGGTAATAACATAGTTTTACCCTAAAATAGACTTTTTATTTGTAATCGTCATTGTTTACCGTAAATGTTAATATATTACATGTCTATATTAGGGTAATTGGGTCAGCGCTAGCGTTACAACAATGATTGGCGGGGGGACGACGACGGTTTTTATTGGGGTGGGTATTTTATGTGTATTTATTATTTCATTTTTTTTTGCACTTTACTTTCCTATTTTTTTATTACTATGGTCTGTTCCTCAAAGGTCAAAAAAGACCTTTGGGGAACTTTATATTTTTTCTTTCTTTTACACCATGTTTTTCCACTGTAACTGGAGCTGCACAGCAGCCCCAGTTACAGGGGAAATCAGCCCTCTCATAGTGACGATTGTCACTAATAGGGCTGTGCTGGGTCTAGTTAGACCCAGCAGCAGCCTGCCACTAACGGCACCCGGCGATCATGTGACCAGTCACATGATCACCGGGAGGAATAGAGACAGCGCCGCTGCTGCTGTCTCTATTCCTATACACAGCGTTCATTGAGCGCTGTGTAAGAAGACATCGGAGAAGACAGAAGCAGCGAAAGCTGCTTCTGTCTTCTCCTCAGGGTCCCCGGCAGTCACTGACAGCCGGAGACCCGACATTCAGCTGCCCGATCGCGCGGGCAGCAAGTTAAAACCCGAGCCGTAGAAAGTCTATGGCTCGGGTTTTAAGGACCCGTCCCTGACCGCTGGCCGTAAAAATACAGCCAGCGGTCGGGAACCAGTTGGGCAGGAGGATAAGCCTGCTGTACTGACCTCAGCGCCGGTGACCGACCGCCCGGCTCTTGTCTTGCAGATTCGGAGTAACAGAACAGCCGTCCGTCGCTGTTCTGTTACTCAATGGCGGCGGCCCGCACTTGTCAGGGAGGCGTGTCCTACCCCTTTCCCGGCCAATTCCCTGCTTCTCCCCTCCTCATCTTCGTTAGTTAGCAGCGCTAGCGCGCTGAATAGGTACCTTTGCAAGATGATGTGCGGTTCGGGCTGCCATGGGCCCCCTGGGAGCCTCGGGCCCCGGGCGGCCGCCCGAATCGCCCATATGATAATCCGCCACTGCACGTACACATTGTACAATGCCATCTGTATGATGTGCACGGCCAGATTCTCATACCACACCGCATGGCGCAGTAGGGCTTCAGGGCTTGATCTGACAAGTCCACCCCTCCCATGTACCTATTGTAGTCCAGGATGCAGTCTGGTTTGGGGGTCTCTGTACTGGTACCTCCTACTGGTACATGGGTACTGGTGTGGCATCTCTCTTGTCTTGTACTTGACACACAATATGTTGCTGCTAGATTGTGCCCTGCTCTCACCCCTTCTTGTTTGCCCAAGCAGAGTCTTAGGGAGGCCTCTTAGATTTCTTCTAGCGGTGCCGCATGCCGCAGGACTTCTGGAAGCGAGGCAGTTGAAGAGTGGGTCGCTGGTATAAAAATTATCCAGGTAGAGGTGGTAACCATGGTCCAGCAGTGGGTGCACCAAATCCCACACAATTTTTGTATTAACTCCCAGTAAGGGGGGGGGGGGGCATTCTGGGGGCTGAATACTGGTGTCCTTCCATTTATATATCCTAAATTTGTAGGTATACCCTGATGCACTCTCACACAGCTTATACCTTCCCTTCTTACCCGGCAGGTACTCACGGAATTGAACTCTCCCTTTAAAATCTACCAAGGACTCATCAATAGAAATACTCTTCTCAGGGGTGTATACTTGGGAAAACCAGGCACTGAAACGGTCTAATAGGGGTCTCTGTTTATACAAACGGTCAAAACTGTGGTCATCTTGGAGTAGGCAATGCTCATTAGGATTTTTTTTAGGTCCCAGTTCAGTTCTGAAGTTGCTTTGAGGGGCCTATATATTAGAAACCCCTATAAAACACCCCATTTTAGAAACTAGACCCCTCAAAGTATTGACAACAGCATTTAGAAAGTTTATTAACCCTTTAGGTGTTTCACAGGAATTTAGAGCAAAGTAGAGGTGAAATGTACATTTTTTTTTTGTCAGAAAATCCTCTTTATACCATTTTTTTTATAACACAAAAGGTTTTATCAGAGAAACGCAACTCAATATTTATTGCCCAGATTCTGTAGTTTTGATAAATATCCCACATGTGGCCCTAGTGTGATAATGCACTGAAGCACCGGCCTCCGAAGCAAAGGAGCACCTAGTGGATTTTGAGGCCTCCTTTTTATTAGGCACCATGTCCGGTTTGAAGAGGTCTTGTGGTGCCAAAACAGTAGAAAACCGCCAAAAGTGACCCCATTTTGGAAACTAGACCCCTTGAGGAATCCATTGTAGTTTTCTTGGGGTGCATGCAACGTTTTGATCAGTTTTTATTCTATTTTTAAGTGGCGTGGTGACTAAAAAAACAGCAACATGCCTTATGGCGTTTGCACAATAAAATACTTTTTTTAAAAAATCATTCACTTTTTGTGTTACCTTATTCTAAGAGCCATAACGTTTTTTATTTTTCAATCAATAAAGCCATGCGAGGACTTATTTTTTTGCGTAACGAACTGTAGTTTCGATCATTACCATTTTTCGGTACATGCAACGTTTTGATCTCTTTTTATTCCATTTTTTGGGAGGTGAAGTGACCAAACAATTGTGATTCTGGTACGGTTTATTATTATTTTATTTTACAGCGTTCACTGCGCGGAATAAATAATGAAATAATTTTGTAGTTCAGGCCGTTACGGACGCGGCGATACCAATTATGTATCGTTTATTTGTTTGTTTATATTTTTTTATTAATAATAAAGGACTGATAAAGGGAAAAAGGGGGATTTTGACTTTTATTACTTTTAAAACTTTTATTTTCTTATTTTTACAGATCTTTTTTTAACATTTTACTTTATTACTTTGTCCCACTAGGGGACTTGAGGGCTGGAGGCCCTGATCGATATTCTAATACACTGCACTTCATGCGTAGTGCAGTGTATCAGAGCTGTCAGCTACTCACTGACAGCAAGCATAGTGGGTCCTGACTTCGTCAGGACCCACTAGGCTTCCGTCGATGGCATAGCCGGACGCCATTGTTTGGTGTCCGGTTGCCATAGCCACCATCGCCAGCCACAATCGTGTAGCAGGCTGGCGATTGTAGCTTAACCCCTAAAAAGCCGTGATCGCTATTGAACACGGCTTTTAAGGGGTTAATCAGCGGGGACACAGCGATCGGTCCCCGCTATAGGAGCTGCGGCAGCTGCTGTACGAGACAGCTGCTGTCACAGCTCCTGTATGTGTCGGGAGGACGGCCAAAATGACCGTTCCTCCCGCGACGTAATACTCCGTCGCTGAGCGCTAACGATACAGTTAGCACGACGGATTATTACGCCGCAGAGCGTTAAGGGGTTAAAAGAAGAAATAAAGCTTAAATCAGCAAAGTAGTTCAACGAATCTACGACGTAGCCCAAATGGTCCAGCGGAACCTGCAAAACAAAAATTAGCAGTATGAAAAATAAAGATAAAGATGGCTGCCCCCACAGACGTACAAACATATGAATAAATAGCTACCTTCGGAAACATATTAAAATAATTAGAAAAATTAGGCCCATAAAATAAAACATATCAAATAAAAAATAAATAATTATAACACCTTTCTTTTAAAGAGAACCTTTCACCTCCCCATACATGTACAGCTGAGTTTAGCATGTAATGGGGAGGGCCGCACAAACTCTGGGGCACTTTAGATTTTTTTCTTAGCCTCCTTCGTTATTTAGATATCTGTGCTGTAATATTTGGCGCCCGATATTGAAATAACCCCATGAACTGTCAATGGGGAGGTAATTGGCAAGGGGGCGTGTAACATCGCTGTCATACTGTCCAATCGGCTACGGTCAGCGTTACAGCAAGAGCTGGAGAGAGCGGGTGCGCGCAGCTCCGCCACCACTAAGGAACACAAGAGGAGACGAAGAGTGAATTCTTCTTCTTCTGTTCTATGGCATCGGAGCTGTGCGCGCACGCACGCTCTCACTCTTTAGCACTCGGCAGACAAGGACGACAAGACTGATCTCTCACCTGAGATCACAGTCTTGTACTTGCCTGCCGAGAACTGAAGAGTGAGAGCGTGTGCACGCGCACATGATCTCCTCTCTCCAGCTCTTGCTGTTGACATTGTCCGTAGCGGATTGGGCAGTGTCACAGCGATGTTACACGTCCCCTTGCCAATTACCACCCCATTGGCAGTTCATGGGGTTATTTAAATATCGGGCGCCAAACATTACGGCACCGATATCTAAGTAAGGAAAGAGGGTAGGAAAAAAAATATAAAGTGCCCCAGAGATTGTGCAGCCCTGACCATTACATGTTGCACTCAAATGCAAATCTGTGGGCAGGTGAAAGATTCTCTTTAAAGTGTAACAACTTTTTAAAAAACTTTTGACATGTCAGAAGTTTGGATCAGTGGGGTCCGAACACTGAGACCCCCCCACTAGTCGCTAAAACTAAGCAGCAGAAGTGCTCGGGTGAGCGGTGTGCCGCTTCAATTCTGTTTGGCTTTCCTTGGAGCAGTGTACGGGCTCAATAGAAAGTCTAGGAGTCCGTACACCGCTCACTCGGCTGAAAGTCGATCATAAATGAAGCGGCACAGCGCTCACCCGAGCACTTCTGCTGCTTCGTTTTAGCGATCGGTGGGGGCCTCAGTGCTCGGTCCCCCATCGATGAAAACTTCGGACATGTCACTATGATATATAAAGATATCTATTAATGCGATTGGTGCAAGTTTTAATAACTTTTTATTGAAAATGATTTGCACTTTTTGAGATACAGCTGCTTTGTATCCTGTATACAGAGCAGCTGTATATAGCGCTGAGACCTGAATCCATTAGGTCGCCTATTACCGATCACATCTAAGTTATGAACTTAGATGTGATCGGTAACAGCTTGATCCTGCGGGACTCGCTGACACTGAATCAGTCAGTCCCGCTGATCTGAGGGATACAGGATACAGCGCTATATACATTATATAATATATTTATTTTAATTAGTGGGGGCAGGTTTATGGGGAAGTGTTAGGGCCTGTTCACATCAGCGTTGACTTTCCGTTCCGGGATTCCGTGGGAGGTTTCCGTCGGGTGAACCCTGCAACGGAAAATCAAACTGAAACCACAGCTTCCGTTTCAGTCACCATTGAAATCAATGGTGACGGAAACATTGCTAATGGTTTCCGTTCGTCACCATTCCTGCAGGTTTCCGTTTTTGTGATGGAATCAATAGCGCAGTCGACTGCGCTAATGGTGACAGAAACGGAAATTGTGGTTTCAGTTTGACTTTCCGTTGCGGGGTTACCTCCGATGGAACCCCAGAACGGAAAGCCAACGCTGATGTGAACAGGCCCTAAGGCTTCTTTCACACTAGCGTTTCTATATGTTTACCTCTCTTCCGTCAGAGGAAGAGAGGATCGATACGTTAAACGGAAAGCAACGGTTCAATTAGAATTACCATTGCTTTCAATGGTAATTCTTTTGTAACAGTTGCTTTCCGTTTGTCTCCGTTCGCTAAGTTTCCATTTTTTTTAAAAGGAAACAAGAGTGCAGTCTGCAGAACTTTTATTTCCGTTCAAAAGAACGGAAACCTAGCGAACAGAGACAAACGGAAAGCAACTGATACAAAAGAATTACCATTGAAAGTAATGCTAATTCTAATGGAGCGGTTGCTTTCCGTTTAACGTATCGATCCTCTCTTCCTCTGACGGAAGAGAGGTAAACGTATATTAATGCTAGTGTGAACAAAGCCCAATACAAGTAAGATATTAATAATATTTAAAAAAAACAAAAAAATAACCCAGCAGGGCTTTGAACCAGCAACCTTCCATAATTGAAGCCGTCATCGTCAATGCCTGTGAAACTGTAGTAGTTGAGGGTTTATTCAATAACAACAGGCACTATCAGTCTATCCTGTCTGTCTGCTGCGTGTGGGTGGTGACTGGTCAGAGACTCAGTCAGACTGGCGGCCGCTGCTGCCGCATGCAGTGTGCACTAGCAGTGACTGTGAGACTCACCAGTCACAGCCCCGCTTGTAGCTTTCCCACGCTAATTAAGCACAGGAAAGCTACAAAGCCCTTATACTGCGCTCAGCTTCCTGCCCCTACTAATTTAAAAGGGGTCGGCCAATGCTGGGGGGCCAGGAGTATACTGCAAGGGGGGTCTGGGCATTTTACTGACAGCAGAGGGCTCTATAAAGGGGAATTAATCCCCCACCATAGAGCCCTGACTAGTTACTATACTGAAAGGTTAGGGGGGTCTGAGCATTTGACTGACTGCTCTAAAGGGGGGGCAGAATCCCCCCCTATAGAGCTCTCTGCAGTAAGTCAGACGCTCAGACCCTCCCCCACCCACACTAATCCGTCCATTATAGTGATGTGAGGGCTCTAAGGGGTGGATTATTCCAGCCCCATAGAGCCCTTTGCTGTCGGTAAAATGCCCAGACCCCCCCTTGCAGTATACTCACGGGTCCCGGTCCCAGCAAGGCAGGAACTTACCTCGTGCTTCTCGTCGCTCCTCCTGCAGACTTTCTCCTCTCTGGTGGCATGTGCTGCGTACAGCATCAGAGAGGAGGAGGAGTGTTTCAGACGTTCGGCATGTCTGCTATGTGCGTCTGCATGGCCACTCCCCCCTGTCCAGTCCGTCCCGGGCTGAAAATGCCGCCCCCCCCCCGTTTGGGTAGGTGGTGCCGCCTGAGGCTGTCGGCTCACCTGGCCTCATGGCAGGTGCGGCACTGGATATGCCGCTAATCCCCAAGTCAAGACTAGCTAGGAGGTCAAGGCTTCCTGAGCCCTGCTCACACCATAGTCAGGAGCCCCCCAGCTTGACTGTGTCTGATTTGGGACAGGTAGTGGCCCAATTACTGGCTGGTGTTAGAGAGGCTTTGGTGCAGCGTGAAGTCCCACCACCTTTGGTCCCCCTTGCTCCTTCTCCTGTGGCGGCGTGTTATGGTTCGGTATCTGGGGCTGTTGCGCTAGGTTCTAAAGTCATTGGTAGTGCTGGTGGGTCTGGCGCTCCTGTTGCGGTTCAACTGCATGGAGTTCGGTTAGCCAAATGTTTGTTTTGAGGGCTCCCTTAAGACGGAGATTAGAGATCGTATTTGGCGTGATGAATATGTTGAGATTTTCTCTCTTTTGCCGTTAGAGAAATTAAATTTGAATAGAGGAAAGTCTGACGAGAGTAAGGCTGGATTCACACGAGCACATTACGTCCGTAATGGACGGAAAGTATTTCGGCCGCAAGTCCCGGACCGAACACACTGCTGGGAGCCAAAATATGTGTCAGACAATATTGGCACCATACAATACAATACTGCTGTAGTACAGTGCCCTAATAATACAGTGTACTTAACACTAAATGACATTTACTACATATTTCAAGGAATTTTCCAGGAACATTTAAATGGGCCACAAAACATTTAAAAAAAAACAACCTTTACAATATACTGATGTTCTCCCTTCCAGGCTGTATCACGTGCTTGTATTGTCAGGTCAGTTTGATCGCTGTTGTATCTGATCCCATCAGAGGAAAGCAGGAAAAACCTTCCCACATCTCTCCGTTATGGAAAAGTTTTCCCTTCATTCCACTAATGGGAACCATATAAAAAATACACAATGCTCACATTGCCTAATACGACAGAATACATACAGGAGAAAATAAGAAAACAGTGTCTAAGCTTTACAATATAGTACTGGGGGGATTGTGTACAAAAAGGAAAAATAAGTTGTACGGCCACCAAGACGAGCTGGAGATCCTTCAGCTTCAATTAGAGTATGTTCACATGTGGATTTTCACCACATTTTATTAAATTGGCATTAGAATTTTAGTGATCTGAATAGTAATCTGAAAATTGGTAACTATTTCTCTGCCATTTTTTTATTTATTTTTTATTTTTCAAAGGCTTAATTTATAATTTTGCAAAATAAAAAACGGACAAAAAAACTATTGCATGGGAGCATCTGTATGGGCATTATAATGTATGGTGGCAGGTAGAGGGCATTATACTGTGTAGGGGTAGCTATTTGGTATTATACTGTGTGGGAGGCACTATGGGAGCATGATACTGTGTGAGCTGAATCGGGTGTGTATGGGCGGGGATTGGGTGGGATTAGAGGTGTGGCTTAAAAGAAAAATATTGTCCCTCTTTGTGATACTTGAAAGTTGGGAGGTATGATGTAACTAAGAGATCTCATCCTCTAGGTGACCCAAGGGCAGCCTTTACCCACAATTTCTCCAAACTTTTGGCTCTATCCCGTTGAAGAAACTGGTAATTGATCTCTCGTGCTTCAGTATTTATTATTAAACAAGATGGATTCTTGTGTCCTTTGTTTTGATGCCCTTCTTAACCTCTTAACGCCGAAGGGCGGATATATCTGTCCTCTGCAGCTGGTAGTTTGCGCAGGAGGACGGATATATCCGTCCTGTGATCGCACGGGTACTGACACTGTACCCACGCGATCAGCGGCAGGAGCACGGCCGTTATACACAGCCTGGCTCCTGCTGCAACTGCCGGAATCGAAGCGCTCTCCGATTCCGTCAGTTTAACCCATTAAATGTTGCTGTCAATAGTGACAGCGACATCTAATGTGTTTGACAGAGGGAGGGAACTCCCTCTGTCACCCCATCGGCGCCCCCGCAAAGAAATCGTGGGTCGCCGTCGAGTTTCCACGGCAGCCGTGGGCCTAACAAAGACTCCCAGGTCTGCCTTCAGCAAATGCCTGTTAGGCCATTCCGGAGGCATAACCTAATAGATTGCCTGTCAGTTTTACACTGACAGGCAATAATGCTTTGGTATACTAAGTATACCAAAGCATTATATATGCGATCAGCAGATCGCATAGTGAAGTCCCCTGGTGGGACTAAAAAAAAAAATGTGAATCAGTTAAATAAAGTTTGTGAAAAAAAAAAAAAAAATTACAATCAAAATCAAATAAAACCAAAAAGTGGTTTTATTTAGTAAAAGTGTCAAAACAAATAACACATGCACATATATGTTATCCCCGCGATCGTAACGGCTTGAACAATAAAATGAACACATTAATTAAACCACCGGATGAACGGCGTCCAAAAAAAACACAAAAAAACAACGGCAAAATTCTCTCTTTTCTCCCATTCCCCCCATAAAAAATTAAATAAAAGTTAATCTATAAGTCCTATGTACTCCAAAATAGTACTAATGAAAACTACACATTGGCTCGCAAAAATCAAGCCCACATACGGCCACATTGAAGGAAAAATAAAAAAATTATGTCTCTTGGAATGCGGTGATGCAAAAACAAGTAATTTTTTTCTAAAAGGCTTTTTATTGTGCAAACGTAGGAAAACATAAAACCTTTACATATTTGGTATCCCCGTAATTGTGCCGACCCATATAATAAAGTTAACATGTTATTTACGCTGCATAGTAAACGGCGTAAATTTATAACGTGAAAATCAATGCTGGAATAGCTGCTTATTTTCAATTCTCTCCTAAAATAAAGTTAATAAAAGTTAATCAATATATAATAAGCATCTAAAAATGGTACAATTACAAAATACAACTCGTCCCACAAAAAACAAGCCCATATACGGCTATGTTGACGGAATAAAAAAAAAGTTACGACTCTTGGAATGCAACCGTGAAAAAACAAGAAATAATCCTTGGTCATTAACGTGCAAATGACCTGGTCATTAAGGGGTTAACATTCATTGTTAATATCCTGTAAAATGTAATCCACGGTCAATATTTATACATTGGTTGTGAAATGTCTTGTCATTTGAGCAGGCTATCCTAGATCTTATAAATTCCCTTGTAGGTATTGCCTAGATGGTGTGAGCTGGGTGACTGTAGTGCCTCAAGAGGGTTCACAAAATGTTTCCTTTTCTGCATTACAATCCCCTGCAACGTAATCTCGAAGAAGGTAACAGAATCCATGGATGCCGAGCCTGTAACATTGTAAATTAAATGTATTGGTATTATTGTATTCCATAAATGGTGGTACAGACACCACATCATGACCCCTAAACAAAAAAAAGATCATCGATGTAGCGTCCATCCCACACAATCCACTTGTAAAAGGGATTATTGGCTGAAAATTTTTTGTTCTCCCACCATGTCATAAACAAATTGTCCATGGAGAGGGAGAATTTTGACCCCATCAGGGCATCTTCTATCTGCAATAAAATAAAACTATCAAAGCAGAAAAAGTTATGTGAGCGCAGATACTCCACTGACATTAAAATAAATTCTTGTAGACATTTGGAATACCTGGTGTATTTCCTCAAATGGAATTCCACTGCCTTGATTGCCGGAATATGTGGTATGCAGGTAGGGCCACCATCAGAAATTTCTGGGCCTCATACAGTCAGTGGAATTCCATTTGAGGAAATACATCTGGGTCCCCCATTATGAGGGGATTTGGAGAGGTGGCAACGGAAAGTTGTGGGAGGGGAGCAGGACGCAAAGTGTCAGGGACTCTGTGAGCGGGCGGAGGAGTAGGCTAAGAGAACGGGAGGTGGCCGAGGCGGGAGTTGGGCCGGAGTGGATATGACGCTTGACCGGCATCTGGGGAGCGGAAGGGGAGGGAGAGCGGTGGGAAGGTGGGAGAGAAGGGGCAACATAAAAAAATTATTAAACTGAATCTACTGCTTTAAAACAGAGTCACTCATCAAGTTGCAGAACTGGCCGCCGCTTCTGGCCCCTGCATGGGTCACATTCCTTTCTACAAACCAATTACCGCTAATCATAACCTTGATGAGCGGCGGCTGCCCACTTTATTTTACTTTTGTGGCCAGGCCCCTGACAGTAGTACCAGCAGGTCGGTTTGCAGGGGTACTAGCCAACTACGTCACAGATAACCCAAGACCATGCAAAGTTATGGATTTTTGGCATCCCATGGAATATGGGAACAATAGGGAATTTTATCAGTAAGTATTCTGCCTGTTTCTTGGCTAATACTCCTAATCCAATTCCTTCTTCTAGCTGATTTTTTAAAGATACTTTAAATGTGGTGCTTTGTTTTCACCACAAGTTTGCGATATGTAGATTCATTGTCTAAAATGGTATGAACGTATCTGGAATATAAACAGGAATGTAGAACAACTCCTGCTCCGTGCACTCCTAAGATTTGGAGGACACAGTTATACGCTGGATATATGGTGAGAACCTCTGTGTTTTCACCTTTAGCCCTTATGTGTATATATGAACCTTTTAGATGGTTAATCTTTACCCGCTAAGGTGGGAGGGTTGTTTCCAATGCCTAGTTATGGTGGTGTCTGTAGACTGGAGTGTGGTGTCTGAGGAAGTAAAGGTCCTTTTAGACGTCCCGATACTGACCATGAAAACAAGCGCCGATTGACGATACATCGTGTTACAAAGAGCAATCGTCGGTAATGTATGGGGGCAAACAATCTACTACTGCATAGCGGCCGTTCGGCAGAACTGCAGCTCGGCCTCTATTCTTTGACCTGAGTCAGCTGGTTCTGGCAGTGTTGTTCGGTGCCCGTAGGCAGCTGGAGTTGCGGATCGGTGCGAGGTCCGGGTGTCGGGCACGCACTGATCATATACTGATGACCTATCCAGTGGATAGGTTTATTAGTTGTCAAAACGTGGAAAACCCCTTTAATACTGGTGTTTCATACACCAGTCCTATTAAACAGTTTGCTGGAGTAAGATGCAACACATTTATTAACAGGTGAACGACTCTTATTAAATGTGTCGCTTCTTTTAGCTGCAACGTGGCCTGTCATCAGTACTTTCTAGGTGCTGCGGCCTGCTGTAAGAGCCTGAGGGAATCCGGGAGGGAGAATCGGAGTGGTGAGGTAAGTACATTTTTAAAATGTATTTTATTGTCTGAATGGGGGGGCAAACAGTCTGATTGAGAGGAGGTATGGGTCTGGCACGGACCTTTGCCTTGTTACGCCCCCCCAGAGATAAATCTGGGCCGCACTATACATATAGATTTCTGCTATAATTGACATCAGTTACTGGCGTAAATTATAGTAAAATTGTTGGCCATTTCTGCTAAGCCCCGCCCATTTTTTTGCCCCCAAAAAATTTGACTTTTGTGAATTTTCTACGCTAGTAAACTGTTGTAGAAAGGTTAATCTATTCCCCCCAAAGGCTACAGACCGTAATACAATATCTTTTTTTTTCGTTATCAAAATTTTTTATTAAACAGAGCAGATAATACATTTTCACAAAATTGCAAAAGTTTGCACGCAGTGCAATACAATAAAGTCAAACTGTAGAAATTGTTACAGAGATATATGAACAATGGTAGGAGGTAGCCTCCCAAACAGAGAAGTAATAGGAAGTAAATAATAAAATCTAATGGTAAGTAACAGTCCCATAACCATAGAAGAAGTAGTGCAATATTTAGGGAAACCAGTCCCAAAACAAATAGCAATGACGGTTAAGTGCAGATTTTAACACAAAGTTACATAAACACAAGACGACAAAGGGAAACACAAACGGACAAAAGCACACAGTATTTGGCGAGATGAGCGTTCAAAAGAGGTCATCCAACCAAAGAGACAGATCAGTACCACCCCGGAATCCGGACCACACTGACCAAGTTCGAACAAAAATCTCGGATTTACCACGATCAGCAGACATCAGCTCCTCCATCCTCATAATCCCATTCAGCTCCGTTACCCATTCCTTCAAAGAAGGCACAATACTAGACTTCCAATGACGTGGAATTACCATTCTAGCTGCAGTCAGAAAATGTCGAAAGACCCCGTTTTTGAGGTGTGGGAGTGATCCAGGAACCATGGAAAGCAATCCAACAGAAGGTGAGGTAGGAACGTCAGTGCCAAAAAGCTTATTGCCAAGATCCAAAAAATTTTCCCCAAAAGGGACGGAGATTGGGGCAATCCCACCAAATGTGCAACATGGTACCAGGAGCCTCCCCACACCTCCAACAATCAGCAGACACATTAGGAAATATCCTATGTAAAAAGGAAGGACAACGCTACCATCTGGTAATTATTTTATAGTTTTTCTCCTGAGCAAAACAGGAAGTTGGTAACTTATGAGCCAGAAAGAAAGAAGTTCCCCAGTCCTTCTCAGAATGTTGAACCCCCATTTCCTCCTCCCAAGATGTGGTGAATGTCAACTGAGAATAAGAGTATCCCGGTTGGAGGATCCCATGTAAATAGGACAGTACATGAGAAGGAGCAGAAGTCAAAGACAGATAACGTTCCAGAGGAGTCTTATCCTGTAGCAACACAAGACAATCACCCATGGAAGAGAGATATGAACGCAACTGAAAGTAGGGCCACCACATTGATCGTCTCCCCGGGCAGGCCTCAGATACAACAGCAAGCTACAAAATTGCACCATCAGGTGTAAGGGTCTGAGCTAAATATCCGCCATCCTGTCTCCCCCAACAGAGAAATGTGTCCACACCCACCGCCGGAGGGAAGGAAGGATTATCAAACAGAGGAGTCAAAGGACCCGAACGGTGAGCAAGGTCCAGGGTACCAAGGATCCGCTCCCATACCACAAGAAATTGACGTGTGAGGAAAGGCAGAGAAGACGTTGGTCGCTGGAAGCCAGACAACCAAGGCAAAGAGGATAATGCAAGAGAGGACATATTATTCTCAATACGCACCCATTGCTTACCCGCAGCCGCACGGTACCAATCCACCAACCTCATGAAGATTGCAGCTTGGTGGTATTGCTTAAAGTCCGGCAAATCCGCACCCCCCTCCACCTTGAACCTACTGAGAACAGAAAATCGAATCCGCGGCTTAGAAGAGCCTCATACAAATTTGGTTATGGCCCTATGCAAGGTCTTAAAGAAGGACGCAGGAACCACAATGGGTACAGTTTGAAATATGTACAACCAATGCGGAGGACAACCAAAATACCCCTTGAAGGTCATACAAAGTAAATTACTTCAAATAATATATAATATATGGGGGGAAAAGGACATATAACACAGTGAATACCCATGACTGCTGGTAACATTAGCAATGACTCATATAATGTATAAGAACAACAACCTAAAAGAATTGAGTCAAAGACCAAATTTAAATAAAGAATTATAATTTTTATTATTACACAATACAAGAAATAAATATATTTACTCACAAGTTTAAAAAGACAAGGATGACTACCACAGTGTGGAAAAAGAAGCCAGACACATGTGTATAAAGGGGCTACTGTAATAGCATATGCATAACAAGGATATATATAAGAGACCAAGGTACATAAATAGATTAATAAATAAATAAATAAATTACTAACACCTGGGTATACTTATCAAAAAAAGGCTTGTGTAAGGTCCCAAATGATGGTATATGGTTATACTCATTAGTGTAGCCTAACATTTGATAATGCATAAATCATTAGTATAAAGTGCACATGCAGTTGAGTGAGAGCAGCTTACCCATATTGTAGCACACTGTTGTCTGTTACTCAAGTGACCAAATTGCTCAAACTCCCCAGTCAAAGATGGCAAAGAAATCATAGGAGTCGTAAGGTACACTAGAAGATCATCAGCGTACAGTGCTAACTTGTGATGCTGAGCACCAACACATATGCCCTTAATGCTAGGGTTAGTCCGCAGTGCCACAGCCAGGAGTTCCATGACTAACACATATAACAGAGGCGAAAGTGGACACCCCTGTCTTGTTCCATTTGTAATAGGCAAAGAATCAGACAAAAGACCATTAACTCGTACCCGAGCTGTAGGCCTGTGATATAACGCCATAATCCTATCCACCATTGTAGAGCCAAGTCCGACCTGAGTCAAGACACTGCAGAGAAACAACCAGTTTACCCTATCAAAAGCCTTTTCGGCATCGACAGAACGTAGGCACATCGGTATCTTGCGTGTCTGGCAATAGGATGTTAAAAGCAGGGTCTTGTTAGTATTATCACGGGCTTCTCTACCACGCACAAATCCCACCTGATCATCCGCAACCAAGCCCGGTAATAATGGAGAAATTCTGAAGGCAATCAATTTCGCAAAGATTTTCACATCTACATTAATCAATGAAATGGGCGTAAAATTTGCACACATCGTGGGGTCCTTACCCGGTTTTGGTAGAAGAGTAATATGAGCCTCAAGAGACTGAGGCGCAAAGGGACAAGAGGAAGACACAGTGTTAAAGACTTTTGTCAAAAAGGGAGCAAGTTGATCCTTGAACGTCTTATAAAATCTATTGTTGAACCCATAAGGTACTGGACTTTTGCCCAAAGGAGAGTCCCCAATCGCCTGCAAGACTTCCGATTCCAAAAATTCTCCCTCAAGTCCCAAGGCGTCCCCAGCCTCCAAAGACGGCAAGGCCGTATCCTGTACATACTGATCGATTTTTTCCCCGCAACGCATCAGCCTGCATATCCTGAAAATGACCTTCGAGGTTATACAAAGTAGAATAATATTGTCTAAAACATTCAGTGATACCGATTGGGTCATGAACCTCGCCGCCAGTGGGACACGCAATTCTAGGGATATATGATGCTTGCGTACGGGGATGTAAAATCTGTGCTAAAGACCGACCACATTTATCCGCAAATCCCGAAATCTAGCATGCGATTGATCTAGCAAAGAACGTAGGGATTCTCGAGTCATAGCGAGCTCAGAAAAAACCTGTGAGGAAGAAGGAGCACGCTTATGACTGGACTCCAACTCTCGTTTCCGCTCCAGGAGCCGTGCAATAGCAACCCCTTTTTGCCTTTTGAAACGAGCCCTGTGCTGAATTAGGACACCTCTAACCACGCACTTCAATGCCTCCCACTGTAAAGGTAACGGAGTAGAGTCATGAGCGTGCACAGCGAAAAAAGAGCTAAGCGTATCTTTGAGAGCTGACATACACACCGTATCCCGCAAGAGATTATCATTAAGCTTCCAAGACTGGAAACTGGGCACCGAATCAGGGAAGGTAAGGGATAAAAAAATTGGTGCATGGTCTGACCAAAACATGGCCCACCTCAGAAGTAGGGTGCCAAGTAAGCAAGTGATGGCTAACGAGAAAGGCATCTAAAGGACTGTACATATTGTGCAACGGAGAGAAATAAGTATATTCTCGTACCTGAGGATGGAGAACCCTCCACACGTCAATCAATTGCATAGAGTGCATTGTAGTCTTCAAGGCCGCCAAGTGTGTCTTAGAAACAGCAGACCTGCCCGAGGAGGTATCAAGCCTGGAGTCAAATGTCAAATTAAAGTCACCTCCCACAAGTAAAACACCCTCCGAAAACTCCTCTAATTTCCTGAGAAATACCGGGCACACCCGAGCCTGATCCTGATTAGGAAGATAAAAGTTAGCTAATGTGAAAATCTTATTCCTAATGGACAGCTTAAGAAAGACAAACCGACCACCCGGGTCGATCAGGACATCAATGGTCTTATGAGAAAGCGATTTGTGAAACCAAACCGGATAATACCGATTAGTAAACTGTGGTGTATGGCCCACCTGAAAATGAGTTTTGTGCAGGAACAGGATATGCACCCGCTCTTTGTGCATGTGATACAGTACCTGTGAGCGTTTTTCAGGGACATTAAACCCTCTAACATGAAAGGTACAGACTTTCAACTGTGCCATCTCACTGTACTCAAGATGAGCAAGCCAATACTGTGTACTACTATAACAGAGACAAAGACAAGACAAACCAGGAAGGGATAACACGACAACAAAGACAAGCAGAACGGGTGAAATGATCACCCACTCCCTGATCTAATCAAGGAGAAACAATCCAAATACAGTAAACATCGGATACAACCAGTGAGTCCCTAAGAGGAGAAGTGTCAGGACAAGGTCTAGCCAGCGCTTTGCACCCCCCAGTCTAGCAATAATATGAAACATAGCTGAATTGATAAGAGATAACTGAAAAAATAAAAATAAAGGAAAAGGAAAGGAAACCAAGTGACATAATATTAGGGCCAAAGACCAATGACAGAAAGCATACCGTAGAAGGCACATGACATGGTCAGAAACAGACAGAAAACCCCAATGAAGAACCACCCACCATACCGTTTTACAGGCCCTCAGGCTTATTGGCCGTAGGGACTATGACTGTGGGCAATATAGGGGTTAATATGGGTACAGCGGGGCTAGGGGAAGTCGGTCTCTTCCCTCCCCCCACCTTTGTGTCTTCGTTCTGGGTGAAATGGCAGGGTAGCCTATAGGAATGTAGGGTCCCTCCTACATGGCGGTTTTGGGGGGAATATGGGCAGTGTTTGCCCTCCTCCCCTTGCCAGGTATATAAGGCAAGGGTGGGAGGGCATCTTCCTCTTTTTACCGGCACTTGCCCACCCTCCCTCCCTATTGACGGTTATGTTCATAATTTCCAAAAAAAAACAAAGTGTATTAGCAGGTATTGTTATATGTGTTATAATAAAAAAAAAAAAATTATAATAGTGAATAATTTTGTAAAAAAAAAAAAAATACAAAAAAAGAGAATAAAGGAATATACGGTTTTCGTGGCGCCCTGCATGGCGTTTGTGGTTGATTTGTGGATATGTGATCCTTTGATTGTTAATGTGCTAGGACGTTGTTGTTCTGTTGATTCATGTTTCCATCTGTTTCGTGTCTTTTGTATGGGGAAATACTGGTGTCACAGCAGGTGGTGTTGGGTAAAGAGCTGACCTTCATGCCCCGCCCTGGGCGGGCTGGCATTCGGGTATAAATCAGGTTTTTGTTGCAATTGGTTAATGTTATAAATAAAGAAAGAAAAATAAATAAATATAATTATAATAAAGCTGTGGCCGACCCTCGTGTCAACCCACGTTTGAAATAAAGCAGCCTCGTTGTGTTATTATTATTATAGGGCTTCATATTTTTTCCATAGCCAAATGGGGGTATTAGCGGTGTGCACACAGTCATGGATAACATAAATATACGTTTAAGCAAATAAAAGCATGAAGTAAACATTCACATGGGATTAATGTCGACAGACCAGCAAGAGCCATAAATCAACAAGAAATGGCAAGAACATAAAGTCCACCCAAAATAAAGAGAAAATAAAGCAGGCAACAGATTCATCATAGGAACATGTAAGCAGCAAACAACAGCCTCACAGGGCGGAGGCCAAATTGAAGAACCAACGGCAGACCGCAAAATAAATTTCAGGAAGGGATCATAGCGAATCAGCGCCCCGACCACCATTACGCCGCATAGGAGATGCAGGGTAGCGGCCACGCCTCCGTGATCGTGGACGCTGGGGCGGCTGCGGAACATAAGGCCATTCAGGTATAGAGACTCGAGGCAAATGGAGAGCAGCACAAAAATCCGAAATATCCCCGGGATCTCGAACAATCAGCAACCCGCCATCTTTCCGAACCTGTAACTGAAAGGGGTGGCCCCACGAGTAAGAAATCTCATGCTCTCTCAACACATCCAGCAAAGGACGCATCACTCTTCGTTTGTCTAAAGTCATCCTAGACAAATCAGACAGGAGTTGAATATTGACACCATTCAAGAAAACGTCGCCTTTATCACGGGCCTTCCTCATAATCTGTTCTTTGAGAGCGAAGAAGTGAACACGGCATAAGACATCTCTAGGCCTGTCAGGATCCGGATTACGAGGACCAATAGTTCTGTGAGCTCTATGCAACTCCAGAGGATCACCAGCAGGGCGGTCCAGTAAGGAGTTAAACATCGACTGTAAAGTGGGTATAAGTTGCCCAGGAGAGACATCTTCAAGAATGCCCCGGAGCCGAATATTGTTACAACGGTTCCAGTATTCATGGTCCTCCGACAGATTAAAAAGCATGTGAATCTGGTGGGAGTGTTGATCCAAACGATCTGCATGTGAAACCTGTTGCACCGAGACAGATGAGATATCTCCTTCCATACGCTGCACTTGATCAGACAAGTGAGAGAGTTTAGTAGTGAGAGATTGAATCTCAGATTTATAAGTGGTCTCCAAACGGTTAATATAACGCTCCATGTCCTGTTTAGTAGGTAAAGCAGACAACTATAGCCGCAATACCTGTAAATCATCCCCTGGGGCGGTTAGATTGTGAGACAAGTGACCTGCTGTATCCCTGGAGGAGATGGGAGGCAATGACAAAGGCCCCGGCATAGAAGAGGAGAAAGTAGGGGCCGCCATGACAGTCACCACGTGGCGAGCGTTCCAGAGCAGGAGATGCCATGACAGTCCCAAGTGAACTCAGCTCACCCCCAGCCAGCAGGGGTGGAAACTGTCCCACAGAACCACAGGTAGAGGAAAGGGTACAGCCGATACCTGGAGCAGCAGCGGTGGCCGCAGATGTAAGCACCTCAGCAAGCGGAGTCCCTCCGCCGTCTCGTCTCTACTCCGGCGGCGCCATCTTGGAAGAAGCTCCAGCAGCAGCGTCCGTAAGGAAACGTTTAATTGAGCCGGCCGACGACATCTGCCTCGTCTGATATGGGGTCCCAGAGGTTGCCTTGGATTTCCTCACCATCAGGTAAGTGAACTTCAGCTTCTAACGGTGCTAATGATCGGGTTAGCTCTCAAGCAGCACGTCTGGTCAGCGCCATGTCCAAGTCACACCCCCGTAATACAATATCTTAATGTAAGGATGTGTACACTTAATTATGCAGCAACGCTTGTTGTCTCCATTCTATGTCAGTGTGGGAAGTAGATGTCCGGCCTTATGATTTTGTGATATGTGATAGACCCAGAATCCCAATCACCAAACCAAAGACTGCAAAATAAAGACACAAAACATTATAATTGGGTGTTAAATGGTCAAAACTTTTATTATATTATATGACCAAACCCAAAATGGCAAACCTCCGACTCACGAAGAGTCACCCTCCAGCACGCAGGAAAGGAAAAACCCCCTGTGGGGGAAACCTCTAGGGAAACCATGGCTGGAGGATTGCCCTTCCTCTGGGCTTAGAAGGTGCCAAAATATAATTTGTAACAGAATTTGTACATTTTCTCAGATTTAGCATGAAAGACATTACAATGAACGAACGACATAAAACACATAAATCGGCTGATCTGGTTGGCTAGGCGGATGTCTCTCTTCCTGGGCACCCATTAAAATGAATGGGCGATGCTCGGTTGAGACGGGTCCTCCAGAGGGGTCCTCCAGATGCCTCCTTGTAGCACCTGTCTCCGCTCTGGCTAATAGGGGGGGATCTCCTGCTGGAAACCCCCCTCTACTACAGACAACCCGTATGAAGAGGATGGCATCACTGTGATGAAGAAGTGGTCTTCGGTGAAGGGTTTCCCTGCTAGAACCTACAAATTACATCAGGTCAGCATTGGTGGGGAAGTCAAGCTCAAGTTCGTCAGTCCCATCCAATATGGCGCTGAACGTGGCAGTAAAACCTTCTAATGTGGAATCTTCTTTATGTCATAAACATTTGTATTTATGACATCAGCACCTTCATCATCATTACTACAGGAGTTTCTTACCACTGCCGCCATGTTCATTGTGATGTCACCCATAGTGGTCTGAAGTGTAAACCCTTTACTGACTGGCAGTGTACTTACCATAGAGGCCATAAAGCTGAATAGAACATATCAGCGGCCATAAGGAAAAGGGATAATGCAGGGAGCATCTCCGCACAAGAACAATCCATGACAAAGGGTTGTCCAGGATAAGATAACTTGTCTGCTTTCTCCAAAAACCAGCACCACACCTGTCCATAGGTTGTGTGTGGTATTACAGCTCATTACCATTCACTTCAATGGAGCAAACCTGCAATACCAAATACAACCTGTGGATAGGTGTGGTGCTGTTTTTGGAAGAAAGCAGTCATATTTTTCTAATCCTGCACAGCTGTTAGAAATAGTTCAAAAAAAAGGGGGGAGAGACGAAATTAAAAAAAGGGAAAAAGAGGAACTCTGAGGTGAAATAAATCAAACTAGACTGAAAGGAGTCTGCTGGAGGTGCCAGATGGAAAGACATTTTTCCTGCCTGGGGACCAGATTAGTTAAAATGTATCTTGAAGGGGGTTTCAGAGAGTGGGTTTTAACCCCTTCCCGCCCTATAAAGTGCTGTTGCATTGAAAAACTATGCAGATCATCTTCGAATGCAGCGTCACAAAGACAAATTATTTTGTAAAAAAATTAAAAAGTGTTTTTATTATGAAAAACTATAAAAACTTTTACATACCTACACGTTGTATTTATTACAGCAGTTAAATCCCCTTCCATATTATGGACTACAGGAGTAGAGAGATCTCCTGGTCAGCACATCCTGCTAATGTATTCTCTAACCAACCTTCGTACCTTACGGAGTCCGTTCAGAGGGTGACAATAAAGAAAACCTTATTTAATTTATTACATCGGCGTACTCGAATATGGTGGAACAAAACCTATATGCAGCAATATCTGAGTACGGGGCTAATTCCACGCGGGCTACGGGTTCAAGTCTTCCCATCCTTTCCCATTGAAGACGATGCTTTTACTACTAAATGGGAGGAGTCATGTGCGATGTGCTCAAGAAATTTTATGGAGCTTTTGGTGAGTCATAATGGGGTGTCGTTGGAATCTCTGGACATAGAGATTGAGGAAGTACAGACACGTGTACAGACTGAGTTTTCCAAAGATGAATTGGATAACTTGAATAAGCAACTTGATGAGTCTTTCACTACCTGGGAGAAAGAAATCTCCTAAATTAAATTGAAGAAATACCAACGAGATGTGGATGATTTCGAGAACAAACGTGTCTATAAATGGCAGTGGAAGATGGGTAGTGAACGTGCACGGTCAGCCTCTATTACCTCACGCTCCTCAGCGAGTACTGCCTCTAACACTTCTAACTCCAGACCAGGAAGATACCCACAACGACAGGGTAAACGTAAAGGCGATCAGGATCGGGGACAAGAATTTCGCCAACATGCCAACAAGCGGACCTTTGCATCTGGATCAGAGTCTAGCTCTACCAATCCTCTCAAGGTAATTAACCTCTCTGATAAAGTCTTAACATCTGCCCAAATTGAGGTCTTACAATTGGGCTTGACTTTTTCACCTGTAGCTAAGTTTAACGTTTTTTCCGCAGTAAAGGATCTTCAATTGTTTGCTAGGAAATTGGCTTTTAAAAAGATTTATGCAAATAAAGACCCTATGTTTTCATCCCTTTCGGTGTTGGAATTGGAAACTTTAAAAGCCCTCCAAGACATATTGGACGAACAACTGAACCTTCTCAAGGTGGGTACCCACAACATCTTTTACCCAAATCCACCAAATTTCCCTCTCTTAGTCTATTCCCAGAAATATCCCTATTTGTTAATGTTGTGTCCCAGGAGTTCCAGAGGATTCCTGATTACATTAAGAATGATAACCTTACCCATAATCAAAGAATGGCTATCAGGGAATTGACTTCTATGAAAGGGATAGTTTTCAAACCCTCGGACAAAGGTGGGAATATAGTGCTTTGGCCCACTGCGTCCTACGAGAGAGAAGTGTTTCGTCAGCTACGAATGCCTGAATGTTATAAAAACTTACATTTAATCCTCTATCCAAATACCAACAGGAATTATCTACCCTCATCGAACAGGCATGCAAAGATGGCATCGTGACCCAAAAACAAGCGGATGGATTATTGATTTTGGAACCTACAGTAGCGACAATTTATTTGCTACCAATGATACACAAGGATGCCCGTAATCCTCCAGGACGCCCAATTGTGTCCGGATCCAACAGTATTTTAGAACCATTATATAAGTATATAGATCACTTCTTGAAGCCTATGGTTAAAATTCTTCCATCTTTTGTTCAGGATACTAACGATATCCTGAGGAAAATTAAAGGGATACATCTCCAACAAGACATGTACTTAGTTACATGTGATGTAGAATCCTTGTATACTTCAATTCGACATGGAGACGGTCTTATTGCAACGCAGTTTTTTCTGGCAATGGGAAATCTGGATAGGAGTCATCAAGACTTCCTATTGAAAGCACTCCAATTTGTCCTGACTCATAATTTTTTTATTTTTAAGGAGTCCTTCTACCTACAGCTCCAGGGAACGGCTATGGGGGCAGCATGTGCACCTTCTTATGCCAATCTTTTCCTGGGGCTGTGGGAGAGAGACATTTTTCTGTCCAACCCTGTTCCTTTGATTGATAGAGTACATCTTTGGGCTAGATACATTGACGATGTTGTGTTTATTTGGCAGGGAACACCAGCGGAACGAAAAATTTTTATTAACCATTTAAATCGCAACAACATTAACATCAAACTCACATATCAATTCAGCAGAACTGCAGTTGAGTTCCTTGATATTCAGATTCGAGTAGACGATCAGGGACTGGTACATACGGATCTATTTAGAAAAAAGACTGCAGTCAATTCGATATTACACGCATCCTCGGCCCATCCTAGACACCTCATTAAAAACATCCCTGTTGGTCAATATTTACGAGCAAGACGCTTGTGTTCAGACCAACACTCCTTTGAAATGCAAGCTCAAGATCTTAAAAAGCGTTTCAAAGAAAGGGGATACAGCAATCGGTCCATTAAGCGAGCCTATGATAGGGCAAAAAATAGTCAAAGAACGACGCTGTTGCAGGGCTCTGGTCGACAAGTTACCACTGAAAACAAGGTTCGCATGATCACCAACTTCAACTGCAAACCTGAAGAAATAGCAGGGATAATGAAAAAATTCTGGGCAATACTCCAGCAGAACCACACGTTAGGATAATTGTTACCATCTGTCCCCTCCATCACATTTAGGAGAGCCCAAAACCTCAAGGACCTTTTGGTACACAGTTACCACCGGGGCTTGCAACCCCAGCATGCTTTCGGATCTAAAGGTCCTAAATGGGGTTGCTTTAAATGCAGACGCTGTGTAGCTTATCCGAATATCGAACAGGCAACTACATTTTACAATTTTGACCATACACATGAATTTAAGATTACCCATCATATTGACTGTACCACTATGGGAGTCATTTACTTTGCCATATGTCCTTGTGACAAAATCTATGTGGGTATGACGACCAGACAACTCCGCAGGAGAGTACGAGAACATGTACTGAGCATCCAAGCAGCTATGGGAACTGAAGATGTATCACAACTTAACACGATTCCTCTCCATTTTAGGTTATTTCACAACTGTGACGCATCACTCTTGAAAGTGAGAGCTATCGATCGTGTACTTATTGGTCCAAGGGGTGGAAATTGGAAGAAGTCCTTGGGACAGAAAGAAACTACCTGGATTATGAGGTTGGGATCCCTAAATCCGTATGGTCTTAATGAGTACAACAGTTTTGCACCATTTCTGTGAAATCGCCATAGTTATATTTTGGTCCCTTCTTCGGTTGGCGTATTGCCACCCTCTTATTGGTGTCCACCAATATTTTATCCTTGTACTTTTTAACTTGTTGTTATTGGTTTTATCCTTTTATTCTTATGTCTCTGTACATTGGGTTTTCTATTTGCCATTCCCCCTATGCCTTTCCCTTCTGTCTAGACATACGTGGATATTGGTTTTCATTCAAGGCCAACCAGTATCCTAGCTGTTCTGAGTTTTATGATAAGAAATCATTATTTTGTTACAAGACCTTTGTTATCTTACAGCATGACCCCTGCCGTACTTGTTGGTATGGAGTTTTTGGATCCAGCTCAAGTCCCCGGGACGGTCCTGTTATGAAGTTGGACTGACCTCCTGCAGATTCGTCCTCTGGCCAGTGGTGGGCTGACTTTCCGGATTCTTCAATTACCTATATCATTGATCATTTGTATATATATTTATAGATCTTCCTTATATGGATTTTTTAACACATGATCATCTCTGTATTTGTGTGTAGAGATGAGCGAACTTATCAAAAGTTCGGTTCGGCTAGTTCGCCGAATTTCACAAAAAAGTTCGGTTCGGACCGAACTAGTTCTGACCGAACCTGTCACTTACGTGCGCCGAGCATGCTACTGTCCAGGGTGCTGATAGAGTTAATGGGCTGCACTAACTCTTTCAGCAACCTTCACAGTACATGCTCGGCGCGCGGAAAATAAATGTAATAAAAAAATAAAAATTATACGTTCATACTTACTTTGCTCCTGTCCGGCCTCCAGCGATGACGTTTCATCCCTTTCGCAGCTGCAGCCAATCACAGGCTGTAGTGGCGGTCACGCACGTCAGGATGACGCTCATCCCACGTGACCGCCTCTGCAGCCAATCACAGGCTGCAGCGGAGACATGAATGAAACGTCATCGCTGGAGGCCGGACAGGAGGAAAGTAAGTATGAACGTATTATTATTATTTTTTGGCATGTATGTATGTTGGCATGTATGTATGTTGGCATGTATGTATGTATGTATGTATGTATGTTGGCATGTATGTTGTCATGTATGTATGTATGTATATCTGTGCATGTATGTTGGCATGTATGTATATATGTGCATGTTTGTATGTATATTTGCATGTATATATTTGCATGTATGTATGTATGTTTGCATGTATGTATTTTTGCATGTATGTTGTCATGTATGTATGTATGTTGTCATGTATGTATATATGTGCATGTGTGTATGTATATTTGTATGTATGTATGTATGTTTGCATGTATGTGTGTTTGCATGAATGTATGTTTGCATGTATGTATGCATGTTTGTATGTATATTTGCATGTGTGTGTATATATATATATATATGTATGTATGTTGTCATGTATGTATGTATGTTGTCATGTATGTATATATGTGCATGTATGTTGGCATGTATGTATATATGTGCATGTGTGTATGTATGTATATTTGCATGTATGTATGTTGTCATGTATGTATGTATATATGTGCATGTATGTTTGCATGTATGTTGGCATGTATGTATACATGTGCATGTTTGTATGTATATTTGCATGTATATATGTTTGCATGTGTGTATGTATGTTTGCATGTATGTATGTTTGCATGTATGTATGTATGTTGTCATGTATGTTTGTATGTATGTTGTCATGTATGTATGTATATATGTGCATGTATGTATGTTTGCATGTTTTTATTTTTGCATGTATGTTTGCATGTATGTTTATATATATGTGCATGTATGTAATTATGTTTGCATGTATTTATGTTTGCATGTATATTTGTGCATGCTTGTATATATGTATGTATGTATGTATCTTTGCATGTTTGTTTGTATGTATGTATGTTTTCATGTGTGTGTATGCATGTATGTATGATAGTTTGCATGTATATATGTGTGTATGTTTGCATGTATGTATATTTGCATGTATATATGTGCATGCTTGTATATATGTTTGTATATATGTATGTATGTATATTTGTATATATGTATGTATGGCCATGTATGATACTGTCTGCTGGCGCCCTGTATCTAAGTCAACTTCACGGCAGGCTTCTATACATGGTATAACAGTCAGTATCACACATTAAACTGAATCTAAGCCTACGACATGTTTTATTTCATTATTTTATTTTTTTACAGGTTTGGTGTTTGGACTACGTCGGTTTCGAGGACTACTTAGATGACGTTTTTTTTTTCTACAATAAAATGGTTAATGAGGGTTGTGTTGGGGGTGCTTTATTTCAATAAAATATTTTATCTATATCTTTGTCTTTTTAATTTCAAATTTTATTATTACCACTTTAGTAATGGCCGCTGTCTGAGTGACAACATCCATTACTAATGCGAGGCTTAGTGTTAGCCGGTGCAGAGGCTAACACTAACCACCATTATTACCCCGGTACCCACCACCACCAGGGGTGCCGGGAAGAGCCAGGTACGATCCAGTACCCGACCATCTGTTGTGATGGTCGGGCCCTGGGGCGGCCGTAGGCTGGTATTATGAGGCTGGGAAGGGCCAAAAACAGTGGACCTTCCCACCCTTGTAATGCTAGGCTGCTGCTGCTGTGTTGTATCTGGCTGGTTATAAAAGTGGGGGGGACCCCACGTCATTTTTTTTAAATTATTTATTTATTTACATTTTTTTTTTTAAAAAGACATGGGGTTCCACCCAATTTATCATAACCAGCCACATACAACACAGTGTTATTAGCCTGGGAATGGACAAAACCAGTGGCCCTTCCCACCCATGTAATGCCAGACTGCTGCGGCCTTGTATATGGCTGGTTATTAAAAACGTGGGGGACCCGTCTATTGCTAAATTTGTTAAATTCCCAAAAAAAAAAACGACGTGGGGGTCCCCCCCATTTTTATAACCAGCCCGATACAACACAGCAGCAGCAGCCTAGCATTACAAGGGTGGGAAGGTCCACTGATTTTGGCCCTTCCCAGCCTCATAATACCAGCCTACGGCCGCCCCAGTACCCGACCATCACAACAGATGGTCGGGTACTGGATCGTACCAAGCTCTTCCCGGCACCCCTGGTGGTGGTGGGTACCGGGGTAATAATGGGTGGTTAGTGCTAGCCTCAGCACCGGCTAACACTAAGTACCACCTTAATAATGGACGCTGTCAATCAGCCAACTGCCATTATCTAGGCACTAATAAAGTTTGAAAAAAAAACACAAAGACAATTCTTTTTTATTGAAATAAGAAATCCCCAACAAAACCCTCGTTAACCATTTTATTAAAATTTGAAAAAACGCAGATCTACGCAGTAGTCCAACGAATCGAAGATGTAGTCCAATCGGTACATCAAAATCTGCAACAACATAAAAAAACAGTTATCAATGTGAACAATACCAATACTTCTACTCACATATATACACGCACGCACACACAAACAAACAACCATACACAGACACACACATATATACACAAACACAACAAGATATACACACACACATAAACAGACAAACACACACATATACACGAACTCACACATATACAAACAAAAACACACATATCCAAACACACACACACACAGTTATACACACATACACGAACACATATACACAAACACATATACAAACAAAAACACACATACCCAAACACACATATACACAAACACACCCATATATACACACAAACACACACCCATATACACACATATACAAAAACACACACAAACATCTACACACAAACATATACACAAATACACCCATATATACACAAACATATACACAAAACACATATACACAAACACACCCATATATACACACACACATATAAAAACAAAAACAGACAAAGTCACATACCCAAACACACATATATACACAAACACACACATACACAAACACGGTTTCTTTTAAATGCTGCTGGGGAACCCGCTCGATCCACTATATAAGGCTGCGCTACAGTGCAGCATTTAAAAGAAACAGGATCCTGACCTGTCCATAGAGTTTAAGGCAGCACAGAGTATTTCAGGAGATGAGCGTGCAGATTCAGTGCTGCTGCGAACTCTGCTCTTACCATTACGTAGCTCTCAGTCTGTTACCTCTCCTCCATTCCTGTCCTCCAGAACACCTTCACATGATTGGCAAGTCACCACGTAATGGTAAGAGCAGAGTTCACAGCAGCACAGAGTATTTCAGGAGATGAGCGTGCGGATCTTGTGCGGGGTGGTGACTTGCCAATCATGTGAAGGTGTTATTGAGGACAGGAGTGGAGGAGAGGTAACAGACTGAGCTACGTAATGGTAAGAGCAGAGTTCACAGCAGCACTGAATCTGCACGCTCCTCTCCTGAAATACTCTGTGCTGCTGTGAACTCTGTTCTTACCATTACGTAGCTCAGTCTGTTACATCTCCTCCACTCCTGTCCTCTATAACACGTTCACATGATTGGCAAGTCACCACCACGCACAAGATCCGCACGCTCATCTCCTGAAATACTCTGTGCTGCTGTGAACTCTGCTCTTACCATTACGTGGTGACTTGCCAATCATGTGAAGGTGTTCTTGAGGACAGGAGTGGAGGAGAGATAACAAACTGAGAGCTACGTAATAGTAAGAGCAGAGTTCACAACAGCACTGAATCTGCACGCTCATCTCCTGAAATACTCTGTGCTGCCTTAAACTCTGTGGACAGGTCAGGATCCTGTTTCTTTTAAATGCTGCACTGTAGCATAGCCTTATATAGTGGATCGAGCGGGTTCCCTAGCAGCATTTAAAAGAAACAGGATCCTGACCTGTCCACAGAGTTTAAGGCAGCACAGATTATTTCAGGAGATGAGCACGGGCAGCCGTTCGTTTTTCCGAGCCGTGCTCCCATCATGCACACGACCGTAAAAACACCCGTTATTGCGGGTCGTAATTACGACCCGCAATAACGGGCTCATAGACTTCTGTTACCCACGGGTACCTTTCCGTATTCTCACGGGAAGGTGCCCGTGCCGTTAAAAAAATAGAACATGTTAGATTTTTCTATTTTACGGGCCGTGCTGCTATAATTATAATGACAGCACGGTTCGCAAAAGCGGCCGGCTGCCCGTGGCCGGCCGGCCGTGCTCGTAGTTACGAGTCGTAATTACGAGCACGGCCCGTAAAATAAAAAAATAGAACATGTTCTATCTTTTTAACGGCACGGGCACCTTCCCGTGAGAAAACGGGAAGGTACCCGTGGCTAACAGAAGTCTATGGGCCCGCTATTTCGGGTCGTAATTATGACCCGTGATAACGGGTGTTTTTATGGTCGTGTGCATGAGGCCCCGTAATGATGGGTGGCTACATGTGTGCACCCGTCATTACGGCAGCGTTGCTAGGCGACGTCAGTAAGGGTATGTGCACACACACTAATTACGTCCGTAATTGACGGACGTATTTCGGCCGCAAGTACCGGACCGAACACCCTGCAGGGAGCCGGGCTCCTAGCATCATATTTATGTACGATGCTAGGAGTCCCTGCCTCTCCGTGGAACTACTGTCCCGTACTGAAAACATGATTACAGTACGGGACAGTTGTCCTGCAGAGAGGCAGGGACTCCTAGCATCGTACATAACTATGATGCTAGGAGCCCGGCTCCCTGCACTGTGTTCGGTCCGGTACTTGCGGCCGAAATACGTCCGTCATTTACGGACGTAATTAGTGTGTGTGCACATACCCTAAATAGTCACTGTCCAGGGTGTTGAAAGAGTTAACTGATCGGCAGTAACTGTTTCAGTACCCTGGACAGTGACTACCGATCACAGTACCTGTAAAAAAAAGACGTTCATACTTACCGAGAACTTTCTGCTTCCTCCAGTCCGGTCTCCTGGCCGTTGCCTTGGTGACGCGTCCCTCTCGACATCCGGCCCGACATTCCTTGATGACGATCCAGCCCATGTGAGCGCTGCAGCCAATCACAGGCTGCCGCGGCCTCTGCAGCCAATCACAGGCTGCAGAGGCCTCTGCAGCCAATCACAGGCTGCCGCGTCAGAAAAGGTCGGACTGGAGGAAGAAGAGGGACTCGTCAACAAGACAACGACCGGGTACGTATGAAATGCTTTTTATTTTATTTTTAATCAGCAGCCTCTTTTCTCTATCAGTGATTGATAGAGATAAGTGGCTGCCGATTTGTATAATGTTTTTGACCGGGTTCGGTCAAAACGGGTTCGGCCGAACCCGGTGAAGTTCGGATTCGCTGCGAACCGAACTTTACCGGAAGTTCGGACCGAAACCGGGTTCGGTTGTCCCGGTTCGCTCATCTCTATTTGTGTGTTTTGGGGTTTGTGATCATTCCTGTATATAATTTTTGTATTTTGTTTTTTTTGTGCTATTGGTACTCTTGCACAGATCCACACAATAAATCAAATTGAATTAGATAGTTGTAATTTCCCTTTATATCGTATATTTTGTTCTTGCATTATACTTTCTCCCCCCCCCCCCCCTCTTTTTCACTAGGTATTCACTGTTCCATTCATGTATTAATGTTTGGCCTATTAATTATGTATACTAGTATTCATTCCCACTTTGGGTCACACGGCATAGTTTATTATTCTCCCATCATTAATGTTTTCGGTTATTTATTGACTACTCGTCCCTAAACCCCCATCCCTTTTTCCTGCTTCTTCCCTCCCCCTCTCCTTCCCCCCGTTCCCTCCAACCTTTTCTTTTTCATTTTATGTATAGTACCACTTATATTAAATGTCTAATATGTCGCTACTTTCTAGCACATACCTGTCACTTTATACACATGCGTTCATCCACAGGTACACACATTGGATTAAATTTACTTAGAAATAGGTATCCCTTTATATACACCAATTGGTGTTATATAGAATAAATCCCCTTCCCATTGGCTTTGATTGTTATTATTGGTGCTTATTTACATATTTGAATCACTGCATATTTACAACTCATGTTATTCACTGTACTACTACTAATCATGTTTTTTCCTTCCCCAGCATTACTTACTTACTTTTCTCTTGTTCTTTTCACATTTTGGGCTTTCACGTTTTTTATCACCTTCACAGTCACACCCATTCTTTTTTCTTTATTTTTTTCCATCCCCTCCTTTTCCCCACATATATATTCACACATATATATATACTTTTGGCCATTGTAATCTTCTTTTTCTTCTCTTTTTTTTCTTTTTCACTTTTCACAGCATCGCTGGTTAAATCCGGCACTGTGTTTCAGCTCTTGAGCGCTGTATGAAGCTGGTGTCTAGCTTCAGCACTCTGGACAGCGACAGCTCTGACTTCCCTGCCATTGAGGTTTGACGGCTGTGCTGAGTACTTCAGCACGTTGGACAGCGACCTCTGCTGTTACTGCTGTGTTAGGCTCCCCAGCGTGTTGGACAGCAGTCACTGCTCTTACGCTGGTTTGTTACCTAGCAACGGGATGCTTTGTCCCGCGATTGCGGTGGTGTTATCTGCTGGGCTTTTTAGTCCCCCCTTTTTTTACCTATTTGGTCTGGGTAGATTTTTTACCTTGGGCCATGACTGGACTGTTACTAACTTTTGGTGGGGGGTTTTATTCTCGGCTCCCTGCCTTTTCCTTTTGCTGCGGGGCCGCACTGAGCGGGCTGGTGGACTTCATCTCCCCGCCCGCCCGTAGTGGTTTCGCTGCTGGAGGTGGGTTGGGAGGAGGTCACTCTGTTATGGGTCTGTACGATAGGACGCTATCGTGGGTGGGTGTGGTGTATCGGCGTCTGTCATTAGTGACCGACGCTGAACACCTAACCACCCAATAGGAAACAGCTGGGATTCTACCGGTAATTCATCTGAGAGGAAGGTATATTTAAGGCTAACTGGGACAAAGCACCAGCGAAACGCGCGTCGGGTTAAGCAGAGGTCCCCTCTCCCGGTCCTGGTCTCCTATTTTCATCTCCTGCTACGTAGGTGTAGGTATACTATATTGCCTTGCATGTTATGTATACTTAGGACTGCACTTTACATATACTTTTTTATACTGCACTTATGTGTCCATCTGTGCAGGGCGTACCACGCCTAGCACCTGCTCAGTAATATATATATATATGCACTTTAGCCATTTATAGGAGGTATTGGCCATTTGTACATCTGGGGGGCCACTCTGCTTTCATGTTCGGATTCCGTTTCTGTTCGAGGGTCTATGGTATTTTATTATTTATAACTGTTATATGTTGTTTTTTTCTGTGTGTCTAATTGACTTTAATAAAGATTGTTTGTATTTTTTCAATTACCTGGTCGTGACTTGTTCGTTCTTTTTTTTTTTTTTTTTTGTTTTCTGGTTTTGTTAAAATTAGTCACTAGTACCAATTGGGGTATTGTTCGGTTTGTTGTTCCTACACGTTGGTTCAGGAGTCCTGGTGGTCCTCCATGGGCTTTACCCATGGAGTGTTTGGAGACATGTTGGAGCTGTGGGGGAATGGTAGGTACACTTACTGACATCTGATGGGATTGTAGGCACATCTCGCCATTTTGGTTGGCAATAAATGCTCTCTTTGAACATGCCCTCTCCGCTCCATTCTCTCCAGATCTATTTCTTTCCAGAAGAAGGTTCTCCTCCATTTATTCAGACTAGGTTGTGCCTAGACATTGGTAGTCTACAATTCCCCGGTACAAATCTAAATGTTTGGCCACATTCACTGATATTCAGAATCCAGCAACTCTGCCGATTGTTGAAGTAATCTCAGGCATTTTCTGAGTGGTTGACCGCTAACTCCCTCCACTCTGCTACCTCGCTGTAGTGCCCGACCATTCAATTTTTTTCTTCTCTCTCTGTAATTGTCGTCTGTCTATTGCTTGTTGTTTTAACCTTTCTCATTGATACAAGTACAGATTTGGTAAAGACGACGCTTACATTGTTTCCTAATTGTCTTTTGGTGAGCTGCATTTTTTTTTAACATTTTGTACTGCTTTATGGTTTTAATAAAGATTGAGCAGAGTTACTGCAGTTAAGCGGTGATAAATATTCTTCTACGTCCTGCTCCTGAGATGACCTCAGGGAGGACAGAAGCCTCCCATGGAGCAGAAGCAGGGGCGTAACTAGGAAAGACTGGGCCCCATAGCAAACTTTTGACTGGGGCCCCCCCTCCCCTGGGTGTCACACAACCCCCCCCCCTTGTAGATAGTGCCTTTTTTACAGCCCCCCCCCTGTAAATATTGCCATACAGCCCCCCTCTGTAGATAGCGCCATACGCCCCCCTGTAGATAACGCCATACAGCCCCCCTGTAGATAACGCCATACCGCCCCCTGCAGAGAACGCCATACAGCCCCCCCCCCTGTAGGGAATGCCATACAGTCCCCCCTGTAGGGAACGCCATACAGCCCCCCTGTAGAGAACGCCATACAGCCCCCCCCCCTGTAGGGAACGCCATACAAGCCCCCCCTGTAGGGAACGCCATACAGCCCCCCCCCCCTGTAGAGAACGACATACAGCTCCCCCCCTGTACGGAACGCCATACAGCCACCCCCCCTTTAGGGAACGCCATACAGCGTTCCCCCCCCTGTAGGAGAAAGCCATACAGCGTCCCCCCTCCCAAAAAAATGCGACCTACAATGTGTCCTACAAAATACATGTATCCCCTCTCCACAGAATCTCCACAGGATAGGGGATACATGTGTGATCGCTGGCAGCGATAGGGAGAACGGGGGACTGAAAGTCCCCTGAACTTCTCCATGACTAACCTCTGACTTCCGGCGTCTGCGCAGCTCAATAAAAATTAAAGGAGCGCTGGTCACGCATGCGGACAAGCACGACCGGCGCTCCATTCATTTCTACGGAGCTGCCGACACAGACCCCGGAAGTCCGAGGTTTGTGATGGAGAACTTCAGGGGACTTTCATTCCCCCGTTCTCCCTATCAATGCCAGCGATCACACATGTATCCCCTGTCCTGTGGAGAGGGGATACATGTCCTGTGGAGAGGGGATACATGTCCTGTGGAGAGGGGATACATGTCCTGTGGAGAGGGGATACATGTCCTGTGGAGAGGGGATACATGTGTTTTGCTCTATTTTGCGCCTTCAGGACCAGACACCGTTTAGCCATTTTTAGCACGTGTTAGTTAAATGGCTATAACTTTTTTATTTGTTGGGCTAACGACGTGATTTTTGCGACGTTTTTTCCGTAGACAATGCAGGTTTCATTTTTTATCATTTTTATACACACCTTTTTTGCTATTTTAGAATTTTTATTCATAAAGTTTGAAAATAATAGTAAAAAAATAAGCTTTTTTACATTTCAGCTATTTTTTTTTGGTAATAACATAGTTTTACCCTAAAATAGACCTTTTTTTTGTGATCGTCATTGTCTACCGTAAATTTTTATATATTACATGTCTATATTAGGGTAATTGGGTCAGCGCTAGCGTTACAACAATGATTGGCGGGGGGGGGAACGTTTTTTTTTTGGGGTGGGTATTTTATGTGTATTTATTATTTTAATTTTTTTTGCACTTTACTTTATTATTTTTTTATTACTATGGTCTGTCCCCGAAAGGTCAAAGAAGACCTTTAGGGAACTTTATATATTTTTTTTCTTTTACACCATGTTTTTCCACTGTAACTGGAGCTGCACGGCAGCCCCAGTTACAGGGGAAATCAGCCCTCTCATAGTGACGATTGTCACTAATAGGGCTGTGCTGGGTCTAGTAAGACCGAGCAGCAGCCTGCCACTAACGGCACCCGGCGATCATGTGACCAGTCACATGATCACCGGGAGGAATAGAGACAGCGCCGCTGCTGCTGTCTCTATTCCTGTACACAGCGCGCATTCAGCGCTGTGTACAAGTGATCAGAGAAGACAGAAGCAGCGAAAGCTGTTTCTATCTTCTCCTCAGGGTCCCCGGCAGTCACTGACAGCCGGAGACCCGACATTCAGCTGCCCGATCGCGCGGGCAGCAAGTTAAAACCCGAGCCGTAGAAAGTCTATGGCTCGGGTTTTAAGGACCCGTCCCTGACCGCTGGCCGTAAAAATACAGCCAGCGGTCGGGAACCAGTTAATGGCAGAGCGGGGAGATACCTCCCTGCTCTGCCGTAGTGTTCAGTGGCGTCCCGCTGTAGCAGCCATAGCGGCTGCTAGCGGAGCCTCCGGCCATGGTGGGGGCCCGTGCCAGCGTGCGACACGGGCCCCCTCATGCCGCGGGCCCCGTAGCAGCCGCTACTGCTGCTACGGCGGTAGTTACGCCACTGAGCAGAAGAGACCGGGGTGGTGGACATTGTTAGGTAAAGGTTAAAGGGAACCTGTCACCAGCATTTTACTGATTAAACCAGCAATACTTGGGGGTGGTGGGTGAAATATCATTTCTATTTAACCTAAAACTGTCTTCTTAGTCGGCTCTGTAGCTTTAGTATTCAGTTTGAGTTATCTTCATTCCTCAAGTCTTTCCGAGTTTACCCTGCCTCTTTACTTTTGATTGACAGCTCCTCGCCTTCCCCCAGCACACAAAATCCCGCATTTGTGCATTGATGTTCTCTTCTGGGGTGAGCGTACAACGGGACACCAAATTATTACGATAAAAGGCACAACATGTTTACAGACCGTTATTTACAGTCGGAGGAGGAGTTTAGGAGAGGGGATAACGGCAATGAAATTTTGATAGCAGCGGCCAGTAAGGGTAAGTAAAGTTCAATAGGTGAAATGCTGGTGACGGGTTCCCTTTAAGTTATAGCCTTACCATCAGGGGTGCTCAGGGATATGCCGCTAATCCCCAAGTCAAGACTAGCTAGGAGGTCAAGGCTTCCTGAGCCCTTCTCACACCATAGTCAGGAGCCCCCAGCTTGACTGTCTGATTTGGGACAGGTAGTGGCTCAATTACTGGCTGGTGTTAGAGAGCCTTTGGTGCAGCGTGAGGTCCCACCACCTGTGGTCCCCCTTGCTCCTTTTCCTGTGGCGGCGTGGTACGGTTCGGTATCTGGGGCTGTTGCGCTAGGTTCTAAAGTCAATGGGAGTGCTGGTGGGTCTGGGGCTCCTGTTGCGGTTCAATTGCATGGGGTTCGGTTAGCCAAATGTTTGTTTTGAGGGCTCCCTTAAGACGGAGGTTAGAGATCGTATTTGGAGTGATGAATATGTTGACATTTTCTCTCTTTTGTCGTTAGAGAAATTAAATTTGAATAGAGGAAAGTCTGACGAGAGTAAGGCTGGATTCACACGATCATATTACGTCCGTAATGGATGGAACGTATTTCGGCCGCAAGTCCCGGACCGAACACACTGCAGGGATCCAAAATAAGTGTCAGACAATATTAGCATCATACAATACAATACAATACAATACTGCTGTAGTACAGCGCCCTAATAATACAGTGTACTTAACACTAAATGAAATTTACTACATATTTCAAGGAATTTTCCAGGAACATTTAAATGGGTTTATATGGCCACAAAACATAAAAAAAAACAACCTTTACAATATACTGATGTTCTCCATTCCAGGCTGTATCACGTGCTTGTATTTCAGGTCAGTTTGATCGCCGTTGTATCTGATCCCATCAGAGGAAAGCAGGAAAAACCTTCCCACATCTCTCCCTTATGGAAAAGTTTTCCCTTCATTCCACTAATGGGAACCATATAAAAAAATACACAATGCTCACATTGCCTAATACGACAGAATACATACAGGAGAAAATAAGAAAACTGTGTCTAAGCTTTACAATATAGTACTGGGGGGGGATTGTGTACAAAAAGGAAAAATAAGTTGTACGGCCACCAAGACGAGCTGGAGATCCTTCAGCTTCAATTAGAGTCTGTTCACATGTGGATTTTCACCACATTTTATTAAATTGGCATTAGAATTTTAGTGATCTGAATAGTAATCTGAAAATTGGTAACTATTTCCCTGCAATTTTTTTTTTCATTTTTCAAAGGTTTAATTTATAATTTTTGAAAAAAAAAACGGACAAACTACAAAGCATGAAAAGCAAATAATAACACATTGAATTCTATTTAACCAACAAACCCAACCAGTCACACAGAGAAGCGTCCATTTCCTCATCTAAGGCTTCATTCACATCTGCATCAGGACTCCGTTCATGGGTTCCGTCGAACCTTTCCGTCAGAGGAACCCATGAACGGAATCCAAACTGAAACAAACAAAAACCATAGGTTTCCGTTTGCATCACCATGGATTTCAATGGTGACGGATCCGGTGCAAATGGTTTCCGTTTATCACCGTTGTGTGAGGGTTCCATCGTTTTGACAGAATGAATAGCACAGTTGACTACGGTATTTATTCCGTCAAAATAACAGAACCCTTACACAACGGTGACAAATGGAAACCATTTGCACCGAATCCGTCACCATTAAAATCAATGGTGATGCAAACGGAAACCTATGGTTTCAGTTTGGAGTCCGTTCATGGGTTCCCCTGGCGAAAAGGTCCGACGGAACCCATGAACGGAGTCCCAACGCCGATGTGAACGAAGCCTTAGTTATAAGGATAGATAATGATTTCCTTCACATTTGAGCTACAAGTTACGTAGCCGTTCCTTTCAGCTTAACCCATCGGGACCAAATCTTTTCTAATTTGTAGGGACATTTTCTACTCATATATAAAATGTTATACAGGAGGACATATTTATTGACAAGTTGTAACCAATAGTAAAGGGCAGGGGGGAAGGGTCTGTGGATGTCCAGGTCATATTTCTCTGTGTTTTTAAAATGTTGTAAGAATCCTCGAAGGAAACACCACGTTGGTACATATAGTATAATATGTCCATGAAAGATCTGAGAGCTCAAAATATGCATGAAAAGATTTAGGCCTCGGTCACACAGCGCAGAACATGCACTTCTATTAAATACAGGATTGCTGACCACATGTCGCCAACTGGAGTTTCGCCATAGCAGTTTCATCTGGGGCCAGTGTGAGGAATGGGGGGAACCACTTTGTCCATTTTGCTGCAGGTGGAGAAAGACTTTTTCTGTTATTTGCCCCTTGTCCTGAGCTCAGGAGGTTCTTAATTCAAAAGAGACAAGCAGCCGATCAAACTGAGAAACCAGTGAACCAGTCCAAACCAGTGTAGAAGTGTCTGAAAATAATCCTCTCCACTGTCACCTTCAGACTGTCTGACCATAATGGTGAGGCTATGCGTAGCAGCAGCCGCAGGTGGGCATGGGTTACAAATTTATAGTTGATGATACTTTTGATTGTTGTGTTTTTATTTACAAGTTGAGCACCAAGCGCGTCACCTATGTAAACATGTATGCCACCTATGTAAACATGTATGTGTATATCATTTCAGTGCTTTGCTGCCATCTAGTGAACAAACTGCATAGATAGTTTGTGTAGTGCTGTTGTGTTATGTGTGCAGGACCTGTGATCACATGACCAGAGAGGCAAATTCTCAAATTCGTGCAGGTGCTGCACAGCTACTCAAGTAGGGGAGAAGCTGAATCTTTATTTAACAGGAGTTTAGCACCATATTTAAATATGCAATATTTAAAAAACAAATCGCCATAAAAGTCAGCAAACTGCATATTATGAGAGGAAAATGACTGTTATGCTATGTCGTTGATATATACATTGTGTAGTAAGTGTTATTCCTCTTAAGTAAACATATAACAGATCATTCCTCCAATTAAGACCCTTCGGGAATCTTGTATGAAGCTGCAGATCGCAGAACGCCTCCCTATTCAAGAAGTGTCTTCTCCAATATCCACCCGTCTTTGGTTTCTTCACTACTTCAAGGCCATAAAAACATTGGGGGGAATTTATTAAGATGGCATTTCATATGCCAGTCTTAATATAAAGAAAGTTGGAGTAAGATGCAATACATTTATTAAATGTGTCACATCTGTCGGCCGTTCGTGCGCCACAATCGTTATGCAGCGACCGCGACCATGCTCCATCCATTCCCCCTACCCATCGGACAAAATGTAAAATAAAAAATAAGTATAATCTTTTTTCCGCTTCTCTTCTTCCCCCTTGATCCCCTAAGGCTCCCTGCTGCCCATACAATGCACTGACACCGAGCAGCGTCAGGTCCTTTATATGTGACACAGCACTCAACGTCATCAGTGCATTGTATGAGCCGCAGGCTGCGGAGAGAACATGAGGGGACCAGAAGAGGAGTGGTGAGGTGAGCATTCATTTTTTTATTTAATTGTCCGATAGAGGGGACGGAGAGGAGCCTGGCATGGGCCTCTACCTTGCTACGCTCCACATAGTGACATTTTTGCCAGTTATTAGCAGGAGTAGATTTCGACTATAGTTTACGCCAGGTGTAAATTATTATAAATTTGTTGAGCTGCTGTCACCCTGCCCCCTTTTGGGAAGCCCCCTTTTAGAAAACTGGCGTAGAAAGGTTAATACATTTCCCCCATAAGCTTTAAAAATTACCATTATGTGTTTCTAAGAAGTGTTTTTCTGCACCAGAGAGGCATTAGTGTTTTTTTTGTTTTTGTATCTGAAATGTGTTCTACAATGCGCGTTTTGAAGTTTCTAATCGTGCGCCCTACAGATGTAGCCGGCTTTATCTTGACTTTCAACGCCTTAAAGAGGCTCTGTCACCACATTATAAGCGGCCTATATTGTACATGATGTGATCGGCGCTGTAATGTAGATTATAGCAGTGTTTTTTATTTAGAAAAACGATATTTTTTATGACCTATTTTAGCTTTATGCTAATGACTTTCTCAATGGACAACTGGGCGTGTTTTACTATATGACCAAGTGGGCGTTGTACAGAGGAGTGTATGACGCTGACCAATCAGTGACAAATCAGCGTCATACACTTCTCTCCATTCATTTACTCTGCAGATAGCGATATATCTATATTGCTATGTGCAGTCACATAAACACACTATAACGCTACTCATGTGTCATGACCATGAATATACATTATCTCCAGCCAGGACGTGATGTGTATTTACAGCACAGCACAGCGAGATCTCGCTGTGATTGACAGTTTACAGCGTAATCTCGCGAGACTACCCCTGCTATGCTGTAAATCACAGAGACGCTACAGAAGTGGTCAGGAGAATGAATACACGTCACATCCTGGCTGGAGCCTTAGTAATTGAATGCTGTCAATCAGACAGCAGCCATTACTAAGGCCATAATAAAGTATTAAAAAAACCAGCCATAAGAATTTTTCTTTATTGAAATGAAAACTCCCCCATACAACCCTCTTTCACAATTTTTTTTATTTTAAAAGTACACCATTGAAGTAGTCCAATGAATCTACGACGTAGTCCAAACGGTCCAGCGGAACCTACCAAAAAAAAGTTAGCAGTATAAAATTTAAAAGAACTTACATTTGCCACTATAGAAACCCCTGCTCCTCCTTTTTGCTGCGTTGTTGATCTATGATACTAAAGTAACACAGTAAGTAGAATTCTTTAACCCGTTGGTGACCGGCCCATCGTGTTTCTACGTCGGTCACTAACGGGCCTTATTCCGATGCCATATACTTTTTACGTTGCGGCATCGGAATAAGTTTACAGAGCAGGGAGCTGTCACATCTCCCTGCTCTCAGCTGCTAGAGGCAGATGAGGGCTGGGGGCATCCCTGCTCTGCCGGGTGAGATCGATATTAGTATTGATCTCACCCGTTTAACCCCTCAGATGCGGTGCGCAATAGCGAGCACCGCATCTGAGTGGTTTTGGAGAGAGGGAGGGAGCTCCCTCTCTCTCCCACCGACACCCAGCGATACGATCGCCGAGTGTCTGTGTCTCTAATGGCAGCCGGGGGTCTAATAAAGGCCCCCAGGTCTGCCTGGAGTGAATGCCTGCTAGATCATGCATATTATAGTCCCCTAATGGGACTAGTAAAAAAGTGAAAAAAAAAAGCTTAATAAAGTTAATTTTAAACAAAATTTGAAAAAAAATGAAAAACCCACCTTTTCCCCTCACAAAATGCTTTACTATTAAAAAAACAAAATAAAGTTAAAAAGTTACACATATTTGGTATCGCCGCGTCCGTAACGACCCCGACTATTCATCTATTACATTATTTAACCCGCACGGTGAACGCCGTAAAAAATGTAATAAAAAACTATGGAAAAATTGCTGTTTTCTGTGAATACTGACTTTAAAAAAATGTGATAAAAAGTGATCAAAAAGTCGCATCTACTCCAAAATGGTACCAATAAAAACTACAAGTCTTCCTGTAAAAAAAAAGCCCTCATACAACCGCATCGGCGAAAAAATAAAAATGTTACGGCTCTTCAAATCTAGAGACACAAAAACAAATAATTTTGAAAAAAATGCGTCTTTACTGTGTAAAAGTAGTAAAACATACAAAAACTATACAAATTTGGTATCGTTGCAATCGTAACAACCCGCTGAGTAAAGTTATTGTGTTATTTATATCACACGGTAAACGGCGTAGATTTAAGACGCGAAAAAGGGTGGCGAAATTCACGTTTTTTTCTATTGCCCCCCAAATAAAAGTTAATCAATAAATAATATGTCCCCCAAAATGGTGCTATTAAAAAATACAACTTGTCCCGCAAAAAACAAGACCTTATACAGCTGTGTCGACTCAAAAATAAAAAGGTTACAGCTCTTGGAATGCGACGATGGAAAAACGTAAAAAATTGCCTGGTCATTAAGGTCCAAAATAGGCTGGTCATTAAGGGGTTAAATCTTTTATATACCTCAAACAGCACTTTAGCAAATAAATAACAAATGTTTTCCTATTTAAAAAAATTTAAATGCTGCGTGTTTGTTGTGTAAAGCTAGTAATGAGAAAACTCTGATAAATGGGGAGGGGGGGGGGGGCGTCTTTTTATAGTTCGCCTCAGGCAGCAGAGGGGCTTGGTTCACCCCTGCTCATAGTTCTGGGTGGTCATGCACCAGGCTGATCAATTTCTCCACAGCCATCTTGTCTCTTGAATGCTGGGAACTTTGGCACGCCCTGCCGTTGCTTGGCAACGTATCCGTCAAAAACTGACCCATAGGCTTCAATGGCCGTCTAAAGAGTTATTCCCAACTGGTGAGGCGCCCATTGGCCACAGATTCCAGATGGAAACTAGCAGACAGGGGGCAACGGCCCCCTGTTCACTAGTTCTAGCCTGGAATCTGCAGCCAGCGGCAGCCCCACCAGGTGAAACAGGGTCCGGTGACCCCCATTCTTGATACAGGTGCGAGTCCCAGAGCTGGACCGGTGACTCCCGTTCTTGATATAGGTGCGAGTCCCAGAGCTGGGACCCGCATCTATTAGCCAGTTTTTGGCATTTTCTGTCGATACTACATAAAAGTCTAATTTGGGAATACCCCTTTAAGCGATGATTAGTGGTATTATATGGAAATTGACTTGCAGTATTGTCTGGGAACTGTATGGCAGTATTATGTGGGCTCTTTAGGGGCTATTATTGGATATTGCTTATTATTCGACCACTATATGGTGGTATTGTGTGGGTTGTATATGGCAGTATTAACTTGCCAGTATATGGCGGTATTATATAAACAGTCTAAAAATGTCAAACTGCCTAGGACTTCACTTTCTTTAAAACCAAACCTACCAAAGGATATTCGAACATACGGGCAGTTTCATAGCAAATCAATTTAAAGCATAACAATCGTTATACACTTTTTTTCACAAATTAGTTATACATGTCACTACAATGTACTTCAGTGTGTGAACTACAGCATTAGGAATTTTCTCATTAGAAAGGAAATAATTGTCATTCAAGCATTGACTTCTCACTTCTGTTCAGAAACAGAACCATTATCAAGTCATTTCAGTTGTATTATAGTCAGTTCCGTCATTAATTCTGGCCTATTAGGCATCACCCGGCAGTAACAGGATCCCAGCATCATTATTCTTCATTGTTGTTCATACTTAGATGTCCAGTGGAATTATTAGACCTGACATTCCCCAATATAAAGATAAATGATATTAAGGTGTACCTTTTGTACCATTTGTGACCCGCTTAAAAACCTTTTAGGATATGAATCTCAGTGTAAAATATTCAAGTATCTAGTCTACAATAAAAAACAATGAGTGCTCTATACTTTTTATTAGCTTCAGTCACTTGCAGGCTGCACACCCATTCATTTCAATATAAAACAGAGTAGACTTTTATTTTTTGACGTGTCATTACATCTGTATATTATGTGGAGTTGTCATTATACACCGTCTCTATGATCTGATGACGGGCATATTCCCCAAACTGCACCACCATGCTGCCCATACACTGACTGTATAGTCGGTCTCGCCAGCTAAGTCCTTGGTCTCCGTCATCTAATGTTGATGGATAACTGGCATCGCTGGACTCCACCGGCCGGTGAGTCCGCGCCTTGTTCACACTCCTCGATGTAGGCCTGAGGCTCGTTCGCAAGTCAGACTGCTAGCTCTGCCCCCTAGATGTTAATATTGATGTTCAGGTCTTGACAGCTGATATTGATGTTCACAACCATTGGATAGTACATGGGGAAGTGATCTACAACCTTGATGTCTCTGTCCTCAGCGGTTCATCCCTGATAAATGCATTTTATTTGTTGGCACTGCCGATGTAAAACCACTTGGTGGCCAGAATGGAGACGGCCCTTTCATTGGCTTTTCTGATATTACATGAGAAGCCTTCACAGTGCAGTGTGGCCAGAGCTAGGCTGAGACTATATAAGTCCAGGTCTTACATGACATCATGGTTGATGGCATCTTTAAGAAATTCAACATGTCTGACTACAGCCTCCTTGTCCTCTGAGTTGACCAGATAGCTTGGGATCTGGAGGAGCATGGTCTTCATCAATTTTGGGTGGTTATGAGCCAGACAGCTGTAGATGGATTTCAGGTCATGGATGTTTGGAGAGATTTCCGTCTGGAAAAATCCCCGAATGTTGGCTCCTTTGATGTAGGAGAGGCAGCTCTGCAGAGATGAAGTACTGGCTGCTACTATCTCCTGGTTGTCACTATGTAATTTCAGGAGTAAAGTTGGTATACAGCTCCTGACTTTGTCTGTAAAATATCCAAATAGCGGAAGGCGGCAGCTCTCTGTCAGATCCCTTAACAGGTTTATGGCCGCAATCTGGACTTCTCCATCCGGATAGTCCATATGCTCCCGGGATATTTTAATGAATTGTCTACTGAGCACAGAAAGCTTCAGGCGTCTGATAATGGAGGACAGCGCCCTCAGTGCCGCCATGATCTTGGTGCTGCTGGTTTTTGATAGTCTAAACTCCATGTGGGCAATGATCTTATTCTTGTAGCTCTCCACCAGTCTTGTAGCTCCGGTGGTGGCATTCCCCAGTGCCTCCATGGCGATGCTGCACAAGATGTTATCGTCCTCTTCTATGATCTTCAGCAGATGTTGGATTGCGCACTCTTGGTATTTCTGCTTTATAAGTCTTGGATGCTTCAAAGCCTCATTGAAGAACATAGCTGCTGTCATTTTGGCCTTTGGGTCCGCATTCTTCAGGGCATTGAGCAGAAACTGAAGGAAATCTTTTGTTATTTTCCTGCCAGATACCAGAGATGTCACAAGCATGTTCATCCCAATACGCTGCTTCTCTGTATCTTCCAGTTCCTTATTCTCTGCCGCAACTTGCTCCCTGTACTTTTCTAGGAGCTTGGCGTGAGGAAGGGTCTGTAATTCGTCATTGACTGGCTCGGTCGGCTGGTTCTCCGATGATTCGGGTACAGTAAACAATTCCAGGGCAACTTTGGTGGAGTCTTGAAGCTCAGCATGGACATCAGGCAACCAGGTGGAAATGTTGGCCTTCATGTTGCTTATGGCCTTCATAAGTTGCACTTTGCAGCTGCCACCCTTCACAATATATTCTTGGATGCTGCCGCATAAACGTCTTATAGCATAGCACAACGTCTCCTTAGATAGTTGGTCAGGAGCATTTTTGACCACTTGGCCCAGCACTGGCAGCATGTCCAAGATGTGTGGCATGATGACTGTAGCACACAGAGATGTCACTTCTGTCAAAGTGTCGACAATGGCAGCATTGAAATCCTCATAAACGATGTTGTATCTCAGTTCCCCGACCACTGCTTCAAGATGGAGGATGCTCAGCCAGACAATAACCTTCTTAGTCATGGCGTAGGAATAGTATTGTCCCTTCAAGTGCTCACATAGCACATTGATTATATATTCCTTCAGGTAGTGTGCCGCGTCTCTTCTGTACTGAATGACTCTGATGAAGAAGCGGCACATGGCGGCGTTGTATTGAGATGGTAACAGGCTACTCAGAATGGCTTTCTGAAACACATCCGTATAAGTGAAGAGATCTTCAGCCACCTTCTCCTGGATGAAATAAGGGACACAGGCTCCTAAGACGTCTTCTTCCACCAAATCCCAGGTGTCCAAAGCATTTCTGAGCTCTTGATTTGTGTCCACACAGAATGTCTGATGTTTTCTATTCATGATCTTCATATCCACAAATCTGCTGAGGCGAGAAATCATCGTGTGGTTACTTGTTTCTAAATCATCTTCCAAAAAGAAAATAGATTCTAGACTTCTCTGTCCTCAATTATCAGCCCCCTCCCCAATAAACATGTGATAACTGCATGAAGAGCGCCCTCCCAAGGCAGAGAGACAGGACAGTGCAGCCAGAGGAGACAGCGGCACTCCTCTGGTGGTGTAAGAATTTAAAGGTTTCAGAGAATGAAAGCCACATATAAGGTTATATGTAATATTATATAGGGTATTTTATTTGGGTAAATCAAAGATGGAGGATCATGGGTATAGTTGCGTTTCTTAATGAAATGCGTCTCATCAGTTTGCAAGATTCCTATTGTTTACCCTGATTCTCACAATAAATGACCCCGACGTTCACAGGTATCTCTTACAGGTGCTAACCAGTAGTGTGAACCCAGTCTTACCCATGGACAAACTCAGGATGTCATAAATGCTAAAGGTGGTTGATAAGTGGCACCAGTATTCTATATCCGCATGTTACATGAGGGGGGAGTTCTTTTTATCAGGAAGGTCACACTATTTGTCTCTAAGAGGGGCAGACAAGGGGGCATAAAAGACCCAAGCATGACATGAGGGCAGCCACTTGGGAGGCCACTTGAGGAGGGACATACTGGAAAGGAGACTTCCTGGAGTGTGGGGAGACCATGGATGGTAACTATAACCTGCCATGTAATTATTGATGATAAGGAAAAAGTGTCTCTGTAAAGTTCCTTGTTTATGGCTGTCGCTATGTACAAATCTCCATAGAAGTCTCAGAATAACTAACAGTCATTTCACTCTTTATACAATATACATTTTCATACACTCAATCTTGTATTTCATTTATTGCGCCTGACCTTAGAATCTAACCCAGTAAGAGGGTGAAAGAGAAACATTCTTACAGTGGCAGCACATGGAACTCGCTGCAATACTTCACAAGAAACATTCTACATGTTCTCCTCTTACCTCTGAATCGTGGATCTGAAGCTTCTGGATAAAGCAAGATTTCTAGAAGTCACAGGACTCAAGAAAAAGTCAAGTGAGAGCGACGTACCAAAAAGCAAGAAACTATTGGTCTATAGCGGCTCAACGGAATGTGACTGATCTGCAGCTTTTATAGAGAAGGTGAATTATGACATCACTGATGACCTCACACTTACCTTACATTCTAACACACATCAAATGTTTTTTGTTTTTTTTCACATATCTTTATTGAATATCAGTAATAAAAACATTACAACATTTCAATATCCAGTGATTATAAATATCATAATGCTCAACAATTTATCTGCACAATTTACATCAGACAACATATATCTCCCCATTCCCATCCCCCTCCCACCCCAAAGATCATTAAGTACCATAAAATTATAACCTTCTTATGATAAAATAATAATTATACCTTCCTATAGAACACCAATCAATTCCATATCCCCAATATTTCCTCCCACTTTTTTATACAATTTTTCTTGTCTGCTCTTATTTTCTCATATTCTTTAATTGTCTTAACCAACTTCAACCAATCCATAACAATTGGGGATTTACCAGCCATCCAATTTCTTGCAATTATTATTTTTGCGTAAAAGAGAACATTAACCCCTTTGTGCACCGTGACGTGCTATTACATCCGGGTGCGGGTGGTGATGTTTAGAGTGCGCTCCATATGCTGCGTGTGTCGGCTGTGTTTTACAGTGGACACCCGGGACTAACAGTCGGGAGCAGTGATCGTGCTGTTCCTAGCTGTTTAACCCCTCAAATGCTGCTGTCAATCGCGAGCATCTGAGGCATTGAAAAAAGGGGGGCGGCCCCCTCTGACAGTTCATCACCCCCCCAGTTAGATCAGGGGGTGACAATGATTGTAATGGCAGCTCATGGGCCTAATGATGGCGCCCAGAGCTGCCTTCACTTAACTTAAGCCTGTAAAAATGACAATATACTGCAATACGTTAGTATGATCGCTGGTTCAAATCCCCTAGGGAGGCTAATAAAGTGTGTAAAAAAAGTGAAAAAAAGTTTTTAGTAGTGAAAAAAATAAAAGACAAATAGTTAAAAAAAACCTTTTCCCATTTTCCCCCTAAAGTAATGTAAAAAATAAAAAAGTAAACAAAATTGGTATTGCTGCATGCGTAAAAGTCTGAACTATTACAATATAGCGTTATTTAATGTGCAAGGTGAATACTGTAAAAAATAGAAAACGCCAAAATCGCTGTTTCTTGGTCAACTTAGCTCTAAAAAATTTTGAATGAAAAGTGATCAGAAATTTCTACGTACCAAAAACTGCTACCAATAAAAACTACAGCTCAACCCGCAAAAAATAATCCCTCACAATGCTCAATCAGTCAAAAAAGAAAAAGTTATGACTCTTAGAATGTGGCGACACAAAACATTTTTATTTTAACTAAACGCTTATTATCAATAAAAGTAGTAAAATATTTAAAAAAACGTATATAAAATTGGTATCACCGTAATCGTATTGAGTCACAGAATAAAGATAAGTTGTCGTTTGTACCGCACGGTGAAAGCCGTAAAAACGAAACCCAAAAAACAATTGTGGAAAAAGTTTGTTTTTTATGTCATTTGGCTGCTCTGAATTTTTTACCTCAGATTGTGTTGGTCATCAAGGCTTTTCTTAGAAGGATGGGTTTTGCTGTCGCATTACCACTGTCATGTTGGTATCTCCACACGTTTGATGGCTTCTGCTTTCGGATTATTAAGTATGGTACTGTGCTTTTCCTCAATTAACGTCAGAGGACTTAAAAGCCCCTTTAAAAGAAGCTTGTTATGGCGTGAGGTCAAGGCTTTAAAATGTGACGTTCTATTGGTGTAGGAAACACATTTTCATGTGGAGAAAATTCCTAAATTCTCGAATAAATTTTTCCCACATATTTTCACCTCTTCGTGCCCGGCTAAACGTAAGGGGGTTATGATTGCTATTAAACTCGGTAGTTTGCACTTTTAAATCTCTTATTAAAGATCCCCAAGGAAGATTCTTGGGATTGGTGTGTGAAATCAATAACATACTGTATACTATCTTTAATGTGTATTTCCCCAATAAACGCCAACATCATTACTTGAATTCCCTACTCCCGAAAATCAAGGCGTTAACACAAGGTATGCTAGTTGTAGGTGGAGACTTTAATATGACTATTGACCCAGATATAGACTCCACTGCTAGAACTAGACAGTCTTCTCCTTTTGCATCGTCTTTGTTAGAGGGAGGCCTGTATGACGTGTGGAGATGCCAACAGGGGGGTGAGAGGGATTATACTTTCTTTCATGTTTCTTATTCTAGGATCGATTTGTTTCTGGGTAATAATAGGGCACTCCTACAGTCACAATCTTCTGTAATTGGACAGATAACCTGGTCTGATCACGCTCCAATCTCGCTTTCCATAAATGAGAAAATGTCGTATTTTCTTCCTTCACAATGGCGTTTGAATGATTACATACTCCATCACTCTGATCATGCCCCAACCTTGCTAAAAGAATTGAAGCATTATTTTTCAGACAATGTGGGTTCTGTTTCATGTCCTTACATTTTGTGGAATGCGTATAAAGCATTTATGAGAGGGTTATTGATTAAAGCTTGTTCTCAGGCTAAGGCCGGGTCTACACGAGCACACAAAAAAAGTGCAGTTTTGCGTGCGCAAAAGGCACTTAACAGCTCCGTGTGGCATCAGAATATGATGCACGGCTGCGTTAATTTCGCGCAGCCGCCATCATTATGACACTCCGTTTGGATGTTTGTAAACGTGCTTTTCTGTTTTCATTCATCCTTTTCAGTGCTGTTGCGCGTATCACGCTTGTCCCACGGAAGTGCTTCCGTGTGACATGCGTGGTTTTCACGCACCCATTGACTTCAATGGGTGCGTGATGCGCGAACAGCGCACAAATATAGAACAGGTCGTGAGTTTTTCACAGCGGACTCACGCTGCGTAAAAATCACGCACCTATCTGCACGGCACCATAGACTATTATAGGTCTGTGCGACGTGCGTGAAAATCACGAGCGCTGCACGGACGTATAACACGCTCGTGTAAATGAGCCCTTAGAGAAAGAGGGAAAAGGAGATTTTTAATATCACTAATCAGATAGCAGTTATAGATTTAAAAAATAAAGCTACGCCCACACCTGCTTACTCTTCAGAATTGAGGACCTTGCGTTTGACATTACAGTCATTGCTTGCGTCTCAGTACGACATTTATCTCAAACGCATGCAAATGACTACCTATGCACATAATAATAGAGCCGGTGCTTTTTTGGCTAAAAAAATAAAAAACAGTCCTCGCCACGCTCCCGCATTATGTATCTCTTGGATAAAAAGGGTAATAAAGTTATAGATCCTAGGCCAACAGCCGAACAGTTCCAATCTTATTATAGTGCCCTTTACAATACGGTAGTCACCCCTCCTAAACCAGATAAGGATCCCACGTCCACAGCTAATTTTCGTCCTATTTCTCTGTTAAACTCAGCTATTAAAATATATGCAAAAATCTTCTCGACTAGGTTGTATCATATTATTCCTCAACTGGTTAAATCAGATCAAGTTGGGTTTGTGGCGGGACGTCAGGCCCCTGATGGAACTCGGCAGTTTATGGACTTGGTTCAGTGTGCAGAGACCTCTCGGACGCCTTCTCTGCTTCTTGCTTTGGACGCAGAGAAGGCGTTCGATAGAGTACATTGGGGCTATCTGTCTCAGCTTCTTGAATATTTTGGATTTAAGGGTCGTATAAAATCCTCCATTCTTGCATTATACCCATTTCCCTCTGCTAGAGTTCTCTCTTCGGGGTTTTTGTCTGACCCTTTTATAATAAAGAACGGTACGCGTCAGGGTTGCCCACTCTCTCCCATTGTGTTTGCCTTAGCGATGGAACCCCTCGCAGATCGAATACGACTTAATCCAAAAGTTCAAGGCATTAAAGTAGGATCTAAGGCTCATAAAATTGGTCTTTAGGCTGATGATGTGCTCCTGGCAGTCTGTGACCCCTTTAATTCTCTATCCGCAATCCAAGATAACCTTTCTCATAGTTACATAGTTACATAGTTAGTACGGCTAAAAAAAGACACATGTCCATCAAGTTCAACCAAGGGACGGGAAAAGGGTCAGAAAAAAATTTCAACACATAGGAGCTAATACTTTTTTGTTCTAGGAAATTATCTAACCCTTTTTTAAAGCCATCTACTGTCCCTGCTGTGACCAGCTCCTGCGGTAGGCTATTCCATAGATTCACAGTTCTCACGGTAAAGAAGGCTTGTCGTCTCTGCAGGTTTAACCTTTTTTTCTCCAGACGGAGGGAGTGCCCCCTTGTTTTTTGAGGGGGTTTTACATGGAACAGGATTTCACCATATTTTTTGCATGTGCCATTAATATATTTATATAAATTAATCATGTCCCCCCTTAGTCGTCTTTTTTCAAGGCTAAATAGGTTTAATTCTTTCAATCTTTCCTCATAACTTAGATTCTCCATGCCCCTAATTAGCTTCGTTGCTCTTCTTTGTATTTTTTCCAACTCCAGGGCATCCTTTCTATGAACTGGAGCCCAGAACTGAACTGCATATTCTAGATGAGGCCTCACTAATGCTTTGTAAAGTGGCAATATTACATCCCTGTCCCGCGAGTCTATGCCTCTTTTAATACATGACAATATCCTGCTGGCCTTTGAAGCAGCTGATTGACACTGCATGCTGTTATTTAGTTTATGATTTACAAGTACACCCAGATCCTTCTCAACAAGTGAATCCGCCAGTGTAGCTCCCCCTAGGACATATGATGCATGCAGGTTGTTGGTACCCAGATGCATAACTTTACATTTATGTACATTAAACTTCATCTGCCAACTGGATGCCCAAACACTTAGTTTGTTTAAATCCGCTTGCAATTCACGAACATCTTCCATAGACTGAACTATATTACATAGCTTGGTGTCATCTGCAAAAATAGAAATAGTGCTATTAATCCCATCCTCTATATCATTAATAAATAAGTTGAATAATAGTGGTCCCAGCACTGAACCCTGGGGTACACCACTTATGATCGGGGACCATTCAGAGTAGGAATCATTGACCACAACTCTCTGGATACGGTCCTTGAGCCAATTATCAATCCAATTACAAACTATATTTTCTAAACCTATAGTCCTTAATTTACCCATTAGGCGTCTATGGGGGACAGTGTCAAATGCCTTTGCAAAGTCCAAAAACACTAAATCCACAGCGGCCCCTCTGTCTAGGCTTCTGCTCACCTCATAAAAACAGATTAGGTTAGTTTGACAACTTCTGTCCTTAGTAAAACTGTGCTGGCTGTCACTTATAATACTATTTTTTTCACATAATCCTCTATATAGTCCCTCAATAGCCCCTCAAACATTATCCCCACGATAGATGTTAAGCTTACTGGTCTATAATTACCCAGGGAAGACCTAGAGCCCTTTTTGAAAACAGGCACCACATTTGCCCTGCGCCAGTCCCTTGGCACTATTCCAGTCACTAGAGATTCTCTGAATATTATGAAAAGGGGGACAGAAATAACTGAACTAAGCTCCTTAAGAACTCTAGGGTGTATTTCATCTGGTCCCGGGGCCTTGTGCACATTTATTTTGTTTAATTTAGCTTGGACCATATCTACATTCATCCAATTCAGTATATCAACTGATATATTAACAGCACTGGCACCGGCTACATCAGCTGCTCTTTCTTCTGTTGTATATACAGAGCTAAAGAACCCATTTAGTAACTCTGCCTTCTCTTGATCCCCTGTGACCAACTCCCCATTACCATTATCTAGGGGTCCTACATGTTCAGACCTTGGCTTTTTAGCATTTATATACTTGAAGAATTTTTTACTATGTTTTACTATCCTTGGCCACCTGCCTTTCATTTTGTATTTTTGCTAATTTTATTACATTTTTACAGATTTTATTAAGCTCTTTATATTTTACAAAGGCTGCAGATGTACCCTCAGATTTGTATTTTTTAAATGCCCTTTTTTTGTCATGTATTGCCCCTTACACAGAAGGTGTAAGCCATGTGGGATTTAGTTTTAGTCGTTTATACTTGTTACCTATAGGAATACATTTTGCACTATAATTACCCAAAGTAGATTTGAAAATCTCCCATTTATCATTTGTCCCATTATTTGACATTAGTTCTTCCCAGTCTATATCCTGAATTGCAGCCCTCATCCTGGGGAAATTGGCTTTCTTAAAAGTAAATGTTTTTGCCCTCCCAGCCTGCGTTTGTTTTTTACAGTATAGGTAAAATGTAACTATATTGTGATCACTGTTACCAAGGTTTTCACGAACATTGACATTCCCAACAAGATCTGCATTATTAGAAATGACCAGATCCAACAGAGCTTCACCTCTAGTCGGGTCTTCCACAAACTGGCCCATAAAATTTTCCTGCAACAGGTTGAGGAAATGTCTCCCCTTTGCAGTTGAAGCCGAACCATGACACCAATTAATATCCCGGAAATTAAAATCTCCCATTATCACTACAGTACCCGCCTGTGCAGCCCGCTCCATCTGTTTATATAGTTGACCTTCCATCTCCTTATATTGGGGGGTCTATAGATTACACCAAAAGTAATTTTTTCAGTGTTTACCTCCCTTTCTAGTTCCACCCACAAGGTTTCAACCTCCTCACAGTATTCACCCACTATTGTCTCTTTCACGCTCGCCTTCATATCACTTCTCACATACAGACATACACCACCGCCTTTCCTATTTATCCTGTCTTTCCGAAAAAGTGTAAAACCCTGTAGATTTACAGCCCACTCATGTGAAGAGTCCAGCCATGTTTCAGCAACACCAACTATATCTATATTTTCTTCCAGTACCAAGGCCTCCAGCTCCCACAGAGAAAAAAAAAAAAATGTCTAACCAACCTGAGTCCATATTTGGACCATCCACTCCAATCAGTTATTTTATTAACCTCTAATATATTAAAGGGGTTGTCCGAGATACCAACATTTTTTCAAAAACTGTGTCATACATTACCCCTTATACAGACAACCTAAATAAAGCATTATTTTTAAAAAAAATTCTACTTCGCACATTTCTGCTTTGAGTTTAGCACGGCTTGTTTACATGCAGTTCAGCTCTGGTTTGTTGATCTTTCCTTGTTATGAAACTTTTTTCCCGTGCACGCTCATTGCAGGCTGCAATGAGCGTGCACGTACCTTCCAAGAGTTCACGTGAGCTGTCCTTGCTCCTCCCGCTGACATCCTTCACTGGACTTGTCTCCTTGCTGACATTCTTGAAGGATGATGAGCAAATGTTCTCCTCCCATTATGTTTTTCACATTTATGTTTTCTTTCTCTTTTCAGGTCTATAAACCTCTTCGTGTCTCCCTCACCCTCGTCCACCCTCACCCTCGTCCACCCTCACCCTCGTCCACCCTCCTCTATCTTATGTCTCTCTCCACTAAGGCATGGTTCACACAGAGTTTCTTTGCAAGAGGAATATCTGCCTCAAAATTCCGTCTTGAAGTTTGCGGCAGATTTACCTCTCCCTGCACGTTGATTTTTGCGTCGTTTTTCCCGGAGTTTTTTGTGCGCTGTTTGCGGCTTTGTTTGCGTTTTTGTTTGCCGCTTTGTTCGGGGCGTTTTTCGCTTCGTTTATCTTGGCGTTTTTTGCTTGTTTGTTTGCGTCTTTTTTTGCAATGTTTTTTGCTGTGTTTTCCATTGCGTTTATCGTAGCCTTTTTCACGTCGTTTGTCATTTCTTTTTTTGCGTCGTTGTTTGCGCCTATTTTTGCTGCGTTTTTCGTTGCGTCTTTCGTGGCGTTTTCCCAGTTGATTTTTGCTGCGTTCTTTGCCTCTGTTTGCGGCGTTTCTCGCGTCTTTTTCCATTATGTTTTCGCAGCTTTTTTCGTGGCGTTTATCGTAGCCTTTTTTGTGTCGTTTTTCGCGTCTTTTTTTTGCGTTTTTTTTCTGCGTTTTTCATTGCGTCTTTCGTGTAGTTTTCCCTGTCCTTTTTCGTGGCGTTCTTTGCCTCTTTGTTCGCGGCTTTATTTGTGATGTTTTTCGCGGCATTTATCGTAGCCTTTTCTGCGTTTTTTTTTTGCATCTGTTTTTCGCGGCATTGTTTGTGGCTTTTTTTGCTGCATTTTTTGCGTCGTTTTCCGTGGCGTTTTTCGCCCGCGGCAATTGAGCGCCGCAGGCATAAAACAACGCAAAATACGCTTTCTCTGTCTCCCATTGAAGTCAATGGGAGGTCAGAGGCGTAAACGCCCGAAGATGGAGCATGTCGCTTATTTTTCCCGCAAGGCAGTTTTAATGCTCGATTTTAATGCTTGTTACAACAAATTGCAGCATAAATCACGCACCAAACACGCTTGTTTGGTGCATGGTTTTCACGCATGCATCTACTTGAGTGTAGGTGCATGATAACGCGCCAATAGAGGACATGCAGTATGTTTCACGCAGCGGACTCTCGCTGCGTGAAAACGGCCCCATTTAAATAAATGGGTCGCGTGTGCTGTGCGTGGTTTCGACGTGGTGTGAATGGGGCCTTATGCGCGTGTGTCAAGTCTGTGTGCTGTGCTTTGAAAAAACGCACAACACACGCAACCCATTTATTTCAATGGGGCCGTTGACACATGTGTGACTTTTCACGCAGCGAGAGTCCGCTGCGTGAAACATACTGCATGTCCTCTATTGGTGCGTTATCATGCACCTACACTCACATTGAAGTCAATGCATGCGTGAAAACCACGCACCACACACGTGTTTGGTGCGTGATTTACACAGCAATTTCTTGTAAAAAAGAAGAAAAAAATGGGCTGGCTTTGTGAGTGCGTGAATAACACATGACAATCGAAAAGCACACTGATGCATAAGGGCGGATTTACACGAGCGTGTGCGTTTTGCGCACACAAATACGGTGGCGTTTTGCGTGCGCAAAATGCACTTGACCGCTCCGTGTCATGTTCATACGGATGCGCGGCTGCGGTTTTCGCGCAGCCGTCATCATTATGACACTCTGGATGTTTGTAGCACGTGGTGCTTTTCTGTTTACATTCATTATTTTACTGCTGTTGCGCGAATTACGCGCGTCACACGGAAGTGCTTCCATGGGGTGCGCCTGATTTTCACGCACCTATTGACTTCAATGGGTGCGTGATGCTCGAAAAACGCAGAAATATAGAACATGTCGCGAGTTTTACGCAGCGGACTCACGATGCGTAAAATTCACGGACTGTCTGCACTGCCCCATAGACTTGCATAGGTCCGTGCGACCCGCGTGAATACCACGTGGGGTGCACGGACGTATAGCACGTTCGTGTTAATCCGCCCTAACGCAAACACACGGATGGGATTGACGCAAGTTTTTCACGCGCGGAAAATACACACGCTAGTGTGCATGAAGCCTTACTAATGGACGCTGTTAGACAGTGGCCATTAATAATGCACTAGTAATACATTTTTAAATAAATGTGAAGGACATAGAAAAAATATTGTAATAAAATAACACACACAACACAGGTTAACGATTTTATTAAAAATAAAAAAGGTGTCATTGAAGTCGTCCTTGAACTTGATGTAGTACCAAGGACCCAACCTGTAAAAAACACCTAATAACTAAGAAAAAAAAAAAAGAGGGATGCTTAGATACACTGCTCATGTGTGATACTGTTAGACCATGTATCTAAGCCTACCACAAGGTAGCCTTAGTAACATTACCCAAGCAGACAGTGTCACACATGGGCCATGTATCTAAGAATACCATATGTTAGGCTTAGATACAGGACCCCAAAACACTAATCTTAGGGTATGTTCACACGGCAGCGTCCGTAACGGCCGAAATTACGGGGCTGTTTTCAGGAGAAAACAGCCCTGTCGTTTCAGCCGTAACGGCATGTGCAGGCGCTTGAACGCCGCGTCCATTATGGACGTAACTGTAGCTGGTTTTCCATGTAGTCCATGGAAAACGGCTCCATTTACGTCTGAAGAAGTGACATGACACTTCTTTGGCGCGGGCGTCTATTTACGCGCCGTCTTTTGACAGCGACGCGTAAATATACGCCTCGTGTGAACAGACAAACGTCTGCCCATTGCTTTCAATGGGCAGATGTTTGCCAACGATTTCAAGCCGTAATTTCGGACGTAATTCGGGGGTTAATACGCCCGAATTACATCCGTAAATAGGCCGTGTGAACATACCCTTATACAGGAATAAAAAGAATGTCATCTGGGGTCCTGTATCTAAGTCTACATTGTGTTAGGCTTAGATACAAGCTCCATGTGTGACACTGTTTGTTAGACCCTGTATCTAAGCCTAACAATATAGGCTTAGATACAGGACCCCAGAAGATCTTATCTAGTTCAGGACGGGGCACCGTTTAGCCCTTTTTAGCACGTGTTAGTTAAATGGCTATAACTTTTTTATTTGTTGGGCTAACGACGTTATTTTTGCGACGTTTTTTCCGTAGACAATGGAGGTTTATTTTTTTATCGTTTTTATACACACCTTTTTTGCCATTTTAGAATTTTCATTCATAAAGTTTGAAAATAGTAAAAAAATAAGCTTTTTTACGTTTCAGCAATTTTTTTTGGTAATAACATAGTTTTACCCTAAAATAGACCTTTTTTTTGTGATCGTCATTGTCTACCGTAAATTTCTATATATTACATGTCTATATTAGGGTAATTGGGTCAGCGCTAGCGTTACAACAATGATTGACAGGGGGAACGGTATTTTTTTGGGGTGGGTATTTTATGTGTATTTATTATTTCATTTTTTTTTGTACTTTACTATTTTTTTATTATTATTGTCTGTCCCTCAAAGGTCAAAAAAGACCTTTGGGGAACATTATATTTTCTTTTACACCATCTTTTCCACTGTAACTGGAGCTGCACAGCAGCCCCAGTTACAGGGGAAATCAGCCCTCTCACAGTGACGATTGTCACTAATAGGGCTGTGCTGGGTCTGATTAGACCCAGCAGCAGTCTGCCACTAACGGTACCCGGTGATCATGTGACCAGTCACATGATCACCGGGAGGAATAGAGACAGCGCCGCTGCTGCTGCTGTCTCTATTCCTATACACAGCGTTCATTGAACGCTGTGTAAGAAGACATCGTAGAAGACAGAAGCAGCGAAAGCTGCTTCTATCTTCTCCTCCGGGTCCCCGGCAGTCACTGACAGCCGGAGACCCGACATTCCCGCAGGTGCCGTCCCTCTTCACTTTTTTCACTGTGAACACGCATAGGCGCGCTCACAGTGAAAAAAAGCTGCAAAGGCTGGGCGGGCACACGCAGAAACGACACGTCTCCAGTGACGTGTCGTGTCCCATCCGAGGTCTCGCTGGGGCGAGACCATGTGATCGGGACACGACACGACAGTGGAGGAGGAAGAAAACGTGACGTCAGAAGACAGGTGATCGGAAGAAAAGAGCTGCCAGAACGGAGAACAGAAGCAAGATTGCACAGGTAAGTATATTAGGGAATATTTAATGTGTGTATTGTGTGTTTAACTTTTAAATAAAAATTTATCTCGGACAACCCCTTTAAACTTGCCAATTAATGTTGTGAAACTCAATGCTCCAATTAAATAAAAAAAAAATCTTAATTTAACCCCAATTTCATGCATCATATATATTGTTGGATACTCCTTACAATTTCTCAATTGCCCGGACTCCATTACCTGAAGTATATTCTGAAGATGGCCCCTACTAGACTTAGTAATATTTTGTATAAACGGAGATTGTTTCCCACTCAAAATATTTCTCCACTGTCCTGACAAAAAATATATTCTCAAGTCAGGTACTGCCAGTCCACCCTCTTCTCCTCTATCCATCAAGTATTTTAACTTTACCCTGGGTTCCCTTCCTCTCCAAATTAGCTCCTTCATTAAACTTTTTATGTCTTTTCTCCTATCCATATGGGACTGTTAATCAGTGGATACAACAACTGGGGTAATACTATCATTTTAATTACGGCTATTCGATCTGCCATAGAAGGGGGTAACCTATTCCATATCTTACTTTTTGGGTGAGAATTTTGTAGCGGGTGTCGATCCACGTAGGGTAGTCTCTTCAATCAACCCATCGGGTTGACCATCAGATCATGGGCGCAGGGGATTTAACAGGAGAGTAATGGCTGTTTTTTCATTTCAAAACATTCCATGCAACTAGTTTAATTTCTCGGACAATCCTTTTAAGGAAATATTTATCGGGGCACAATGCACCATTTCTGGGCGCTGTATCCAATGTTTATCTGGACTTCGCTCTGGAAATATAGGACAGTCCACGAGGCAGCACATCATGTCTGGTCAATTCCCCTACTACTCTGTACACTAACATCTTCAAAAGAGAAGAGGAAGGTGCAGATGTGATGTTCAGGTTAGGTATTTGCCGCATTGAAGTTGTATTGTGCTACCCTGTGCAAAGGCAAAACTCCTTTATTGGAATGATGTGTAGATGGTTGGTACTATATTTGGGTGCGCAGGCTTAGTTTGTTGTGTGCTCACTTGGCAAGGTCGGCATTAATGAGTGAAATGTATACAGTACCTTAGGAAAATACAGTGTGAGAAAAAGATGTTAACAGGAGCGCTCCCTAGGGTAATACCTTGAAAAAAAATGTAAACTAGTCTTCTCACCTTGTGAACCTCTTGGTTGATAAGAACATCGACTGGATGCAGTTGTCTCTCTTTTTGTAGATTCTTGTTCTTCTGACACGGAGTACAGTATGTCTCAGGCTGGGGGATTTCTTTGCTGGACTTTGTTGTATGGTGGTGTACGTTCGCCCTGATTATGACCTCTGTTTTTGTAGCAGGAAGATGTCTTTCTTGTTTAGATGTTACTCCACGGGTTACCCAGCCTACTCATTCTTCAATGAATCAGTGACCATGTCCACAATTGCTTACACAGGTATAATATAGATTTCATGATAGTTCTTTGGAATTAAAACAAGTTCTTTTTATGTATTTGTCTATCCATTTTTATTAGAAATACAATAAATACATTGAGGTATGTTTTTATTGACATGTGTTGCTATCAGCCACACAGGAAAAAAAATATAAAAGGCCTTGGGAATCTGTAGAGGCAGCTGTTCTACAGGAAAGGGAGTGCAGAGACCCTACCAAACAGGATGAGGGGAGGAAGTCCATTGCCGGGCATCTGAAGAGACTTGCCATTAAACACCCAAAACCATTGTACTTCACCGCAGCCCTGCGAATCATGGACAAGGCTTCATTTTCAAAGACTTCTGGACAGTTGTCTTTTAATTGGATGGATCTTAAAAACCCCTTCTGGACAGTGGGGGATGGGAAGGAGGAGGTGTGGACGGATGACGTTCCGGCATTCTTAGATGGACATTAGTGGTTCATATCTGCTGCCTCTTTAGCTTTCAGGCCTTGATCTGGCACATCCCTTTCCATGGCTGACGTTCTCGACACCAGGGCTTCCTCCTGCTGATGTTGTACGGTACATTCCCTTCAGTTCTGAAACAAGAATAAATAAAATGTCCTAGTGAAGAGTTGCTCTCTTGAAGATATTCCCCGTGACCCACACCAAGACCCTTTGTCTGCCAGGTAGGTAGATAGTGCGTTCTATGTTCAACTAAGATACAAAATTCACAAGTAAATCTGCTCAACTTTAAGATGCGGTTAACAGAAATGTTTAAAAACGGGGACAAATAGGGCGCCAAGCGATGGTAGAATTTTATTTAAATACACGTTTCTGGCACGACTGGTCCTTTTATCTGGTGTTAAACTGACGAAGGGATCAGTCAAGTTTAGTCCCGGACCAGTCCAGTCCAGAAACACAGTCAAAATAAAATGGGCTTTACTTTACTGTCCCCGTGTGAAGTATTTGTGTTACCTTACGCTTACCTATTTTTGAAGGGGAACTCCAAGAAAAATGTGTCATGCAATCAAAGGCGCAGTGCCCACCCAAACTACATCGCAGGATTTAATTAAAAAAATTAGCTTTTATCTATTGGATTACTCCAATATGTAAAGGCCAATATCACTAACAGCTCCTGGCTCAGCCAGCAGAGGTGGGGTCCGGAGCCGAATGGGACCCAGAGCTGCTGAAGGAGGGGGAAGTACATAAAGGGGATTTGTCCGAGGTCTGAATACATTTTAGGGTTTGGTATTAAAGGGGTTTTCCAGGCATTATAAAAATTGTAATTCAAACTGAAAATTGCACCATTTAGCAAATACCCACCTTCTAATTCTCTGCGGCTCCAGTGCCGGCGGTTCACAATCCCCTGCCGGCCTGTTTACATAGGCTGGACCAGTGATGTCCCGTATCGGCACATGATCGCACTAGTCAATCACTGGCCACAGTGGTCACGTGCCATACTTACTTAGATCACTTCAGCAGGCGATACCCTCCCTCTATACTGTCCTTACTGCAAGGTTTTTATAGTGAGGACAGAATACAGGGAATATCTGGTACACAAAGCGTATTCTGACTAACCCTGCCCCATGACAAGCCATGCCCAATGAACCACGTTCTGTCAAAGGTAGGCCCTGTCAAGTCCTGTCTCAATCCATCTGAAACCGAAGTGTCCCTAGAAAGAAATTCCAAATATTGTCAACTATGCTATATTAGGGTATAGTATGAAGAATCAGTGCAGTAGGGTCTATATACACAAAGCTGCCATGTGCTGAACATTGCAAAACACCCTTTTCATAAAAGAGCGTTAATTCCAGTCCTGCAGTCACCCTGATGACCTTATACTGTGCCAGTACTTGAGGTAGGTGTGCCCCTTTATATATTACTTGCAGCCAGAATTGGCACCGGGATTATCAGCTCATTGACGAATTCTTGAGGTCAAATTTGTGTCTTGGTGTCACTAGTCTGAACCAATCCTACACCACTTGATCTTTATAGAATTTTCAGAAAAAAAAATACCCCTAGCAATAAATACTGCATGTAAATAATATTCTCATTACAGTACAACAACAAATAAATGGAAAAAGCGCCATATCCCTATTAGGTCCCGCGGACATCATAGAGGTGGTCCTTGACTTCCAGTCCTGCAGTCACCATGAAGACTTAGTGCTGTCAGTGCAGGCAGAATAAAGCTGACATGGTGACCATGTAATGTTTTATATGTACTACTACTCCCTGTACTGACTGATAGTAGAGAGAATGGACTAAGCTGAAGTATTCCCGACTCTTATCAATTCTTTAAATAGGGAATATGCCCTGAATACTAACCCCAAATTTATATTACATTTATAGTAGGGCAGATTTACTATTCAAATTGAGCCAGAATTATGGCGTACATGTTGTGCGCCATATTTATTAATTGTTTTAGACACATTTTGCGGCGTGCTTGACAAGGGGCGTGGCCTAGAATAAAGGGGCGTGTCTTAAACTAAGCCAACCAAGAGGTGGTATAAGGAAGAGAAAAGTGTCTAACATGTCTAGCAAAATCTATCATACATCGTGCACCACTGTGATAAATTTGGCGCAATTTCTGACTTCCTTCTATCAGTATACACTGTGTAAAACTCAGATAGTTTTAGGCCCCATGCACACTAACTTATTTTTGCGGCCGCAATTCACCCGCAAATCTGCAGGTGAATTGCGGCCCCATTCATTTCAATGGGCCCATGCACACGACCTTGGTTTCCACGGTCCGTGCATTGCCCAGGAACCTGGACCGCAAAAACAACGGACATGACTTATTACGGTCGTGTTTTGCGGTACAGGCTCATAGAAAATAATGCACACGGTCATATGCACGGCCCGCGATTTGAGGGCGGCCGCGGGTGACACTCCGCGGACGTACGAGCCGTAAGTCACGGTCAATGCACCTCACTATGGTCGTGTGCATGAGGCCTTAGTAAATCTGCCCCATGGTAATACCAGTGACAGCCCGCTCTTTCCCGGTGGGGTACAGTCCTCCGCACATCTTCATCCACGTCTCATCTTGTCTGTGCCGGATACTTTTCTCCTTATACCTGAGAAGTAACAAAAATAACATCAGAAACTAAAAAACACAATTCCAAGTATTTCTCCCCATTTCTAAAAATAACATTTCCTGCAGGTGAATAATGGAAAATATAAAGATATAAATATATTCAGGCCTATGTGTCTGTCCAGGGGGTCAGTGAGGGTCCTGCCTGTTATATGTGGGGAGGTCGTGCTGCACAATAACGGAGGGGAAAATGTCTGTACATCAATATATATTTGTCTCTAGGAGCCCCTACAAAGTCTCAGTGAGGGCCTTGTCTGTTATACGTGGGGAGCTTGTATACAGCGTTAGTAACACGCATGTCACTCCAGTATAGATATTTTGGGTGCCGGTTCTTCGACCTCACTGTCCATAGTTTAATTAAACACCTTAAGAAAATGGATCATCACCAAGAAGTTTTATTTAAAGGGGTACTCCCATCTTACAATTTATCTGGGACTCACACCTATGTGGAAAACGGAGGTCTCTCCCTGACCCTGTCCTGCTTTGTTCCCAGATCCCTGTCCCGTCTAATGGCTGCTGATTCCAGGTGGAGAATGACTTGGGAAAGGCCTCGCACGTCCCTCTCTCTATTCTGTTCTATGGAAGTTTCGGAAACAGCTGAGCGCTGTTGAACTATTTGTGTAACTCCCATAGTACAGAACGGAGAGATCTGCGTGCATGCGCATAGGTGGATATCACATAAACGTCTGAGATGGAGAAAACCCTCTAAAGAGATTATTTCATTAAAGGGGTTGTACATAATTAGAAAAATAGAGCTGACGTCTTCCAAAAACAGTGCCACACCTGTCCACAGGTGATGTGCGGTGTGTGGACAGCTTAGCCCTATACATTTCAATACAGAAAAGCTGCAATACCACACACAGCCTCTGGACAGAGGTGGCGCAGAACTTCCATTTGGGTCATAGAGAGGGTCTCCAGCGTGATACCCCCCTCTATGATATCTAAATATCCTTATAGGGCATTTCAGGTGTAACCAGAAATTAAGGTGATACAAAAAAATATTCCATACATGAGATTTCCTTAATGGAGATATTGTAACAATAATTACTGAAAATATGTAATTGACTTTTTCCTCCATTGCAGGAATAGAACCCGAGAAGCGACGTTTTGGACTACGGAACAGTCGATCCTCCGGATGAAATGCTGTGTGGTTGGAGCGCAGTCCCAGGAGCGCTGGTGTTGTTGTGCTGATCCATGTTCTTCTTATCTGGAGCTTGTATACAGAACACACGATCCTTCTGGTCCGGCCTACTAACATATATAAGCACAGCCTAAACACACACGTAATGATATATAATAACATAACATTAACATAACATTACTATGTATCAGCCCTGATACGTCAGTGTCATCATATTTCTGGGGTCCCCGCACACAGGATATACGTTACCTCCTGTGATGATGTCACTTCCCTGTATTTCCTGTATGACATGGCTGCTCTTCCTCTTCCCGTTTCCCTTTCTGATGTATTTCCTCTTCCTGTGTGATAAGACGTGTGCTGTTGCCTCCTGCTGTGTATAACACGAGATGTAACATGTCTTATAAAACATGTAAATAATAATCGCAGAAAGCGAAAAAAGATTTTGTTCATTTCCATTCACATCAATGGTTATTTGTTTGCAGCCGTTTTTCTGAGCCGTACTTGTCTGTTTTTAGAATCAACTACAGGGAGATTTGAGATGTGGTTTGAGAATTTCTTTCCTATGTAAACCCCACCGATAAGGACAGCTAAGAAGCCTCAGTTATCAGCGAGCGACCCCATCATTAGACTAAGCAGAGTGCCCCCATACAGTGCCAGCAGAGTATTGTCCCTTACACAGTGCCAGTATACTGCCCCCTCATAAACAACACTACCAGCAGAGACCCCTCAATAAACCATATTGCCAGCAAAGTGCCTCCAATAATTAGTGCCAGCAGACTGCCCCCAATAACCACTACAAGCAGAGTTCCCCCTCACAAATAGTCCCAGAAGAGTGCCTTCCTTTATGCAGCTACATCATGTAAGATCTTCCCTAGTTTGGAAGTCTCCAGGACAATCTGGGAGAGAAGACAAGTGTGATGTAACCTGGTTGCAGTGTGTAAATGTAGCCTGAAACATCACGTGTAGCCCCTAAGTCTATGTTCACATGTTACATATTTATTGCAGATTTCCATGGTCAAATTGACACATAAAGTATGAATGTGAATAGGGTTCTAGAAAACGGCATAAACTTGCAGCAGTAACAGTCTGCAGTAGATTGTAATGCAAAGGATGCACAGCCAAATATGCTGCAAAAGCCACATGTAATATATGGAGAAATATTAGGCCTAGTTCACACAGAGTTTTTTTGGAGCGTTTTTTTAAGTGGAAAACGCATCGAAAACCGCACCAAAAAACGTCCGAAAACTAATCTTATTGATTTCAATGGGATGCAGAGGCGCTTTTCCCACGAGAAAAAAACACTCACAGGAAAAAGCAGCGTCAAGCCCTTTCTTCAAGCGTTTCCGTCTCTGACCTCCCATTGCCATCAATGGGAGGCAAAGAAAATGGTTTTCGCAGCATTTTTGCCTGCGGTGCTCAATGGCCGTGGTCGAAAAATGCGTAAAAAAAGCGGCAGAAGGAATTTTGAGGCAGATTTTTCCACCTGCAAAAAACTTGGTGTGTAAACAGGGACTTCGTGTCCACATGTGACCTACTCTATCCAATCACAGCTGTAATTCCAGCCAAGGCTGTCTAAGATTATGTTCACACCCCCCACTTCTCCTGCGGTCTGGCCGCTGCAGCCCGATGAGGAGGGATTATAACTAGAAATTGTGGATATAAAGAACATGCAGAGGTTTCTGTGTGACAGTCTAAGGGCATGACCAGACGTGGCGGAGTTCTGCATACACTGTCCGCATCAATGCCGCACATAATCTGCGTTGCAGATTCTGTCGCGGCTTTGCCTAAAATGGGCATTAAATTGATGCGGACTGGCCGTTGCGTATTGAGGGGGAAAGGGCTTCCCTTCTCTCTATCAGTGCAGGATAGAGAGAAGGGACAGCCCTTTCCCTAGTAAAAGAAAAATAAATTCATACTTACCCGGCCGTTGTCTTGGTGACGCGTCCCTCTTTCGACATCCAGCCCGACCTCCCTGTATGACGCGGCAGTTCATGTGACCGCTGCAGCCTGTGATTGGCCTGTGATTGGCTGCAGCCGTCACTTGGACTGAAACGTAATCCCGGGAGGCCGGACTGGAGGAAGAAGCAGGGAGTTATGGGTAAGTATGAACTTCTATTTTTTTTACAGGCTGATGTATATTGTGATCGGATGTCACTGTCCAGGGTGCTGAAACAGTTACTGCCAATCGTTTAACTCTTTCAGCACCCTGGACAGTGACTATTTACTGACATCGCCTATTAACGCTCCTGTAATTACGGGTGCACACACGTAATCACCCATAATTACGGGAGCCCCATTGACTTCCTCAGTCTGGCTGTAGATCTAGAGATACATAGGTTTAGCCAGAATGAAGAACTATCATGTTAGTAAAACCAGTACGCTCCGCAGCACAAATAACATCTGCGGACTTCATTGCGGAATTTTCACTCTCCATTGAAGTCAATGGAGAAATTCCGCAATGAGTCCGCAACAAGTCCGCTACACGTCCGCAACAGCCAGTGTATGCTGCGGACACCAAATTCCGCACCACAGCCTATGCTCCGCAGAATTGTCCGCAACGTGTAAACGAACCCAACTAAAAAGCTGTGGTAAGCAATGGAGAAACGTGTACGCTGCGGATATTGCAGAGCAATTCCGCCACGTCTGGTCATGCCCTAAGGCTCTGTTCACATCTGCATTGGGGTCCCGTTCTGACGTTCCCGTCAGAGGTTTCCGTCAGAACAGGACCCTGAGCAGACACAAACTGACACCGACGGAAACCAGGGGTTTCCGTTTCCATCACCATTGATTTCAGTAGTCGACTAAGCTATTGCTTCCGGCAAAACGAAGGGTCCGGAGCACAAAAGAGACAAACGGAAACCACGGGCACCGGCTCCGTCACCATTGAAATCAATGGTGATGGAAACGGAAACCCCTGGTTTTCGTCGGTGCCTGCTCAGGGTCCCGTTCTAACGGAAACCTCCGACGGAACGTCAGAACGGGACCCCAACGCAGATGTGAACAGAGCCTAATATGGATGAGAAAGGGGAGGTGGGACTACTCATTTATTATGCCCTGATACTGAACTGGTATTACTAGTATTATACCCTGTTCTATGAACTCTACCCGCTGGAGTACCCCAAAGATGCTTGTACCACTGATCGAGGTGCTATGTGTTTTGTAGTAAAATTAAATTGGTATTTGATTATTTTTTTTACAGTTAATATTTATTAAAAATTCTGTTTTAAAGTTTTTTGCCTGGCAGTGATAGTTTGATATTTGTCCAAAACCTATTTATTTCCATATTTCATGGATATTATGAGGTGGGACTACTCACCTAACCAGTATGTACCTGACGGGAGCTGCATGCGTCCATCTCATCAAGTCCCCGATCTCCTGGCAGCTCCACTTTGTACAGATCCTACAATGAAAATCTATGCAAAAAGTTTACACCAAAAAAACTGAACATTCTACTGCGGAACCAGGATTGTTGTTGTGTGGCAGGGCTGCACCTCGCCCTTCTGCTGCCGGAGGTAAACAGTGAAATAGCGCCACCACCTGCATCACCATAGAGTGGCCATGTGGGGTAGAGAAAAGATAGCAAAGAAAATATAGAAAACCTTTATGTTTACATGTAGTAGAAATCTATTTAATACAAGTGAATAATATTTATAAAAATCGTAATCACATGCTGCGTTAGGCCTCATTCCCACGACAGGGTTTCCCGGCCGGGTGCCGGCCGTTCATAAATTGGCCGGCACCCGGCTGCATTAGGAATAATAGACCCCTAATGGGGCTATTCACACGACCGATTTTTTGACGGCCGGGGAAACCGGACGTCAAAAAATAGGACATGCTCTATCTTCGGCCGGGTGCCCGGCCGCCCGGCTCCTATAGAAGTCTATGGGGCCGGGTAATACCCGGCCATCACCGGGATGTGTCCCGAGTGATGGCCGGGTTTTCCGGCGCTTGCGCTCTATCTCCTCCTCCTCACAGCGCAGAGTGCATGTGAGGAGGAGGAGTTGATGCCATTCAGACGAATGGCATCGCTGTACACTGTGTTGCAGGGCCGGGGTGTACAGCAGGTGGAAGGGAGCGCTGCGCTGGCTCCCTTCCCCTGCTTGTTTTAAAAGCACCCTGGCCCGGCGACACCTTCGATGGCGCCGCTAGCAGCTGCTGCGGCTGCTACTACTGCAGCGACGCCACTATCGCAGAGCAGGGAGGTATCTCCCCGCTCTGCTATGTGCTAGCCGCACTTTAGCTCCTTGAAGGAGCGGAATCCCCGGGTTTTCGGGGATTCCGCTCCTGGACAGAGTGCTTGATGTCTCTGTCCATATCTGGGCAGTGACATCAGGGGAAACTCCTGAAGCGGAATCCCCGAACACATGGGGATTCCCCTTCAGGAGTTGCCGCTGATGTCACTGTCCAGATCTGCCCGGCCCGGATGCAAAACTTTATGCAAACCGGCCGGGCAGAATGGCCGATTTTACCGGCCGGCACTCAGGCTCGGGCGCGACCCGGTCGTGTGAATCCCGCCTTATGCCTCATTCACACGACAGGGTCCGAGTGTCGGCCGGGAAAATCGGCCGATTTGGACCCGATTTGCATCCGGTTTTTTCCCTGACCGTTTTTTAATCGGATTAATTTTTTGCACTTTACTTATTTTTTTATTATTATGTTCTGTCCCTCAAAGGTCAAAAAAGACCTTTTTGGAACTTTTAATATTTTTTTTCTTTCTTTTACACCATGTTTTTCCCTGTAACTGGAGCTGCACAGCAGCCCCAGTTACAGGGGAAATCAGCCCTCTCACAGTGACGATTGTCACTAATAGGATTGTGCTAGGTCTAGTAAGACCCAGCAGCAGTCTGTCACTAACGGCACCCGGCGATCATGTGACCAGTCACATGATCACCGGGAGGAATAGAGACAGCACCGCTGCTGTCTCTATTTCTATACACAGCGTTCATTGAGCGTTGTGTAAAAAGACATCGTAGAAGACAGAAGCAGTGAAAGCTGCTTCTATCCTCTCCTCAGGGTCCCCGGCAGTCACGGACAGCCGGAGACCCGACATTCAGCTGCCCGATCGCGCGGGCAGCAAGTTAAAACCCGAGCCGTAAAAAGTCTATGGCTCGGGTTTTAAGGACCCTGACCGCTGGCCGTAAAAACACAGCCAGCGGTCGGGAACCGTAACAAGCAGCGCTCCCTTCCACCTGCTGTACACCCCGACCCTGCCACACAGTATCACCAGCGTAGCCATTCGTCCGAATGGCATCAACTCCTCCTCCTCACATGCACTCTGCACTGTGAGGAGGAGAGAGTGCGCGAGTGACGGTTGACCCGGCCATCACTCGGGACACATTCCGGTGCTGGCCGTGTATTACCCGGCCCCATAGACTTCTATGGGAGCCGGGCGGCCGGGTACCCGGCCGAATATAGGGCATGTCCCATTTTTTGACGGCCGGTTTTCCTGGCCCGTCAAAAAATCGGTCGTGTGAATAGCCCCATTAGGGGTCTATTATTCCTAATGCAGCCGGGTGCCGGCCGATTTATGAACGGCCGGCACCCGGCCGGGAAACCCTGTCGTGTGAATCCCGCCTTAATTCTGCAGTGTATTACTGACATACCTACCTACCTGCACTCATTATATTACACTCATCCATTATATACCTACCTGCACTCATTATATTACACTCATCCATTATATACCTACCTGCACTCACTACATTACACTCATACATTATATACCTACCTGCACTCATTATATTACACTCATACATTATATACCTACCTGCACTCATTATATTACACTCATCCATTATATACCTACCTGCACTCACTATATTACACTCATCCATTATATACCTACCTGCACTCATTATATTACACTCATCCATTATATACCTACCTGCACTCACTATATTACACTCATCCATTATATACCTACCTGCACTCATTATATTACACTCATCCATTGTATACCTACCTGCACTCATTATATTACACTCATATATTATATACCTACCTGCACTCATTATATTACACTCATCCATTATATACCTACCTGCACTCATTATATTACACTCATCCATTATATACTTACCTGCACTCACTATATTACACTCATCCATTATATACCTACCTGCACTCTTTATATTACACTCATCCATTATATACATACCTGCACTCACTATATTACACTCATCCATTATATACTTACATGCTGGCCCTTTAAGAAACGGCCTGGGCCAGCGCGCACTTGGGATCCGGCTGCCGTGAGCAGGAGACATCAGTGGACGTTAGCGACCTCGTGGTGGAGGAGGCTGTCAAGCAAGGTACAGGATCCAGCGACGGAGACCACTGGCAGGAGAGGGACCTGCCGCCAGCGTTACAATAACTTTACCCCAGTCCTCTGCAGTCCAATCAATATACTTAAAACAGGATGTCAGTCTGTCCTTGATGTTTTTCTTGGAGAGAAGTGGCTTCTTTGCAGCTCTTCTTGACACCAGTCCAGCCTCCAAAAGCCTTCACCTCACTGTGCGTGCAGATGCACTGACAGATGTCTGAGGAAGCTCTGCACTGCTGTTGAACCGATCCCATAGCTGAATCCTCTTTAGGAGAAGGTCCTGGTACTTGCTGGAATTTCATGGACACCCTGAAGCCTTCTTCATAGCAAATGAACCTCTCTCCTTGAAGTACTGGATGATCCGATAAATGGTTCATTTTGGGGTAATCTTACAAGCAGCAATGTCTTTGCCTGTAAGGCTCTTTTGATGCAAAGCAATGATAAGCAAGTTAACGACATCCACCGGGATCCGTTATATGTCAATGTGGTGATGTATCTAGACGACATCAAGATTTTCTCACCCGCTTTGACTACACATTGGAAACGTGTTCGACAGGTCTTTCAACGGTTGCTGGAGAATAAGCTCTGTGCAAAGTTGGAGAAGTGGGTCTTCCAGAAATCCTCCCTTCCCTTTCTAGATTATATAGTCTCTGACCAGGGATTGAAGATGGACACCAACAAAACATCTGCTGTGTTGAACTGGCTTTGTTCTCAGGGTCTCCGTGCAATTCAACGCTTTCTGGGATTTGCACATTTCTACCGGCTGTTTATTCCCCACTACTCTTCATTACTGGCGCCTATTTCAGCTCTTACAAAGAAAGGAGTGAATGCCAAAAATGAGACCCAAGAGACCAAATTGGCATTTCTTCAACTCAGTCTGTCTCTGCCGCCCCTATATTGCAGCATCCGGACATCTCCAAGCAATTCTTCTTTGAGGTGGATGCCTTTACTATCGATGCAGGTGCAGACCTGACGCAAAAAGGTCTTACTGGCAAGACTGTCACCTGCGGCTTCTTCTCCTAGTTATTTTCTCCTGCCGAGAAGAATTACTCTTAGAGATCAGGAGCTTCTGGCCATTGAATTGGCATTGGAAGAGTGGAAACATCTGCTAGAAGGGGTCATGCATCCTGTAATTATTTTCAGACCACGAATATTTGGTCTATCTACAGACCGCTCAGCGGTTGAATCCGCGCCAGGCCAGGTGGGCGCTCTTCTTTGCCTGATTTGAAATTCTGTTACATTTCCGTCCTGCCGAAAGGAATACTAAGGCTGACGCTCTGTCTCGGTGAATTGAAATTAACTTGGTTTTTATTTTTCCAAAGTACAATACAAAAGTATACAACATCCCAATGATACAGTCTCACAGTGTTGTATACAGAACACAGAAAAAGCTTGCACCTTTAGATATCAGAAACGTGCCTCGGACGTTGACATACTGACATATTAACAGACAAACAAACATAAAAACAGACATACAAAGAGTGGTGGTGATAAATACAAGCAATTATACATATGAGATGTCAAAAAGGAACAGGATGATGCAGGATACGAAAACCATGTATAAGTTAGCACAGATACATTCACAGAGTGACAGAGTTCTTGCGGAGCAGAAGTTGAACATGGGGTAACTCTGTCCAAGGGGCCCATTGAGACAAACACTTCTGCCTATAACCTTTAGATGTAGCAAAGTGCAATACGTAATAGAAGTGAAGATAAACCCTGTTTAGCACCTCCGAGAGATTCAGAGCCTCAGCTGTTTTCCATCTCTTGGCTATATGGAATCTGGAAGCGATAAGAATATGGCTTATTGGCCACCTATATTCTAAAGGGATCTCATCCATCTGCATATCAGTTAAAGCCAATGCAGGGGAAGGTAAAAGTTCTGCTCCCATTAATTCTGATATGTAGCGGAAGATAAGCTTCCAGAATGGGTAGACTGATTTACATGTCCACCATAGATGAAATAATGTGCCCCTTGCTCCACATTCCCTCCAACACAAAGGAGAAGCCCTGGCTTGCATATGTTGTAACAGGTGTGAGGTACCAACGAAACTGAATTTTCCTAACGGCTTCTATATGATTGACACATTTGGATATCCTATGTGAGTGATGTAAAGCAGCCCTCCAGTCCTCCTCCGAGAACTCCCGACCCATATCCGTCTCCCACTGAGACATGTATTTCAATTTGAGAAATGAGCTGTGGGTGTTTAAGGACAAGTAAGCTGAGGCCAAACCTTTCAGCGATGTAATATCAGAATCTGTCTCGGTGATTTGATGACTCTGATCAAGTGAAACATATTATATCGATCCTTCTCGCATCATTCTGGTGGCTCCGGTCCTACTGAAGGATATCCATCATCGTAAAACCTTTGTTCCCTCAGCCAGAAGAAGGACAGTGCTTTCCTGGGGACATAACCCTAAACTGGCCGGTCACGCAGGAGTGCGTAAAACCAGAGAGCTCATTTCTCATCAATTTTGGTAGCCAGCCATGGTCCAGGATGTTCAGGACTATGTGGCTTCCTGTTCCTTCTGCTCCCAGAACAAAACCTCCAAGTCCAGACCATCTGGTCTTCTTCTACCTCTTCCAGTCCCTGATTCTCTGTGGCAACATATTGCGATGGACATTGTGAGGGATCTACTCCTTTCATCCAAATGCAATACCATCTGGCCGGTGGTAGATCGCTTATTTAAAATGGCACATTTTGGTCTTTTGTCTTGTTTGCCTTCTGCTCCTCATCTTGCCGGTCTCTTTATACAGCATATATTTCGCCTGCATGTTCTTTCCCATCATATTGTTTCAGGCCACGGTGTACAGTTCACCTAAAGATTTTGGAGAGCTCTGTGTGGCCTGCTGGAAGTCAAGTCAGATCTTTCTTCTGAATACCATCCACAGTTCAATGGCCAAGTGGAGAGGGTCAACCAGATCCTAGAGAACTTTCGACACCATTTCAGGCAACGTGTCCGCTAGTATCAATTGTATCAGTTATTACAAAATGTTTCTTCACATTTAAGTGTTTTATCTGCTGCTGGGGCGCAATCGCCACCTCCTCAATTTGCTGCCTTCAGTCCTGGATTGCATCTTCCAACTCCTCCACGTTACAAAGGCGACTCCAAGCCTTGTAGAGGATTAAATCAATGCACAATCCGTTTTGAGCTAGTAGCGCAGCAATTAGCTTCCGACCACGCTAAGGTAGCCAACATCTTGTCTCTACTGTCTGGTGAGGCGCAGGCCTGGGCTTCACCTCTATGGAAAAGGAAAAACCCATCATCTTTGTTATCCAAGAATTTTTCACGACTTTTAAAAAAGTCATCATCTGCTTCTTCGTCACTACTCCAGTAGGACAATATGCCATCCAGTTTTGCACATTATCCACAGAGTTACAGTGGAACATTGATTCTCTTGTCGCTATGTTTTGGAAAGGTCTGGCAGACCGCATCAAGGATGAACAGGCCCTGTATTAACTACCGAGGACTTAATGAAATCACGATTAAAAAAAAAACACGTTCATTTCCAAGCTCTTTGACTGACTGCAAGGTGCTAAGATTTTCACCAAGCTAGACTTACGTGGTACTTACAATTTGATTCACATCTGTGAAGGGAATGAGGGAAAAATCATGTTTAACACTAGAGATGGAAACCATGAATATCTAATTGTGGCTTTTGGTCTCAGAAATCCCCCGGCTGTCTTTCAAGAACATGTTAACGACATTTTGCAAGATCTATTATACGGCTGTGTTTTGTTATATTTGGATGCCATTTTTGTTTTCTCCCCAGACCACTATACTCATCGCAAGCAATAGAGTCTTGTTCTGCACCGACTTACAGAGAATCATCTATATGCCAAGCTTAAAAAATTGCTTTTTGAGTGATCCAGACTGTCTTTTGTAGGATATATCTCTGAATTCAAATAGAATTCAAATAGATCCAGCAGTACTTAAATTGTCTAGTCCCCATGGACTCAAAGCCATACAACGACTTCCTGAAGTTACTAATTATGATCGACAATTAATTCCTAAATTTTCTTACCTGGTGGCACCCATCTCTGCTATCACCAAAATGGGTTTCATTGCCAAAATTCGGACTTCTAAAGCTGTTTCTGCTTTCCTCAGCCTTAAACAGGCCTTCTCCTCTGCCTTAGTTCTCCATGGATCGGACTACAGTAAAACCTCCATCTTGGAGAAGCAGGTCTCATCTGTAAGGAGTGCGTGCTGTTCTTTTTCAAAAAAATTATAAAGCAAAAACGCTTTCCTGTGGATTCTTCTCCAATGCCTTGTCCCCTACCCAGAAAAATGATGGCATTGGAGATCAGGAACTCTTGGCCATAAAATTAGCTCTCGAAGAATGGAGACGTTTGCTAGAAGGTGCTCATTATGCCATCATTGTCTACACCGACCACAAAAATGTATTGTATCTGCAAACGGCATATAAACTAAACCCTCATCAAGCAGGTTGGACTTGGCTTACCAAGTTGCTCTGGTTGTACTGTAATCTGGTTCGTAGTTGACTGTTTTTTGAAGATGGCACACTTTATTCCTCTGACCGGCCTTTCTTCTGCTAAAAGTCTGTCTAATCTCTTCAGTAAACACATTTTTCGTCTGCGATGACTCCCTAAGCATATCGTGTTCGATAGAGGAGTGAAATTTACTTCAAAGTTCTAAAGGCCACTCTGCAAGTTGTTTGAAGTTAAGTTGGATTTTCTTTCCGCCTACCACCATTAATCTAATGGAGAATTGGAATGGTTCAACCAGGTTTTGGAAAACTTTTTCAGCAATTTTGTGTCCGCACTTCAAGATGACTGGACTAGTCTCCTTCCCTGGGCAGAGTTTGCTTATAATAACTACACCTGGGAATTCACACCTTTTTTCTTGATTTATGGACAGCATCCAAGAATCCCTCTGCCAGTTCCAACACTGTCCAAAGTTCCAGCAGCCATTTTCACTCATGCTCAATTCTTGCACAAAGGGCAGGAGGCCAAGGAGTCTATAAGTAAAGGAGTAGGCCGATTGAAGGGAAATGCATACAAGAAGTATAGAGTTCCTCCACAATTCCACCCAGGAGACAAGGTCTAGTTATCCACCAAGTACATTTGTTTGAGGACCCACTGTTTTAAATTGGATCCTTGGTTTTCTACAAGCTCCGACTCCCACAGTCTTTGAAAACTCCCAAATGTTTTCATGTGCCTCTTCCCAAGTCTCTGTTCCGGAATCACTTCTCCAAGAAGTTTCCTCGTTCTCCTGCTTCCTCCACTCCTGATAGAGAGTATGAAGTCAACGGGATTCTGGGCACCAAGAGGTCCAGAGGGAAGCTCCGGTACCTGGTCAATTAGAAAAACTTTGGTCTGAGGAGAAATCTTGGGAACCTGAGGAAAATGATCATGCTTCATCTCTCCTCTGGAAATGTTGTCTTCACTTTCCCCACAAGGCTAAAAAGAGGGGGCATAAGGCTCTCTGCGGCTGCCATATACTTACCTCTACATGACGTCCTCTGGCTCCTGGCCACCACCACATACCTCCATCACTACGTGACATACACCTACTAACCCACACTTACTATATTGCACACATCCATTACATACCTACCTTCCTACCTGCACTCACTATATAACACTCATCCATTATATACCTACCTATCTGCACTCACTATATTACACTCATCCAATATATACCTACCTATCTGCACTCACTATATTACACTCATCGATTATATACCTACCTACCCAAACTCACTAATTTACACTCATCTATTATATACTTCTTTGCACTCACTAAATAACACACTTCCATTTTACACAAACCTACCCACACTCACTATATTATACTCATCCATTACCATTTATTTTAGCCTCTTTAGGGCTCTATGTGCTCTGACCCTTTTCTAGGGCATCTGTTTTTGGCCCCACGCAGGCACCATTTCAGTGGTCCTCGGGCACTATTTATATAGTCCTTACTCGGGAACCATTTCTATGGTCTTCATCTAGGTACCATTTATTTTGCCTCTTTAGGGCTCTCTTTGTTTTGGCCCTTTTCTAGGGCATCTGTTTTTGGCCACACGCAGGCACCATTTCAGTGGTCCTCGGGCACTATTTATATGGTCCTTTCTCGGGCACCATTTCTATGGTCCTCATTTGGGTACCATTTATTTTGGCCTCTTTAGGGCTCTCTTTGTTTTGGCCCTTTTCTAGGGCATCATCTGTCTTTGGCCACACGCAGGCACCATTTCAGTGGTCCTCGGGCACTATTTATATAGTCCTTTCTCAGGAACCATTTCTATGGTCTTCATCTAGGTACCATTTATTTGGCCTCTTTAGGGCTCTCTTTGTTTTGGCCCTTTTCTAGGGCATCATCTGTCTTTGGCCACACGCAGGCACCATTTCAGTGGTCCTCGGGCACTATTTATATGGTCCTTTCTCGGGCACCATTTCTATGGTCCTCATTTGGGTACCATTTATTTTGGCCTCTTTAGGGCTCTATTTGTTTTGACCCTTTTTCTAGGGCATCTGTTTTTGGCCACACGCAGGCACCATTTCAGTGGTCCTCGGGCACTATTTATATAGTCCTTTCTCAGGAACCATTTCTATGGTCTTCATCTAGGTACCATTTATTTGGCCTCTTTAGGGCTCTCTTTGTTTTGGCCCTTTTCTAGGGCATCATCTGTCTTTGGCCACACGCAGGCACCATTTCAGTGGTCCTCGGGCACTATTTATATGGTCCTTTCTCGGGCACCATTTCTATGGTCCTCATTTGGGTACCATTTATTTTGGCCTCTTTAGGGCTCTATTTGTTTTGATCCTTTTCTAGGGCATCTGTTTTTGGCCACACGCAGGCACCATTTCAGTGGTCCTCGGGCACTATTTATATGGTCCTTTCTCGGGCACCATTTCTATGGTCCTCATTTGGGTACCATTTATTTTGGCCTCTTTAGGGCTCTATTTGTTTTGACCCTTTTCTAGGGCATCTGTTTTTGGCCACACGCAGGCACCATTTCAGTGGTCCTCGGGCACTATTTATATAGTCCTTACTCGGGAACCATTTCTATGGTCTCCATCTAGGTACCATTTATTTGGCCTCTCTAGGGCTCTCTTTGTTTTGGCCCTTTTCTAGGGCATCATCTGTTTTTGGCCACACGCAGGCACCATTTCAGTGGTCCTCGGCCACTATTTATATAGTTCTTACTCAGGAACCATTTCTATGGTCCTCATTTGGGTACCATTTATTTGGCCTCTTTAGGGCTCTCTTTGTTTTGGCCCTTTTCTAGGGCAACATCTCGTTGTAACCTTTCATCTACAGCGTAATCTCGCGAGATTACGCTGTGCTCTACTGTAACTACCATAGACACATTAACGAAGTGCAGGGATTGTGAATAGACATCCCGTGGAATGTCTATTCACTGTCAAAACTGTCTTTGGTATTGTTAATGTGTTAGTATAAGACAGCACATAGCGATCTAAAAGGATCCCTATGCGCTGCCTAAATGAATGGAGAGGAGTGCATGACGCTGATTGGTCAGCGTCATACACTCCTCTGTACAACGCCCACTTGGTTTGAAGTAAAAACACGCCCACTTGGGCATTAAGACACTCATTAGCATAAATCTAAAATCGCTAATAAAGTGGTGAAAATAGATCGTTTTTTTTTAAATGGAAAACATTACTGTCACCTACATTACAGCGCCGATCTCCTAATGTATGAGATTGGGCACTTATAATGTGGTGACAGAGCCTCTTTAACCCCCTCCCGCTGTGGCCACTTTTGACCTTCCTGACAGCCTCATTTTTCAAAGCTGACATGTTTCAATTATGTGGTAATAACTCCAGAATGCTTTTACCTATCCAAGCGATTAAGAGGTTGTTTTCTCGTGACACATTGGACTTTATGTTACTGGCAAAATTTCCCTGATACATTCAGTATTTAATTGTGAAAAACACCAAAATTTGCATTTTTCTCAATTTGAATGTATCTGCTTGTAAGACAGGCAGTTATAACACACAAAAATGTTGCTAATTAACATCCCCCATATGTCTACTTTAGATTGGCCTCTGTTTTTGAAAATCCTTTTATTTTTCTAGGACGTTACAAGGCTTTGAAACTTAGCAGCAATTTCTCACATTTTCAAGAAAATTTCAAAAGGCTATTTTTACAGGTGCCAGTTCAGCTGTGAAGTGGCTTTGAGGTCCTTATATATTAGAAACCCCCAATAAGTCACCCCATTTTAAAAACTGCACCCCTCAAAGTATTCAAAACAGCATTTAGAAAGTTTCTTAACCCTTTAGACATTTCGCAGGAATTAAGGCAAACTAGAGGTGAAATTTACAAAGTTCATTATTTTTTTCCAGAAATTCAATTTGAATCAATTTTTTTTGTACCACAGAAGCTTTTACCAGAGAAATACAACTTAATATTTATTTCCCAGGAATATATTTTAGGCACCATGTCAGCTTTGAAGAGGTCTTGTGGAACTAAAACAGTGGAAACTCCCCAAAAGTGACCCCATTTGGGAAACTACACCCCTCAAGGAATTTATTTAGGGGTGTAGCAAGCATTTTGACCCGCCAGTTTTTTTGCAAAAATTTTTGGAACTAAGCCATGAAAATTGATATCTACATTTTTTACCACAACATTTGTAGAGCAATTTCTCCCGAGTAAAACAATACCCCACATGTGGTAATAAACGGTTGTTTGGACACACGGCAGGGCTGAGAAGGGAAAGAGCGCCATTTGGCTCTTGGAGCTCAAATTTAGCAGGAATGGTTTGCGGAGGCCATGTCTCATTTGCAAAGCCCCTGAGGGGACAAAACAGTGGAAACCCCCAACAAGTGACCCCATTTTGGAAACTACACCCCATGAGGAAATTATCTAGGGGTATAGTGAGCATTTTGACCCCACAGGTTTTTTGCAGACATTTTTGGAAGTAGGCTGTGTAAATGAAAATCTAATTTTTTTCAAATAAAATGTAGGCTTAGCTATTTTTTTTTCATTTCCACAAGGACTAAAGGAGAATAAGCACCATAAAATTTGTAAAGAAATTTCTCCCAAGTAAAACAGTACCCCACATGTGGTAATAAATGGCTGTTTGGACACACGGCGAGGCTGAGAAGGGAAAGAGCACCATTTGGCTTTTGGAACTCAAATTTAACAGGAATGGTTTGCGAAGGCCATGTTGCATTTGCAAAGCCCCTGAGGGGACAAAACAGTGGAAACCCCCAACAAGTGACCCCATTTTGGAAACTACACCCCATGAGGAAATTATCTAGGGGTACAGTGAGCAGTTTGACCCTACAGGCGTTTTACAGAACTTATTGGAAGTAGGCCGTAAAAATGAAAATCTACATTTTTTCAAAGAAAATGTAGGTTTAGCTAATTTTTTTTCATTTCCACAAGGACTTAAGGAGAAAAAGCATTTGTAAAGCAATTTCTCCCGAGTAAAACAATACCCCACATGTGGTCATAAACATCTGTTTGGACACACGGTAGGGATCAGAATGGAAGGAGCACCATTTGGATTTTGGAATGGTTTCTGGGCGCCATGTCACATTTGCTGAGCCCCTGTAGTACTAGTAGTCATTTGTGTTGCACATGATTAGAAATTCCCATGTAGCCCCAACCTAAAGCATAAAGTTCCTTCATGGGCAAAGCTGCCAACAAAAATAGGTATTTCCCATGATGCAGTAAAGTGATTTGGAAGGATATGGGGGCTGTAGATGGGATCTGCTCCCAATCGTACACACATTCTCATATGTCTCACTATAGAGACTCTCTTCATGTAAGGGGCAGACATTACAAGATATCTGCAACCCCGGCATTATTCCCCATGTAGAAGATCATTCCCACAAAAATCCTTCATGTGTCTACAACTGTCCATAAAAGAGAGTCATTCATTCCTAAATATGTCACCAATCTTTCCTGATTACGCCATTTTATGGGTGCAACACGTCCGGCCATGTGTAGCAGTATACATATATACTCTATGTGAATAACGCAGACAATACATTCATATTAAATAGTCACCTACCTCTTGTAACTTACCTGTTCACCACATAGGAGTAGGACTGATGACATCATATGAAGACACGTCATCTCTAAAAAGGGAAGAAAAAACAGTAAATAGATTGTAAATAAAACTAATAATTCTCAGTTAGACCCCGTTTACACAGAGTTTTTTTGCAGGCAGAAAAATCTGCCTCAAAATTCATTCAGGAATGGAAAATCTGCCTGCAAATTCTTGCCGCTATTTTCGTGGCCTTTTTCGCTGCATTTTTCGGGTAAAAAACGGCGGAAAGAAAGAGTATGCCGCTTTTTTGTAACACAAGCGGCTGAAAGCCGCCGCGGAAAAAAACGCCTCCGCCTCCCATTGAAATCAATGGGAGGTGGTTTGGGACTTTTTTTTACACTAAATCTGATACGGTTTCCGCATAAAAAAACTTTGTGTGAACTGGGCCTTACAGATGTGTTAACCCTTAACTTGCATCAAGTTATACAATGTATCATAATACCAATTCAATACAATCTCGTGCCATCTAGCAAAAAAAAGCAACATACACTTGTTTTTAACATGGGAGTCTATGGGCGACATATGGCATCCGTCGGAGTAAATACTTTCTTTTACATCTTCGTTTAACATCTTGTGCCATATATCTCGGGTTAGGCCCCATGCACATGACTGTATTTTCATCTATCCGTAAATACTGTCGGTAAATATGAATCCGTAGTCATCCGTATATATATATGGAACGATATCCGCAAATACGGTCTGTAGTGCATCCGTATTTGATCCGTATATACGTAAAAAAAAAGGGAGGCTGCAAATGATGTCACTAACATGTTGCTTAGCAACGCTTCTGTAAATACGGATGGTTTATGCATACACATCCGTAGCCGTCCATATATACGGAAGCGCCCATAGGCTTCTATGGGAGAGTGGCAGGTTCTATCATTTTTTCAGCAAAAATACAGAAAGGTGTCCGTGGCCAATAGAAATGAATGGGTCTGTAATTACGGATGAAAAATACGGTCGTTTGCATGAGGCCGAAGACATAAGTTAAAGGGAATGTGTTGCCAGAAAAACATGTTTTTTTAAAAAAAATTAAACATTTAGTGTGTGGGTGATTAAACATTGTTCAAATTTTTTTTATTTTTTTGCACGAGTCCATGTAATATTATAAATTATTTCTAATTTATAATACTACCCATTTTTGGTCACTAGATGGAGCTGTTCCCAAAATTGCAGCATTGCAACATTGGGTTAAAAGCCCTCGCTCTAGTGAGCTCTCAGCATCCCCCCCCTCCTTTATCCTGGCTAGTGCCGGGATAAACGAGGGGTTTGAAAGGTTTAACCTCCTACACTGTGTGTCGCCATTTTTTGAGGTAACCCACAGTGTAGTAGGTTTACATACAGTAGTAAACACACACAAACACTAACATACATTGAAATCTCTTACCTGCTCCTGCCGCCGCGGCTCCCTCCGGCCCGTCCGCTCCCTTTGCTGCCGCTGTTCCATGTGCACAAGTCCGGAAGCCGCGACCGGAAGTAGTAATATTACTGTCCGGCCGCGACTTCCGGTCCACAGGAAAATGGCGCCGGACGGCGCCAATTTCGAATAGGACTGTGTGGGAGCGGCGCATGCGCAGTTCCCACACAGACGCCGTACACGGCAGTCAATGGGACGGGAGCCGTTCGCAGTCCCTATGGGACTGTGGCTGCCGTATTCCATGTCTGTGTGTGTCGTTAATCGACACACACAGAAATGGAACAAAAAATGGCAGCCCCCATAGGGAAGAAAAAGTGTAAAAATAAGAAACAGTAAAACACAAACACACAAATGAAAATAAACGTTTTTATTAAAGCACTAACATCTTTAACATATAAAAAAATTATTTGTGATGACACTGTTCCTTTAAAGAGGCTCTGTCACCAGATTTTGCAACCCCTATCTGCTATTGCAGCAGATAGGCGCTGCAATGTAGATTACAGTAACGTTTTTATTTTTAAAAAACTAGCATTTTTGACCAAGTTATGACCACTTTTGTATTTATGCAAATGAGGCTTTCTAAAGTCCAACTGGGCGTGTTTACAGTAAAAGTACAACTGGGCGTGTATTGTGTGTTACATCGGGGCGTGTATTATGTGTGTTACATCGGGGCGTGTTTACTACTTTTACTAGCTGTGCGTTCTGACGAGAAGTATCATCCACTTCTCTTCACAACACCCAGCTTCTGGCAGTGCAGACACAGCGTGTTCTCGAGAGATCACGCTGTGTCGTCACTCACTTCCTGCCCCAGGTCCTGCATCGTGTCGGACGAGCGAGGACACATCGGCACCAGAGGCTACAGTTGATTCTGCAGCAGCATCGGCGTTTGCAGGTAAGTCGATGTAGCTACTTACCTGCAAACGCTGATGCTGCTGCAGAATCAACTGTAGCCTCTGGTGCCGATGTGGCCGACACGATGCAGGACCTGGGGCAGGAAGTGAGTGACGTCACAGCGTGATCTCTCGAGAACACGCTGTGTGTCTGCACTGCCAGAAGCTGGGTGGTAACGAAGAGAAGTGGATGATGCTGATTCGTCAGCATCATACACTCCCATTCCTAACGCCCAGCTAGTAAAAGAAGTAAAAACGCCCCGATGTAACACACACAATACACGCCCAGTTGTACTTTTACTGTAAACACGCCCAGTTGTACTTTTGCAAGCCTCATTTGCATAAATACAAAAATGGTCATAACTTGGCCAAAAATGCTCGTTTTTTTAAAAAGAAAAACGTTACTGTAATCTACATTGCAGCGCCGATCTGCTGCAATAGCAGATAGGGGTTGCAAAATCTGGTGACAGAGCCTCTTTAAGGAAGGACACTTCTGTATATCTGCCCAGAGAAAACCGAGACAACTGTTGTCACCCAAATTGTCCACACTCCTGAATGGCAAGACTGCTTAGTAATGTAACGCTACAGTATGGTGAGGTGACATATCACTTCATAACTAGACAGATTTACTATTTATATAGAGATATGATAAAATCAATGCTACGGGGGCTGAAGGGAGGCAGAAAAGAAGAACGTTTTGCTTCTGAGTTATTTCCTGTTAACCCTTTCCTGTCGCTGCACTGGCTATTTATGTAAAGGAAAGGGTATTTAAATATGGCGCCTGCTCAGAAGCAGAGCGGGCGTCATAGCCGCTGGGTCTCTGCTGTGTAACACCGGCTCACACGCGGCAAGATGGTGGGAGCCGGTGTGTTCCTCTAGCAGCTGGCCGCCTTGTGAACGCTCCCAGCCCTGCTATAGGAAGATTGCTATTAGGACCTGCCTGTGGCAGGTCTCAATAACAAAGCACTGATTTCACCATAGATTGCAATACTGTGATATTGCAGTCTATGGCACAAGCGATCCAATGATCGCAGGTACAAGTCCCCTAGAGGGGCTAAAAAACAATAAAAATAATTCCCTAGATCACAATATAAAAATAAACATAAACACATTAGGTATCCCTGCGTCCGAAAATACCCAAACTATAATAATATAAAAATATTTATCCAATATGGTGAACACCGTAGCGTGAAAAAAAAAAAATGTCTGAATCGCTATTTTTTTGCCACTACAACCGCCCACAAAATTTAATGAAGTGTTTGTAATGCCCGATATTCCCCAAAATGGTATCAATAAAAACCACATCTTTCCACGTACAAAAAGACGCCTTACACAGCCCTGTACACAGAAATATAAAAACGTTATTATGGGGGTCACAATATGGTGCAAATATTTTTTTCAAACTTTGTCGTTTTTTTAAAGGTAATAAAACATAACAAAAACTATATAAATTTGTTATCACCGCGATCGTACTGACCCTCAGAATAAAGGTAACACGTCAATTTCACTGTACAGTGAACACCGTAAAAACGAAATCCATAAGAAAATGCCGGCCTGCTGTTTTTATCCAATTCCACTCCATTCTAAAAAAAAAAATCCAGCTTCCCAGTACATCACACATAATATTAACCCCTTCCCTCTTTAGCCACTTTTGACCTTCCTGACAGAGCCTCATTTTTCAAATCTGACATGTTTCCCTTTATGTGGTAATAACTTCGGAATGCTTTAACCTATCCAAGCGATTCTGAGATTGTTTTCTCATGACACATTGGACTTTATGTTACTGGCAAAATTTGCTCGATACATACAGTATTTAAATGTGAAAAACACCAAAATGTAACGAAAAATTGCAAAAATTAGCATTTTTCTAAATTTAAATGTATCTGCCTGCAGATAGTAATACCACACACAATTATTGCTAATTAACATCCCCCATATGTCTACTTTAGATTGGCCTCGTTTTTTGAACATCCTTTTATTTTTCTAGGATATTACAAGGCTTAGAACTTTAGCAGCAATTTCTCACATTTTCAAGAAAATTTCAAAAGGCTATTTTTACAGGGGCCAGTTCAGTTGTGAAGCGGCTTTGAGGTCCTTAGATCTTAGAAACCACCAAAAAGTCACCCCATTTTAAAAACGTCACCCCTCAAAGTATTCAAAACAGCATTTAGAAAGTTTCTTAACCCTTTAGACGTTTCACAGGAATTAAACAAAAGTAGAGGTGAAATTTACAAACTAAATTTTTTGTTGTTGCAGAAATTAATTTTTAATCCATTTTTTTTGTAACACAAAGTTTAACCAGAGAAACGCAACTCAATATTTATTGCCCAGGTTCTGCAGTTTTAGGAAATATCTCACATGTGGTCCTAGTGTGCTAATGGACTGAAGCATCGGCCTCAGAAGCAAAGGAGCAACTAGAGGATTTTGGGGTCTCCTTTTTATTAGAATATATTTTAGGCTTCACGTCAGTTTTGAAGGGCTCTTGTGGTACCAAAACAGTGGAAACCCCCCAAAAGTGACCCCATTTGGGAAACTACACCCCTCGAAGGAATTTATTTAGGGGTATAGTGAGAAATTTGACAAGACAGTTTTTTTGCAGAAATTTTTTGGAAGTAGGCTGTGAAAATGAAAATCTACATTCTTTCAAATAAAATGTAGGTTTAGCAAATTTTTTTTTATTTCCAAAAGGACTAAAGGAGAAAAAGCACCGCAACATTTGTAGAGCGATTTCTCCCGAGTAAAAGAATACTCCACATGTGGTAATAAACGTCTGTTTGGACACATAGCAGGGCTTAGAAGGGAAAGAGCGCTATTTGACTTTTGGAGCTCAAATTTAGCAGGAATGGTTTGCGGAGGTCATGTCGCATTTGCAAAGCCCCAGAGGGACCAAAACAGTGGAAACCCCCCACAAGTGGCCCCATTTTGGAAACTGCACCCCTTGAGGAAATTATATAGGGGTATAGTGAGCATTTTGACACTGCAGGTTTTTTGCAGAAATTATTGGAAGTAGGCCGTGAAAATGAAAATCTATATTCTTTCAAAGAAAATGTAGGTTTAGCTAATTTTTTCTCATTTCCACAAGGATTAAAGGAGAAAAAGCATTTGTAAAGCAATCTCTCTAGAGTAAAACAATACCCCACATGTGGCAATAAATTGCTGTTTGGACACACGGCAAGGCTTAGAAGGGAAAGAACTCCATTTGGCTTTTGGAGCTCAAATTTAGCAGGAATGGCCAGGACACATTTTCAGAGCCCTTGAGGGGACAAAACAATGGAAACGCCAAAAAAGTGACCCCATTTTGGAAACTACACCCCTTGAAGATCTACTTGTGTGGTGATCATTGTGACCCCCACAGGTGTTTCATAGAATTTATTAGAATTGGGCAGTGAAAATAAAAACAATCCTTTTTCATCAATAAGATGTAGCTTTAGGTCAACATTTTTAATTTTCTCAACAAATAAAGGAAAAAAAGAACCCCCCCCCCCCAATATTTGTAAAGCAATTTCTCCTGAGTACGGCAATACCCCATTTGTGGTCATAAACTGCTGTTTGGGCACATGGCAAGGAACAGAAGAGAAGGAGCGGCATTTCGCTTTTGGAGCCCAGATTTTGCTGGATTGGTTTCTTGACACCATGTCACTTTTGCAAAGCCCCTAAGGTACCAGTACAGTGGAAACTACCCAAAAGTGACTCCATTTGTGATACTACACCCCTTCAGGAATTAATCTAGGGGTGTAGTGAGCATTTTGACCCCACAGCTGTTTCATAGATTTTATTTGAATTGGGCAGTGAAAATAAAAATTACATTTTTTTTCCCAATAAGACGTAGCTTTAGCTCAAAAATTTTCATTTTCTCAAAAAATAAAGTAGAAAAAGAACCCAAAATTTGTTAAGCAATTTCTCCCGACTACGGCAATACCCCATATGTGGTTATAAACTCATTTTTGGGCACACAGCAGGGCTCAGAAGGGAAGGAGCGCAATTTAGCTTTCGGAGTACAGATTTTGCTGGATTGGTTTCTGGTCGTTATGTCGCATTTGCAAAACCCCTGTGGGACCAAAACAGTGGAAACCCCCCCAAAAGTGATCCCCATTTTGGAAACTACACCCCTCAATGCATTTACATAGTGGTGTAGTGAGCATGTTAACTCTGCAGCTGTTTTGCATAAATTAGTGTGCACTCGATATTGCAGAGTGAAAATGGGATATTTTCCATAGATATGCCAATATGTGGTGCCCAGCTTGTGCCACCATAACAAGACCGCGCTCTAATTATTATGCTGTGTTTCCCGGTTTTAGAATCACCCTACATGGGGCCCTAATCTTTTGCCTGGACATTTGACAGGGCTCATTGCGAGAGTACCATGCGAAATTGAGGCCTAATTTGGCGATTTACACAGAATTGGTTCACAATTGCAGAGGCTCAGATGGGAAATAATAAAATAAACCCCCCAGAAGTGACCCCATTTTAGAAACTACACCCCTCGAGGCATTTAGTAAGGGGTGTAGTGAGCATTTTCACCCCACAGGTTTTTTCCATAAATAAATGTGCTGCGTATGGTGCAAAGTAAAAATACAAATTTTTCCCCAGAATTGCCAATTCAGTGGCAAGTATGTCGTGCCCAGCTTAGGACACTGTAGACACACACCCCAAAAATTGTTAAAAGGGTTCTCCCGGGTATGGCGGCGCCATATATGTGGAAGTAAACTGCTGTTTGGGCACACTGTAGGGCTCAGATGGGTGGGAGCGCCATTTGGCTTTTGAAGCGTAGATTTTGCTTGGTAGTAGTTTTGTTTGAGTATTACTGGTGTTTCCATTTATAATGTGGGGGTACATGTAAGCTGGGCAGAGTACATCAGGGGCATAGTCAGGTGGCATAATAATGGGGTAAAAAAACAATAAAATGATCCATAGATGTGTGTTACGCAGTGAAGCCATCCTTTCTGCACAGGCCCGTGTCGCACTCATATATGGCGTCCTTTCTTATCCCCCTTTGGTCCACACTCCGCACCTTTGCAGTTTGTGGAATTTTGCTGGAAAGTGTTGTCCTGGTATAATACGGGCACCCTCGCTTCTAGCAGATATGTTTGGGTCCCCCCTTCATGGTTCAATAATTTGAGGGCCCTGATAAATCGTATCTTGAAACAGATGAAATGTTCCCCTCTGATCTGCACAACTGCATGTTTTTATTTCCTGACTTATTGGAGCCATAACTAATTTTATTTTTTCATAGACGCAGTGGTATGAGGGCTGGTTTGTTGCGGGACGAGCTGTAGTTATTATTGGTACCATTTTGGGGTACATGCGACTTTTTGATCACCTTTTATCCTATTTTTTGAGAGGCAAGGTGACCAAGAAACAGCAATTCTGCCATAGTTTTTTTAGGTTTTTTTTATACAGTGTTCACCATGCGTTATAAATTACATGTTAACTTTATTCTGCGGGTCGGTACGATTCCGGCAATACCTAATTTATGGCACTTTTTTATGTTTTACAACTTTTTGCACAATAAAATTACTTTTGTAAAAAGAATGTATTTTTTCTGTCGCCAAGTTGTGAGAACCAAATATGTATGCTTTATTTATTTTTTTCAATAATAAAGGACTTGATAAGGGAAAAAGGGCGATTGTGTTTTATTTTATTACTTAAAACTTTTATTATATTTTTTACAACTTTTTTTACACTTTACTTTAGTCCCGATAGGGGACTTGAAGGTCCAACTGTCAGATTTTTTTTTCTAATACATTGCACTACCTACGTAGTGCAATGTATTAGATCTGTCAGTCATTCACTGACAGCAAGCCGATTAGGCTTCGCCTCCGAGCGGGGCCTAATCGGCTTCCGTAATGGCAAACAGGAGGCCATTGTTAGGTCTCCTGGTGTCATAGTAGCAGTCGGCAGTTGTGCGATTGCAGGGCACAGCTGCCGATCTGCTAGCAACCACAAAGATCCAGCCATCGGATCTGATCACTGCATCTGAGGGGTTAATGGCAGGGATCAGCGCTAGCTCCAGTTCCTGCCATTACATGTGGATGTCAGCTGTAACATAAAGCTGATATCCACCGCTGATGGCTCCGGCTCATCTCCTGAGCCGGCGCCATCTTGCCGGCAGCTACGGAAGCCTTTCAGGCCACGCCTCCGGGCGGAGGCTGGAAGTTTTCCGTGCTAGGCACACCGGGAGGCCACTATTAGGCCTCCGGTTGCCATTGCAGCCACCTACACCCCAGCGATTTCATTGCTGGGGTGTCGATGAGATGCAAACACCTTTAATGTAGCCATCGCTTTTGACGGTTGCATTTAAGGGGTTAATGTCGGGGATCGAAGTTAACTGCGGTCCCGCCGTTACAGCAGGATGTCAGCTGTCAGATACAGCTGACATCCGGGGATGATGGCACCGACTCAGCTTCTGAGCCGGTGCCAAACATTTGGCGTAAGTATACGACATTTTGCGGGAAGCACTGGCTTTCCATGTCGTATACTTACGACAAATTCGGGAAGGGGTTAAATAGCACCATTAGAAAGTACAACTTGTCCCATAAAAATGAAACCCACACATGGCCGTGTCAACGAAAAAATAAAAAAGTTATTACTCTTTGAAGGCAGGGCGGAAAAAAAAAGCATAAAAACGAAAATCAGTCTGGTCCTCAAAGGGTTAAAGGGCTATTCCAGTTTCTGCGAATAAAAATTATTTTTTGTATAAAGGAAAGATATAACATTTTTCAATATACTTTCTGTATTATTTCCTTACGATTTTAAGATCTCTTCTTGCTGTCATTGAATAGTAATGTACATTTTTTTTACTTACATTGGATAAAAATCTGTCAGATGTCAGCCTCCAAAATTAAATTCAGACCCCAGACCAGAACCCTAAATTAATTCAGAACCTGATATTAATACTGTCTCTAGACCAGACACCTGAATATATTCAGACCCCTGACTAGACCCCAAATTCAATTAAGACACCAGACCCAGAGCGGCCATTAGTAGTATCTGGGCCCTGTACTGACAAATGGTTAGGGCCCCTTTGGCTCCCAACCTCCATTGTTTACTTTTGGTGGAGACTTGGGTATTACATGATCCTGCTCCAGTATAATAATTGGGGGATCCCCACACACTGTGCTCCTTGATTTGTGGGTTTATATTGCAGTTCTGTGCTAGAAACAAGTGCTGAATTATCAGAGTGTCTGGATTATTGGATGCCGGATTAAAGGAATTACACTCTATGTTTATATTAACACACAACCTGTAGAGATATGAACATTATATACACAACATATATACAGCGTGGCTGCGGGGGAGGGGGGGCTGCTCTGTGTAATGACGGCCATGTGGTGTAATAGAGTATATGGACAGGGGGTGTATAAAGCAGATAGACCCTATAAGTGAGCAGGTGAGAGGGGTAAAGACAAGGAGAATTGTGGGTAAACCAGTGGGCGGACAGGTGTGAAGCTCTACCCCCGCTCTCACCTGTCTTACAGGAAACCTCCGGCCACAGATGAAGACTTCCCAGCGCTTCTGAATCCTCCGCTGCGGTATCTGGGTGACGTCTTTCTGTTCAGGGCTCGGCCGTTTGCTGTACTGACGTCTCCTGCCTCCTAATGCAGAAGCAGGAGGGTCTGTCACACGGGAGGACTTGATGGAGGGGCTGCTCGGTCCTCTGGTCTGGACGCTGCTGCCGTCCCCTCGTCCTCATTTCCATGGAGTGATTGTCACCCCCAGAATCATGGAAGTGCTGAATACTGACGTCACTGGGAGGTCCTGAAGCTCCGGCGTCTGCAGAAATGGAGGGATCGCAGGTCCTTGTGCAGCTTCACTCAGATCCAGATAAGATAAAACCGCTCTCCTGCAGGAGTGTCCCCATAATCCAGCGCTTTTATTATCTCCCCTGTGGACATGTCCTGGCGTCTTCTTGTTATAGTCACCGGACGTCTGATTTACCCTCTAACACTGAGATGTCGGCTTCTGATCAGAGTTATGGCGCTCTACCTTCTCCCGATATGTCACCTGAATGGCGCCGTTCTGGACATCCCCCGCTGTCCTCTACTAGGCCGCAGCTGAAGCCGGTAATAACCATGACAACAGAGCAGCGTTGCCATGAGCCACCCAGGAGCTCGTATAGGAAATATTACAACTGCCATTACCAGTGAGCGGAGATATTGGAGGAGATTTATTATTAGTGTCATGAGGAACATTGTACATAATAAATGACTTGTGACACGTTTCTCTTCTTTACGACACCTCATGACTGACATTTATATGCACCCCAAAAAATTGGACAGCTGCGTGTATGGTAAAATAAAAAAAAGCCCATAGTCCCCTGGAAATTCCCCGCTGCTCCAGCGCCGATGACCCTGTGGTCTCCCGCCAGTCTCTGTTTTATTTCCTCAAAACCTGGACAACCCCTTCATTTGTGAGCATTGAGAACCTCCAAGAAGAAAGGCCGAAATAAAGAGCTTAAAGAGGCTCTGTCACCACATTATAAGTGGCCTATATTGTACGTGATGTGATCGGCGCTGTAATGTGGATCACTGCAGTGTTTTTTTATTTAGAAAAACGATCATTTTTGACGGAGTTATGACCTATTTTAGCTTTATGCTAATGAGTCTCTGAATGGACAACTGGGCGTGTTTTACTATATGACCAAGTGGGCGATCACATCATGTACAAGATAGACCACTTATAATGTGGTGACAGCGCCTCCTTAAGGTTTGTCTCATGAAGAACAGCCTCTTCTGCAATCAGGGTATGATCACACGGAGTGTTTTCAGGCGTATTTTGGGGCGTTTACGCATCGAAAAATGGCTGAAAAAAATGGAAGAACGCCTGCAAACATCTGCCCATTGATTTCAATGGGAAATACGGCGTTCTGTTCCAACGGGGCGTTTTTTTACGCCTCGTTTTCCAAAATAAGGGTAGTCCTTTAACATGGAATATGCTGCAATCACTTTTTGAGTCATACCTGCCATACCTGCCCACAGGTTGTGTGTGTTATTGCAGCCCTGCCTCTTTTACTACAATGAAGCTGAGCTGCAATACCAGGCACGACCCATGGACAAGTGTGGCGCTGTTTTTGGAAGAAAGCAGCCATGTTTTTCTAATCCTGGACAACTTCTTTAACCCTTCCCTGTCAAGATGGGAATCTCATACGTCCCGGCAGGAAGGCACCTTGGTAGACAAGGACGAATAAATCAGGAACCAACATGAAGTTTAACCCCTTCCCGACATTTGACGTATCCATACGCCAAAGTCGGGAATGGGAAGTATGGAACAGGCTCACGGAGTGAACCCGCTCCATACGATGCCGGTGTATATGTATATGACACTCGTGCACGATCCCGCTTGTTTAACTCGTTAAATGCCGCGGTCAATAGCGACCACAGCATTTAAATCGTTAGAAAGAGGGGACGACCCCCTCTAACAGCTCATCACGCCCCCCCCGCAATGCAATCGTGGAAAGCGGCAGTTATGGGAGCCCTCGTTGGCACTTTTATGGGAGCACTGGATGGCAGTGTTATGGGAGCACTGTGGTTGGCACTGTTATGGGAACACTGTACTTGGCACTGCTGTGGGAGCACTGTGGTTGGCACTGGTATGGAGACACTGTGGCTGTCATTTATTATGAGGGCAATGTGGTATTTCGTTGCACTGTGAATGTCCTTAACCCCTTCCCGCTCCTGGACGTACTATTAGGTCATGGTAGCTGTATCGTTCGCGCTCCATGACCTAATAGTACGTCTCGGGAGTAACGGCCATTTCGGCCGTCCTCCCGACACATACAAGAGCTGTGACAGCTGCTGTGTCGTACAGCAGCTGCCGCAGCTCCTACAGCGGGGACCGATCGCTGTGTCCCCGCTGATTAACCCCTTAAAAGCCGCGTTCAATAGGGATCGCGGCTTTTTAGGGGTTAAGCTACAATCGCCGGCCTGCTACACGATAGCGGCCGGAGATTGTAACTATGGCAACCGGACACCAAACAATGGCGTCCGGCTATGCCATCGACAAAGTCAGGACCCACTATGCTTGCTGTCAGTGAGTAGATGACAGCTCTAATACACTGCACTACACATGTAGTGCAGTGTATTAGAATAGCGATCAGGACCTCCTGCCCTCATGTCCCCTAGTGGGACAAAGTAATAAAGTTAAAAAAAAAGTACAAAAAAGATGTGTAAAAATAAGAAAATAAAAGATGCAAAAGTAATAAAAGTAAAAATCCCCCTTTTTACCTTATCAGTCCTTTATTATTAATAAAAATAGACAAATAAACTATACATAATTGGTATCGCCGCGTCCGTAACGGCCTGAACTACAAAATGATTTCATTATTTATCCCGCGTGGTGAACGCCGAAAAGAAAATAATAATAAACCGAACCACAATCACAATTGTTTGGTCACTTCACCTCCCAAAAAATGGAATAAAAAGAGATCAAAAAGTCGCATGTACCGAAAAATGGTACTGATCGAAACTACAGTTCGTTACGCAAAAAATAAGTCCTCGCACGGCTTTATTGATGGAAAAATATAAAAGTTCTGGCTCTTAGAATAAGGAAACACAAAAAGTGAATGATTTTTTTACAAAACGTATTTTATTGTGCAAACGCCATAAGACATAAAAAAAAACTATAAACATCTGGCATCGCCGTAATCGTATCGCCCCGCAGAATAAAGTGAATATGTCATTTATAGCGCACGGTGAACGCGGTAAAAAAAATAGAATAAAAAAACAATAGTAGAATTGCTGTTTTTTTAGTCACCGCGCCACCTAAAAATAGAATAAAAACTGATCCAAAAGCCGCATGCACCCCAAGAAAACTACAATGGATTCCTCAAGGGGTCTAGTATCCAAAATGGGGTCATTTTTGGGGGATTCCGCTGTTTTGGCACCACAAGACCTCTTCAAACCGGACATGGTGCCTAAAAAAAAGAGGCCTCAAAATCCACTATTTTATTGCTTCGGAGGCCGGTGCTTCAGTCCATTACCACCCGAGGGCCACATGTGGGATATTTCTCAAAACTGCAGAATCTGGGCAATAAATATTGAGGTTTCTCTGGTAAAACCTTTTGTTTTATAGAAAAAAAAGGTATAAAAATGATTTTCTGACAAAAATAAATATCTAAATTTCACCTCTACTTTGCTCTAAATTCCTGTGAAACACCTAAAGTGTTCATAAACTTTCTATATGCTGTTGTGAATACTTTGAGGGGTCTAGTTTCTAAAATGGGGTGTCTAATATATAGGCCCCTCAAAGCAACATCAGAACTGAACTGGAACCTAAAAAAAAAAAAAATCCTAATGAGCATTGGCTACTCCAAGTTGACCCCAGTTTTGACCGTTTGTATAAACGGAGACCCCTATTAGACCGTTTCAGTGCCCGGTTTTCCCAAGCATACACCCCCGAGAAGTGTATTTCTATTGATGAGTCCTTGGTACATTTTAAAGGGAGGCTTCAATTCCTCGAGTACCTGCCGGGTAAGAGGGCAAGGTATGGCGTGAAGATGTCTAAGCTGTGTGAGTGCATCAGGGTATACCTACAGATTGAGGATACATGAAGGGAAGGGCACCAGTATTCAGCCCCCAGAATGCCCCCCCCCCCCCCTTACTGGGAGTTATGCAAAAATTGTGTGGGATTTGGTGCACCCACTGCTGGACCAGGGTTACCACCTCTACCTGGATCATTTTTATACCAGCGTCCCAGTGCCTCGCTTCCAGAAGTCCGGCGGCATGCGGCACTGCTAGAACAAATCTGAGAGGCCTCCCTAAGACTCTGCAGGGCAAACACTCAGAAGGGGTGAGAGCAGGGCACAATCTAGCAGCAACAGATTGTGTGTCAAGTACAAGACAAGAGAGATGCCACACCAGTACCCATGTACCTGTACGAGGTACCAGTACAGAGACCCCCAAACCAGACTGCATCCTGGACTACAATAGGTACATGGGAGGGGTGGACTTGTCAGATCAAGTCCTGAAGCCCTACTGCGCCATGCGGTGTGGTATGAGAAGCTGGCCGTGCACATCATACAGATGGCATTGTACAATGCGTACGTGCTACATCCATGTACAGGCCAGACGGGAACTTTCCTGGAATTTCAAGAGGTGGTTATCAAGAAACAAATTTTTAGGGACCAAGAAGGGGGGACACCCAGTACTTCTGGAAGCAAGGCCACACGCATCGTACCAGGGCAACACTTTCCAGGAGAAGTTCCCCAAACTGGCAAGAAAGGAAAAAGTCAAAAGAGGTACAAAGTCTGCTATAAGAGGGGGATAAGGGATGACACAATATATCAATGTGACGTGTCCCGAAAAACTAAGGCTCCGTATGAAAGAGTGCTTCAAAATGTATCATACATCACTTGATTTTTAATCTACCCCAGTTTTACTTACCCTGATGCACTCCGCACAGATTATCCCCCTTATCTTTCCCTTCTGAGCCCTGCCGTGTGCCCAGGCAGCTGATAACAGCCACATTGAGGGTATTGCCATATCCGTGAGAACCCACATTACAGTTTATGGGGTGTATGTCCCGGTAAAAATGCTCACTACACCTCTAGATGAATGCCTTAAGGGTGTAGTTTTTAAAATTGGGTCACTTCTCAGAGGTTTCAACTGTACTGGTACCTCAGGGGCTTCTGCATACATGACTTTGCACCAGAAAATCCCCAGTAGACCAAATGGTGGTCCTTTCCTTCTGAGCCCTCCCATGAGCCCAAATGTCAGTTTATCACCACAAATTGGGCATTGCCGCACTCAGGACAAATTGGGCAACAAAATTGGGTATTTTATTTCTTGTGAAAATAATATATTTTGAGCTAAAAAAAACATATTATTGGAAAAAATTATATTTTTTTAAATTCCCAGCCCAATTCAAATAAGTTCTGTGAAGAAACTATGGGGGTCTAAATGGTCACATAACCCATCATTTAATTCCTTGAGGGGTGTAGTTTCCAAAATGGGGTCACTTCTGGTGGGTTTCCATTGCTTTGATACCTCTGGGGCTCTGCAAATGCGACATGGCACCCAAAAACCAAACCAGCAAAATCTGGACTCCAAAGAACACACAGCGCTCCTTCCCTTCTGAGGCCTCCCATGGGCTCAAACGGCAGTTTATCTCCACAAATGGGGTATTGCTGCACTTAGTAGAAATTGGGCAACAAAATGGTGTATTTTGTTCCCTGTTAAAATAAGAAATTATGATAAAAAATTACATGTTATTGGAAAAAATTTCATTTTTTTTATTTCACAGCCCAATTCAAATAGGTGCTGTGAAAAAACTGTGCAGTCTAAATGGTAAAAACAACCATAAATGAATTCCTTGAGAGGTGTAGTTTCCAAAATGGGGTCACTTCTGGTGGTTTTCCATTGCTTTGATACCTCTGGGGCCAGGGCCGATTCTAGCTTTTCTGCTGCCTGAGGCGAAAATGGAAATGGTGCCCCCCCCCCCCTCCACACAAAAAAAAATAAGAAAGTAAGAAACAACTTGTAAAACGAAACAAAAAAATTAAAGCTGTGTGAACAAAAAAATACATTAGGGCCTGTTCACATCACCGTTCGCTTCTGTTCCGAGGTTCTGTCGGGTGAACCCCGCAACGGAAAGTGTAAGTGACAGCACAGCTTCCGTTTCAGTCACCATTGATCTCAATGTTGATGGAAACATCGCTAATGGCTTCCGTTCATCACCATTCCGGCTGGTTTCCGGTTTTCCGACGGAATCAATAGCGGAGTCGACTACGGAACGGAACGGAATCGAACGGTGATGTGAACAGGCCCTTATTGAACATCATTGTTATAAACTGCAAGGTCTCATAATGCTACAGGCAATTGTGTAGTAAATATCCCTATATTGCCCCAGCTATAAATACTAGTAAAATGACCAGGGCAACGTGTATCCAAAATTCAAACACAAAAATGAAAGAACAATGTCAGTGTTCAAACTTGTGTCAGGGCTCCTTTAATGGCTCTTTACAGTCAGTATAGTAACACATGCGGCACTTTACAGTCAGTATAGTAACACATGCGGCACTTTACAGTCAGTATAGTAACACATGTGGCACTTTACAGTCAGTATAGTAACACATGCGGCACTTTACAGTCAGTATAGTAACGCACGCTGCACTTTACAGTCAGTATAGTAACACATGCGGCACTTTACAGCCAGTATAGTAACACATGCCGCACTTTACAGTAAGTATAGTAACACATGCGTCACTTTACAGTCAGTATAGTAACACATGTGGCACTTTACAGTCAGTATAGTAATACATGCGGCACTTTACAGTCAGTATAGTAACACATGCTGCTCTTTACAGTCAGTATAGTAACACATGCGGCACTTTACAGTCAGTATAGTAACACATGCGGCACTTTACAGTCAGTATAGTAACACATGCGGCACTTTACAGTCAGTATAGTAACACATGCGGCACTTTACAGTCAGTATAGTAACACATGCGGCACTTTACAGTCAGTATAGTAACGCATGCTGCACTTTACAGTCAGTATAGTAACGCATGCTGCACTTTACAGTCAGTATAGTAACACATGCGGCACTTTACAGTCAGTATAGTAACACATGCGGCACTTTACAGTCAGTATAGTAACACATGCGGCACTTTACAGTCAGTATAGTAACACTTGCGGCACTTTACAGTCAGCATAGTAACACATGCGGCACTTTACAGTCAGTATAGTAACACATGCGGCACTTTACAGTCAGTATAGTAACACATGCGGCACTTTACAGTCAGTATAGTAACACATGCGGCACTTTACAGTCAGTATAGTAACACTTGCGGCACTTTACAGTCAGCATAGTAACACATGCGGCACTTTACAGTCAGTATAGTAACACATGCGGCACTTTACAGTCAGTATAGTAACGCACGCTGCACTTTACAGTCAGTATAGTAACACATGCGGCACTTTACAGTCAATATAGTAACACATGCAGCACTTTACAGTCAGTATAGTAACGCACGCTGCACTTTACAGTCAGTATAGTAACACATGCGGCACTTTACAGTCAGTATAGTAACGCACGCTGCACTTTACAGTCAGTATAGTAACACATGCGGCACTTTACAGTCAGTATAGTAACACATGCGGCACTTTACAGTCAGTATAGTAACACATGCGGCACTTTACAGTCAGTATAGTAACACATGCGGCACTTTACAGTCAGTATAGTAACACATGCGGCACTTTACAGTCAGTATATTAACACATGCAGCACTTTACAGTCAGTATAGTAACACATGCGGCACTTTACAGTCAGTATAGTAACACATGCGGCACTTTACAGTCAGTATAGTAACACATGCTGCACTTTACAGTCAGTATAGTAACACATGCTGCACTTTACAGTCAGTATAGTAACACATGCAGCACTTTACAGTCAATATAGTAACACATGCAGCACTTTACAGTCAGTATAGTAACGCACGCTACACTTTACAGTCAGTATAGTAACACATGCGGCACTTTACAGTCAGTATAGTAACGCACGCTGCACTTTACAGTCAGTATAGTAACACATGCGGCACTTTACAGTCAGTATAGTAACACATGCGGCACTTTACAGTCAGTATAGTAACACATGCGGCACTTTACAGTCAGTATAGTAACACATGCGGCACTTTACAGTCAGTATAGTAACACATGCGGCACTTTACAGTCAGTATAGTAACACATGCAGCACTTTACAGTCAGTATAGTAACACATGCGGCACTTTACAGTCAGTATAGTAACACATGCGGCACTTTACAGTCAGTATAGTAACACATGCTGCACTTTACAGTCAGTACAGTAACGCATGCTGCACTTTACAGTCAGTATAGTAACACATGCGGCACTTTACAGTCAGTATAGTAACACATGCGGCACTTTACAGTCAGTATAGTAACACATGCGGCACTTTACAGTCAGTATAGTAACACATGCTGCACTTTACAGTCAGTATAGTAACACATGCGGCACTTTACAGTCAGTATAGTAACGCACGCTGCACTTTACAGTCAGTAAAGTAACACATGCGGCACTTTACAGTCAGTATAGTAACACATGCTGCTCTTTACAGTCAGTATAGTAACACATGCGGCACTTTACAGTCAGTATAGTAACACATGCGGCACTTTACAGTCAGTATAGTAACACATGCGGCACTTTACAGTCAGTATAGTAACATATGCGGCACTTTACAGTCAGTATAGTAACACATGCAGCACTTTACAGTCAGTATAGTAACGCACGCTGCACTTTACAGTCAGTATAGTAACGCACGCTGCATTTTACAGTCAGTAAAGTAACACATGCGGCTCTTTACAGTCAGTATAGTAACACATGCAGCACTTTACAGTCAGTATAGTAACGCACGCTGCACTTTACAGTCAGTATAGTAACACATGCGGCACTTTACAGTCAGTATAGTAACGCACGCTGCACTTTACAGTCAGTATAGTAACGCACGCTGCACTTTACAGTCAGTATAGTAACACATGCGACACTTTACAGTCAGTATAGTAACACATGCGCCACTTTACAGTCAGTATAGTAACACATGCGGCACTTTACAGTCAGTATAGTAACGCACGCTGCACTTTACAGTCAGTATAGTAACGCACGCTGCACTTTACAGTCAGTATAGTAACACATGCGGCACTTTACAGTCAGTATAGTAACACATGCGGCACTTTACAGTCAGTATAGTAACACATGCGGCACTTTACAGTCAGTATAGTAACACATGCGGCACTTTACAGTCAGTATAGTAACACATGCTGCACTTTACAGTCAGTATAGTAACGCATGCTGCACTTTACAGTCAGTATAGTAACACATGCGGCACTTTACAGTCAGTATAGGAACACATGCGGCACCTTACAGTCAGTATAGGAACACATGCGGCACTTTACAGTCAGTATAGTAACACATGCGGCACTTTACAGTCAGTATAGTAACACATGCGGCACTTTACAGTCAGTATAGTAACGCATGCTGCACTTGCTTTCTGTCCACGTCTGTTGGATCTGTACTACCAATCCGTAATATTTGTAAACCGAAACTGCACAGACCAGACTAGGAATGAATGTGATCATCGAGCCAGTAATATAATCTGAAAACTATTCACTGCATGTTCAGGTCTTAAAGAATTGAGATGATTTAGGAAAAAGGACCACCGGCGCTGCTATATAGGATGTCGAGGCAATGAAATAAATAATATTTATTTGTAAAGACAGGGCTACGCGTTTCGACGCTGGAACGGCGTCTTCATCAGGCCAGCTTGATTTATTTCATTGCCTCGACATCCTATATAGCAGCGCCGGTGGTCCTTTTTCCTGAATCATCTCAATTATTTACCTTGACAGCAAAACTTTTTGCATGTGTACGGACCTGGCTGCAGCTTCATGCTTTTGTGATACCTACTGGTATCCATTCTCTAAGGTGAGCAATTTTCTTGTTCGTCATATTGCTCAATATACTCCCTCGCTTTATTGCACTATGTGGCGCCGTGTCTCCTTTTTATTTTTCTAATCCAGGTCTTAAAGAGGCTCTGTCACCAGATTTTGCAACCCCTATCTCCTATTGCAGCAGATCGGTGCTGCAATGTAGATAAGAGTAAGGTTTTTTTTTTTTAAAAACGAGCATTTTTGGCCAAGTTATGACCATTTTTATATTTATGCAAATGAGGCTTTCTAAAGTACAACTGGGCGTGTTTAAAGTTATGTACCAGTGGGCGTGTATTGTGTTCGTTACATCTGGGCGTTTTTACTTCTTTTACTAGCTGGGCGTTGTGTATAGAAGTGAATGATGCTGACGAATCAGCATCATCCACTTCTCTTCATTACCACCCAGCTTCTGGCAGTGCAGACACACAGCGTGTTCTCGAGAGATCACGCTGTGACGTCACTCACTTCCTGCCCCATGTCCTGCATCGTGTCGGACGAGCGAGGACACATCGGCACCAGAGGCTACAGTTGATTCTGCAGCAGCATCGGCGTTTGCATGTAAGTCGATGTAGCTACTTACCTGCAAACGCTGATGCTGCTGCAGAATCAACTGTAGCCTCTGGTGCCGATGTGGCCGACACGATGCAGGACCTGGGGCAGGAAGTGAGTGACGTCACAGCGTGATCTCGCGAGGACACGCTGTGTGTCTGTGAACAGCCAGAAGCTGGGTGGTAACGAAGAGAAGTGGATGATGCTGATTCGTCAGCATCATTCACTTCTATACACAACGCCCAGCTAGTAAAAGAAGTAAAAACGCCCCGATGTACGCACATAATACACGCCCAGTTGTACTTTAGAAAGCCTCATTTGCATAAATATACAAATGGTCATAACTTGGCCAAAAATGCTCGTTTTTAAAAAAAAATTTTTTACTCGTATCTACATTGCAGCGACGATCTGCTGCAATAGCAGATAGGGGTTGCAAAATCTGGTGACAGAGCCTCTTTAAAGGGGTTGTTCCAAGATTAAATGTTATCCCCTGTCTACAGGACAGGACATAACATGCTGATCAGTGGGGGTCCCTCGTACCCCTGAGTTAATGACGATGGAGGTCAAGCATACACCCTGCCGCTCCAGTTACTCAGGGGTACAAGGGACCACCGTTCCAGTTATCAGTGGGGGTCCCAGTGGTCAGACCCCCACCGATCAGCATGTTATGTCCTGTCCTGTAGACAGGGGATAACATTTAATCTTGGAACAACCCCTTTAACTGCAAGGGGCAAAAATGTATATTTAGAAAAAAAGGCATATGGAACAGAAGCAAAGCAAAAAATAAACTGCGCACAACCTATAAATAAATATGTACCAGCAGTGTATATACCGTACAGATCAATATATAGCAGCAGTGTATATACCGCACAGATCCATATATAGCAGCAGTGAATATACCGCACAGATCCATATATAGCAGCAGTGAATATACCGCACAGATCAATATATAGCAGCAGTGAATATACCGCACAGATCCATATATAGCAGCAGTGAATATACCGCACAGATCCATATATAGCAGCAGTGAATATACCGCACAGATCCATATATAGCAGCAGTGTATATACCGCACAGATCAATATATAGCAGCAGTGAATATACCGCACAGATCCATATATACCAGCAGTGTATATACCGCACAGATCCATATATAGCAGCAGTGTATATACCGCACAGATCCATATATAGCAGCAGTGTATATACCGCACAGATCAATATATAGCAGCAGTGAATATACCGCACAGATCCATATATACCAGCAGTGTATATACCGCACAGATCCATATATAGCAGCAGTGTATATACCGCACAGATCCATATATAGCAGCAGTGAATATACCGCACATATAAATATATACCAGCAGTGTATATACCGCACAGATCAATATATAGCAGCAGTGAATATACCGCACAGATCCATATATACCAGCAGTGTATATACCGCACAGATCCATATATAGCAGCAGTGAATATACCGCACAGATCCATATATAGCAGCAGTGAATATACCGCACAGATCCATATATAGCAGCAGTGAATATACCGCACAGATCCATATATAGCAGCAGTGAATATACCGCTCTGATCCATATATAGCAGCAGTGTATATACCGCACAGATCCATATATAGCAGCAGTGAATATACCGCACAGATCCATATATAGCAGCAGTGTATATACCGCACATATAAATATATACCAGCAGTGTATATACCGCACAGATCCATATATAGCAGCAGTGTATATACCGCACAGATCCATATATAGCAGCAGTGTATATACCGCACAGATCCATATATAGCAGCAGTGTATATACCACACAGATCCATATATAGCAGCAGTGTATATACCGCACAGATCCATATATAGCAGCAGTGAATATACCGCTCTGATCCATATATAGCAGCAGTGAATATACCGCACAGATCCATATATAGCAGCAGTGAATATACCGCACAGATCCATATATACCAGCAGTGTATATACCGCACAGATCCATATATAGCAGCAGTGTATATACCGCACAGATCCATATATACCAGCAGTGTATATACCGCACAGATCCATATATAGCAGCAGTGTATATACCGCACAGATCCATATATAGCAGCAGTGTATATACCGCACAGATCCATATATAGCAGCAGTGAATATACCGCTCTGATCCATATATAGCAGCAGTGAATATACCGCACAGATCCATATATAGCAGCAGTGAATATACCGCTCTGATCCATATATAGCAGCAGTGAATATACCGCACAGATCCATATATAGCAGCAGTGAATATACCGCTCTGATCCATATATAGCAGCAGTGAATATACCGCACATATAAATATATACCAGCAGTGTATATACCGCACAGATCCATATATAGCAGCAGTGAATATACCGCACAGATCCATATATAGCAGCAGTGTATATACCGCTCTGATCCATATATAGCAGCAGTGAATATACCGCAGATATAAATATATACCAGCAGTGTATATACCGCACAGATCCATATATAGCAGCAGTGTATATACCGCACAGATCCATATATAGCAGCAGTGTATATACCGCACAGATCCATATATAGCAGCAGTGAATATACCGCTCTGATCCATATATAGCAGCAGTGAATATACCGCTCTGATCCATATATAGCAGCAGTGAATATACCGCACAGATCCATATATAGCAGCAGTGAATATACCGCACAGATCCATATATATAGCAGCAGTGTATATACCGCACAGATCCATATATAGCAGCAGTGAATATACCGCACAGATCCATATATAGCAGCAGTGTATATACCGCTCTGATCCATATATATAGCAGCAGTGTATATACCGCACAGATCCATATATAGCAGCAGTGTATATACCGCACAGATCCATATATAGCAGCAGTGAATATACCGCACATATAAATATATACCAGTAGTGAATGTTATCAGCCACAGTCCGCCCTTCTCCTCCTCCTCTCATCCAATAACATGTGGAGGCTGAGGAGAGGTGCAGAGTTGCCATACTCACTCGTTAGACGCGCTCTCTGTATCGTGGTCCGCAGGGGCGTGCGCTTCTCCGCTGCAAGCTCTGTTGTGAACTTGTGATATTCTGCACACAGGGGCGGATATAGGATTGAAATCTAGGGCAGGGGTGGAAAAAACACAACCTGTCAACAGAAAAATTATCTGTCAGAAGTAAAAATGTTTCCCCGATGAGTACAAGAAAGCCCCACCTGGGAATTAGACTTTCTTGTATTCCACAATGGGGAAACATTTTTTCCCTCTGGCGGCTAACTTTTCAGTTGACAGGAAGCAGAGTTACATGAAGGGAAATTATTTTTCCTTGACCTCTAGTTTCTATTGTGGCGCAGGGGAGAAAAAAGTATAGGTTTTATATTTGTAATACTGCTAACTTTTATTTTTTTGCTATGTTCGGCTGGACCATTTAGACTAAGGGTATGTGCACACGTAGTGACCAAAAACGTCTGAAAATACCGAGCTGTTTTCAAGGGAAAACAGCCCCTGATTTTCAGACGTTTTTTGAGCAACTCGCGTTTTTCGCGGCGTTTTTTACGTCCGTTTTTGGAGCTGTTTTCATTGGAGTCTATGAGAAAACGGCTCCAAAAACGTCCAAAGAAGTTTCCTGCACCTCTTTTGACAAGGCAGTCATTTTACGCATCGTCGTTTGACAGCTTTCAAACGACGACGCGTAAATGATAGGTCGTCGGCACAGTACGTCGGCAAACCCATTCAAATGAATGGGCAGATGTTTGCCGACGTATTGTAGCCCTATTTTCAGACGTAAAACGAGGCATAATACGCCTCGTTTACGCCTGAAAATAGGTCGTGTGAGCCCTGCCTTAGTCATGGATTAGTTGGACTACTTCGATAATGTACGTTTTTTTTTTTTTAATAAAATGGTGAAAGAGGGTTGTGCGGGGGAGTTTTTATTTCAATAAAAAAAAAATCCTATGTCTGTTTTTTTTAAATTATACTAGCGGCCGGCCTTAGGTTGGATGGCGCACTGTGCGGGGGACTCTATTGCTGCCCTCTACAAATACAGGCAAATATACACACATATATATATATACACACACACACACACACACACAGACACAGACATAAAGCATGTTAACATATACAGACACATATATATATAAACACACACACACACACACACACACACACACATATACAGACAGACAGACAGACAGACAGACAGAGAGACACAAGGCATGTATACACATACCAACACATATATACACACATAGACGGACCCAAGGCATGTATACATATACAGACACATATATACACACATAGACATATATACAGACACACACACACACACATAGACAGACACAAGACATGTATACATATACAGACACATATATACACACACACACACACACACACACACACATACACACACACATATATACAGACAGACAGACACAAGGCATGTATACACATACCAACACATATATACACACATAGACGGACCCAAGGCATGTATACATATACAGACACATATACACACACACACACATACAGACACAAGGCATGTATACATATACCGACACATATATATACACACACACATACAGACAGACACAAGGCATGTATACATATACAGACACACATATATAAATATATATACACACACACACACACACACACACACACACATACAGACAAAGCATGTATACATATAGAGACACATATATACACACACATAGACAGACAGTCAGACACAAGGCATGTATACATATATACACACACACACATAGACAGACAGTCAGACACAAGGCATGTATACATATATACACACACACTCACAGGAACTTACCATCTCTCCAGCTGCACAGGTTTCTTGCAGGTCGGACTGTGGGCGGAGCTTCCTCCTCAGCTCTGCACTTGCTTCCTCTGCTTCCTCAGTGTGTGTAACGAGGAGCAGAGAATATAGAGTCCAAAGCACGGCCTGCACAGTTGCGCCCCCTACATGGTGGGAGGATGCAGCACCATGTCGCACACCTCTAAGGCTGCCCAATGCAGTCAGTCAGATGCCCCCCTCTTGTCAGTATGGTAGCAGCCCATCACTTTTAAATTAGTGAGGGCAGGAGGCTGAGAGCAGTAATTGGCACTCTGCCGCTCTAGTCTTTATCAACGACTCAGCCTCCTGTCCTCAACTCATTACTTACCAGCTGCTTTTCTTTCCTTCAGGAGAGAGCGTTCGGCCGCTCCTCCCGAAGTCCTCCAGGTTCCCTATGCTCCTCTCTCGTGGCGCGTGCAGCGTCACAGAGGGGGAGTGTACTAGCAGACGTGCGCCTATCGTGCTGCACGTCTACTAGGTAAAGTACTCTCCCCTGCCTTCCCCACGCATCCCCCCTGGCCCTGCCACAATATGCCGCCCCCCGTTTTTAGCTCGGTGGCGCCGCCTGAGGCCGCTGCCTCACCTCGCCTAATGGCAGGTGCGGCCCTGCCTGTCGTCACTGTCCATATATGTACAATTACATCAAGGTCTCCTCCTGGAGTGCGATCCCTGGCCACAGTGTGGCCGACGCTCTGGACAGGGATTCTGCTCCTATAGGGAATGCCTTACGTCACTGTCCATATATGGACAGTGACAGCAGGGGCTCCTCCTGGAGTGGAATCCCTGGGGTGTGTGGCACCATCTACATGGGCACTGTGTGTGACACTATCTATATGGGCACTGGCGCTTTATATCAGCGCACTGGTACTAGGGGCAGCTAAGGGGGCATTAAACTGTATGGGGGCAGCTATTTGTCATTACACTGTGTGGGGGGTCCTATGGGAACATAATACTGAGTGGGCTGAACCGGTTATGTGTGGGCAGAGACTACTTAGATTAGATACTTGAAAGTTGGTAGGTATGTTTACTGGTGTGTGCTGGGGCAGAGCGAGTGTGTCTACTCCAAATTTGCAGCATAAGGCAATGAGGTTGCTTTACCACATGCCAATGCTGCAATTTTGGGATTTGCTCCCTCTAGTGACCAGCACATGGAAATGTTATAAATTAGAATCTAATTTATAATATTTCCTGAATTGTGAAAAAATTAAAAAAATTAAAACAATGTGTAATCACTTATACACTAACTGTTTAACTGAAAAAAATAAAAATAAATTCCTAGCGACACATTCCCCTTAATACTGGCGTTTCATATACCAGTCCTATTAAACAGTTTGCTGGAGTAAGATGCAACACATTTATTAACAGGCGAACGACTCTTAATAAATGTGTCGCATCTTTTAGCTGCAACGCGGCCTGTCATCAGTACTTTCTACGTGCTTCGGCCTGCTGTACAGTTAAAGTAAATTTTTACAATTTATTTTATTGTCTGATTGGGGGGGCATACAGTCTGATTGGGGGGAGGTATGGGTCTGGCACGGACCTTTGCCTTGTTACGCCCCCCAGAGATAAATCTGGGCCGCACTATACATATAGATTTCTGCTATAATTGACATCAGTTACTGGCGTAAATTATAGTAAAATTGTTGGCCATTTCTGCTAAGCCCCGCTCATTTTTTGCCCCCTAAAATTTCAACATTTGCGCATTTTGTGAATTTTCTACGCTAGTAAACTGTTGTAGAAAGGTTAATATATTCCCCCCAAAGGCTACAGACCGTAATACAATATCTTAATGTAAGGATGTGTACACTTAATTGTGCTGCAACGCTTGTTGTCTCCATTCTATGTCAGTGTGGGAAGTAGATGTCCGGCCTTATGATTTTGTGATATGTGATAGACCCAGAATCCCAATCACCAAACCAAAGAATGCAAAATAAAGACACAAAACATTATAATTGGGTGTTAAATGGTCAAAACTTTTATTATATTATATGACCAAACTCAAAATGGCAAACCTCCGACTCACGAAGAGTCACCCTCCAGCACGCAGGAAAGGAAAAACCCCCTGTGGGGGAAACCTCTAGGGAAACCATGGCTGGAGGATTGCCCTTCCTCTGGGCTTAGAAGGTGCCAAAATATAATTTGTAACAGAATTTGTACATTTTCTCAGATTTTCAAGGAAAGACATTACAATGAACGAACGACATAAAACACATAAATCGGCTGATCTGGTTGGCTAGGCGGATGTCTCTCTTCCTGGGCACCCATTAAAATGAATGGGTGATCCACGGATGAGACGGGTCCTCCAGATGCCTCCTTGTAGCACCTGTCTCTGCTCTGGCTAATAGGGGGGGATCTCCTGCTGGAAACCTCCTCTATTACAGACAACCCGTATGAAGAGGATGGCATCACTGTGATGAAGAAGTGCTCTTGGGTGAAGGGTTTCCCTGCTAGAACCTACAAATTACATCAGGTCGACATTGGTGGGGAAGTCAAGCTCAAGGTCCTCAGTCCCATCCAATATGGCGCTATATGTGGCAGTAAAACCTTCTAATATGGAATCTTCTTTATGTCATAAACATTTGTGTTTATGACATCAGCGCATTCATCATCATTGCTACAGGAGTTTCTTACCACTGCCGCCTCGTTCATTGTGACATCACCCACAGTGGTCTGAAGTGTTAACCCTTTAATGACTGGCAGTGTACTTACCACAGAGGCCATAAAGCTGAATAGTACATATCAGCGGCCATAAAGGAAAAGGGTTAATGCAGGGAGCATCTCCGCACAAGAACAATCCATGACAAAGAGTTCTCCAGGATAAGATAACTTGTCTGCTTTCTCCAAAAACCAGCACCACACCTGTCCATAGGTTGTGTGTGGTATTACAGCTCATTACCATTCACTTCAATGGAGCAAACCTGCAATACCAAATACAACCTGTGGATAGGTGTGGTGCTGTTTCTGGAAGAAAGCAGCCATATTTTTCTAATCCTGCACAGCCCCTGTTAGAAATAGTTCAAAAAAAGGGGGAGAGAAGAAATTAAAAAAAGGGAAAAAGAGGAACTCTGAGGTAAAAGAAATCAAACTAGACTGAAAGGAGTCTGCTGGAGGTGCCAGATGGAAAGACATATTTCTGCCATGGGGACCAGATTAGTTGAAAAACTATGCAGTTCATCTTCGAATGCAGCATCACAAAAACAAATTATTTTGTAAAAAAATTAAAAAGTGTTTTTATTGTGCAAAACTAGAAAAACTTTTACATACATGTTGGTTCAGGAGTCCTGGTGGTCCTCCATGGGCTTTACCCATGGAGTGTTTGGAGACATGTTGGAGCTGTGGGGGAATGGTAGGTACGCTTACTGACATCTGATGGGATTGTAGGCACATCGCACCATTTTGGTTGGCAATAAATGCTCTCTTTGAACATGCCTTCTCCGCTCCATTCTCTCCAGATCTATTTCTTTCCAGAAGAAGGTTCTCCTCCATTTATTCAGACTAGGTTGTGCCTAGACATTGGAAGTCTACAATTCCCCGGTACAAATCTAAATGTTTGGCCACATTCACTGATATTCAGAATCCAGCAACTCTGCCGATTGTTGAAGTAATCTCAGGCATTTTCTGAGTAGTTGACCGCTAACTCCCTCCACTCTGCTACCTCGCTGTAGTGCCCGACCATTCAATTTTTTTCTTCTCTCTCTGTAATTGTCGTCTGTCTATTGCTTGTTGTTTTAACCTTTCTCATTGATAAAAGTACAGATTTGGTAAAGACGACGCTTACATTGTTTCCTAATTGTCTTTTGGTGAGCTGCATTTTTTTACATTTTGCACTGCTTTATGGTTTTAATAAAGATTGAGCAGAGTTACTGCAGTTAAGCGGTGATAAATATTCTTCTACGTCCTGCTCCTGAGATGACCTCAGGGAGAACAGAAGCCTCCCATAAAGCAGAAGGAGACCGGGGTGGTGGACATTGTTAGGTAAAGGTTAAACAGACTTACCATCAGGGGTGCTCAGGGATATGCCGCTAATCCCCAAGTCAAGACTAGCTAGGAGGTCAATGCTTCCTGAGCCCTGCTCACACCATAGTCAGGAGCCCCCCAGCTTGACAGTGTCTGATTTGGGACAGGTAGTGGCTCAATTACTGGCTGGTGTTAGAGAGGCTTTGGTGCAGCGTGAGGTCCCACCACCTGTGGTCCCCCTTGCTCCTTCTCCTGTTGCGGCATGGTACGGTTCGGTATCTGGGGCTGCGGCGCTAGGTTCTAAAGTCACTGGGAGTGCTGGTGGGTCTGGCGCTCCTGTTGCGGTTCAACTGCATGGGGTTCGGTTAGCCAAATGTTTGTTTTGAGAGCTCCCTTAAGACGGAGATTAGAGATCGTATTTTGCGTGATGAATATGTTGAGATTTTCTCTCTTTTGCCGTTAGAGAAATTAAATTTGAATAGAGGAAAGTCTGACGACAGTAAGGCTGGATTCACACGAGCACATTACGTCCGTAATGGACGGAACGTATTTCGGCCGCAAGTCCCGAACCGAACACACTGCTGGGAGCCAAAATAAGTGTCAGACAATATTAGCACCATACAATACAATACAATACAATACAATACAATACTGCTGTAGTACAGCGCCCTAATAATACAGTGTACTTAACAATAAATGAAATTTACTACATATTTCAAGGAGTTTTCCAGGAACATTTAAATGGGTTTATATGGCCACAAAACATTAAAAAAAACAAAAACCTTTACAATATACTGATGTTCTCCCTTCCAGGCTGTATCACGTGCTTGTATTGTCAGGTCAGTTTGATCGCTGTTGTATCTGATCCCATCAGAGGAAAGCAGGAAAAACCTTCCCACATCTCTCCCTTATGGAAAAGTTTTCCCTTCATTCCACTAATGGGAACCATATAAAAAATACACAATGCTCACATTGCCTAATACGACAGAATACATACAGGAGAAAATAAGAAAACAGCGTCTAAGCTTTACAATATAGTACTGGGGGGGATTGTGTACAAAAAGGAAAAATAAGTTGTACGGCCACCAAGACGAGCTGGAGATCCTTCAGCTTCAATTAGAGTCTGTTCACATGTGGATTTTCACCACATTTTATTAAATTGGCATTAGAATTTTAGTGATCTGAATAGTAATCTGAAAATTGTTAACTGTTTTCCTGCCATTTTTTTTTCACTTTTCAAAGGTTTAATTTATAATTTTGCAAAAAAAAAAAAACGGACAAAAAAACTACAAGGCATGAAAAGCAAATAATAACACATTGAATTCTATTTAACCAACAAACCCAACCAGTCACACAGAGAAGCGTCCATTTCCTCATCTAAGGCTTCATTCACATCTGCATCAGGACTCCGTTCATGGGTTCCGTCGAACCTTTCCGTCAGAGGAACCCATGAACGGAATCCAAACTGAAAGAAACAGAAACCATAGGTTTCCGTTTGCATCACCATGGATTTCAATGGTGACGGATCCGGTGCAAATGGTTTCCGTTTATCACCGTTGTGTGAGGGTTCCATCGTTTTGACAGAATGAATAGCACAGTCGACTATGGTATTTATTCCGTCAAAATAACAGAACCCTTACACAACGGTGACAAATGGAAACCATTTGCACCGAATCCATCACAATTAAAATCAATGGTGATGCAAACGGAAACCTATGATTTCAGTTTGGAGTCCGTTCATGGGTTCCCCTGGCGAAAAGGTCCGACGGAACCCATGAACGGAGTCCCAACGCCGATGTGAACGAAGCCTTAGTTATAAGGATAGATAATGATTTCCTTCACATTTGAGCTACAAGTTACGTAGCCGTTCCTTTCAGCTTAACCCATCGGGACCAAATCTTTTCTAATTTGTAGGGACATTTCCTACTCATATATAAAATGTTATACAGGAGGACATATTTATTGACAAGTTGTAACTAATGAGAAAGGGCAGGGGGGAAGTGTCTGTGGATTTCCAGGTCATATTTCCCTGTGTTTTTTAAATGTTGTAAGAATCCTCGAAGGAAACACCACGTTTGTTACATATCGTATAATATGTCCCTGAAAAAATCTGAGAGCTCAAAATATGCATGAAAAGATTTAGGCCTCGGTCACACAGTGCAGAACATGCACTTCTATTAAATACAGGATTGCTGACAACATGTTGCCAACTGCAATTTCGCCATAGCAGTTTCATCTGGGGCCAGTGTGAGGAATGGGGGAAACCACTTTGTCCATTTTGCTGCAGGTGGAGAGAGACTTTTTCTGTTATTTGCCCCTTGTCCTGAGCTCAGGAGGTTCTTAATTCAAATGAGACAAGCAGCGGATCAAACTGGGAAACCAGTGAACCAGTCCAAACCAGTGTAGAAGTGTCTGAAAATAATCCTCTCCACTGTCACCTTCAGACTGTCCGACCATAATGGTGAGGATATGCGTAGCAGCAGCCGCAGGTGGGCATGGATTATAAATTTATAGTTGATGATACTTTTGATTGTTGTGTTTTTATTTACAAGTTTAGCACCAAGCGCGTCACCTATGTAAACATGTATGCCGCCTATGTAAACGTGTATGTGTATATCATTTCAGTGCTTTGCTGCCATCTAGTGAACAAACTGCATAAATAGTTTGTGTAGTGCTGTTGTGTTATGTGTGCAGGACCTGTGATCACATGACCAGAGAGGCAAATTCTCAAATTCGTGCAGGTGCTGCACAGCTACTCAAGTAGGGGAGAAGCTGAATCTTTATTTAACAGGAGTTTAGCACCATATTTAAATATGCAATATTTAAAAAACAAATCGACATAAAAGTCATCAAACTGCATATTATGAGAGGAAAATGACTGTTATGCTATGTCGTTGATATATACATTGTGTAGTAAGTGTTATTCCACTTAAGTAAACATATAACAGATCATTCCTCCAATTAAGACCCTTCGGGAATATTGTATGAAGCTGCAGATCGCAGAACGCCTCCCTATTCAGGAAGTGTCTTCTCCAATATCCACCCGTCTTTGGTTTCTTCAAGGCCATAAAAACATTGGGGGGAATTTATTAAGATGGCATTTCATATGCCAGTCTTAATATAAAGAAAGTTGGAGTAAGATGCAATACATTTATTAAATGTGTCACATCTTTCGGCCGTTCGTGCGCCACAATCGTTATGTAGCGACCGCGGCCATTCTCCATCCATTCCCCCTACCCATCCGACATAATGTAAAATAAAAAATAAGTATAATCTTTTCTCCGCTTCTCTTCTTCCCCCTTGATCCCCTAAGGCTCCCTGCTGCCCATACAATACACTGACACCGAGCAGCGTCAGGTACTTTATATGCGACACAGCACTCAACGTCATCAGTGCATTGTTTGAGCCGCAGGCTGCGGAGAGAACATGAGGGGACCAGAAGAGGAGTGGTGAGGTGAGCATTCATTTTTTATTTAATTGTCCGATAGAGGGGACGGAGAGGAGCCTGGCATGGGCCTCTACCTTGCTACGCTCCACATAGTGACATTTTTGCCAGTTATTAGCAGGAGTAGATTTCGACTATAGTTTACGCCAGGTGTAAATTATTATAAATTTGTTGAGCTGCTGTCACCTTGCCCCCTTTTGGGAAGCCCCCTTTTAGAAAACTGGCGTAGAAAGGTTAATACATTTCCCCCATAAGCTTTCAAAATTACCATTATGTGTTTCTAAGAAGTGTTTTTCTGCACCAGAGAGGCATTAGTGTTTTTTTTGTTTTTGTATCTGAAATGTGTTCTACAATGCGCGTTTTGAAGTTTCTAATCGTGCGCCCTACAGATGTAGCCGGCTTTATCTTGACTTTCAACGCCTTAAAGAGGCTCTGTCACCACATTATAAGTGCACTATCTTCTACATAATGTGATTGGTGCTGTAATGTAGATTATAGCAGTGTTTTTTATTTAGAAAAACGATAATTTTTGACGGAGTTATGACCTATTTTAGCTTTATGCTAATGACTTTCTCAATGGACAACTGGGCGTGTTTTACTATATGACCAAGTGGGCGTTGTACAGAGGAGTGTATGACGCTGACCAATCAGTGACAAATCAGCGTCATACACTTCTCTCCATTCATTTACTCTGCAGATAGCGATATATCTATATCGCTATGTGCAGTCACATAAACACACTATAACGCTACTCATGTGTCATGACCATGAATATACATTACCTCCAGCCAGGACGTGATGTGTATTCATTCTCCAAACCACTTCTCTGCACGTCTCTGTGATTTACAGCACAGCACAGCAAGATCTCGCTGTGAATGACAGTTTACAGCGTAATCTCGCGAGACTACCCCTGCTATGCTTTAAAAACACAGAGACGCTACAGAAGTGGTCAGGAGAATGAATACACGTCACGTCCTGGCTGGAGGTAATGTATATTCATTGTCATGACACATGAGTAGCGTTATAGTGTGTTTATGTGACTGCAAATAGCGATATAGATACAGTATATCGCTATCTGCCGTGTAAATGAATGGAGAGAAGTGTATGACGCTGATTGGTCGCTGATTGGTCAGCGTCATACACTCCTCTTTACAACGCCCACTTGGCCATATAGTAAAACACGCCCAGTTGTCCATTGAGAAACTCATTAGCATAAAGCTAATAAAGGTCATAACTCCGTCAAAAATGATAATTTTTCTAATTAAAAAACACTGATGTAATCTACATTACAGCGCCGATCACATTATGTAGAAGATAGGGCACTTATAATGTGGTGACAGAGCCTCTTTAAATACACAGTGGCTGTGTTTTTTCAATGACTTTTTAACGACTTTTGTTGTGTGATATTACGCTTCAGCAAGTTATCCGAGTCAAGATAAAGATGGCTACATCCGTACATACACGCGATCACATTGTTTGCATTTAATGGCATAAATTACATGATGCTTAGTACAATTTTTATAAACGCATCAATATCGTAAGTACTTTTGAAAAAATAAAAAACTTTTTGGGAAAGTCAAGTTTTGTTGTTAGCGACACTGTAGAAAAGACTTGTAACAACATGTAACTAAGAGATCTCATCCTCTAGGTGACCCAAGGGCTGCCTTTACCCACAATTTGTGTCAGGACTGGATCCGGATTTAACATGGGTTCATTTTTTCTGAATAATGTTTTGATATTTCTCCAAACTTTTGGCTCTATGCCGTTGAAGAAACTGGTAATTGATCTCTCGTGCTTCAGTATTTATTATTAAACAAGATGGATTATTGTGTCCTTTGTTTTGATGCCCTTCTTAACATCCATTGTTAACCCCTTCCCGACATTTGCCGTATAGGTACGTCATGGAAAGCATTGACTTCCCGCGTCTTGACGTACCTATACGCCGAATGTTTGGGACCGGCTCAGAAGCTGAGCCGGTGCCTTCCATCACCGGATCTCAGCTGTATCTTACAGCTGACATCCGGCTGTAACGGCGGGGACCGAAATTAGCTTCGATCCCCGCCATTAACCCCTTAAGTGCAGCGCTCAAACGCGATCGCTGCACTTAAGGTGTTTGCAGCTCATCGGAACCCCAATAATGAAATTGCCGGGGTTCCGGTGGCTGCAATGGCAACCGGAGGCCTAATACTGGCCTCCCGGTCTGCCTAGCACCGAAGCCAGTCAAGATCTGCCCGGCGGCGGAGCCTGATAGGCTTCCGTAGCTGCTAGCAAGATGGTGCCGGGACAGGAGCTGATCCGGCGCCATCAGCGGTGGAAGTCAGCTGTACTGTACAGCTGACATCCACCTGTAACGGCAGGAACCGGAGCTAGCTCCGATCCCTGCCATTAACTCCTTCGATGCAGCAATCGAAAGCGATTGCTGCATCGTAGCGGTTACTAGCAGATCGCCAGCCCTGACAGGCAATCAGGACTTGTGACTGCTGTTATGGCAACAGGAGACACAATGGTTTCCTGCTCTGCCATTACGGAAGCCGATTTAGGCCCTGCCGGGAGGCGAAGCCTAATCGGCTTGCTGTCAGTGAATGACTGACAGATCTAATACATTGCACTACATAGGTAGTGCAATGTATTAGAAAAAAAAAATATCTGACCGTTGGACCTTCAAGTCCCCTAGTGGGACTTGAGAAAAAGTGTAAAAAAAGTATAAAAAAGTGTAAAAAAAAGTGCAAAAAATAAAAGTTTGAAAACAATAAAAGTTTCAAGTAATCAAATAAAACACAATCCCCCTTTTACTCTTATCAAGTCCTTTATTATTGAAAAATAACAATAAACCATATGTATTTGGTATCGCCACGACCGTAACGACCGGAGGTATCAAAATATTATATTATTTATTGCACGCGGTGAACAGCGTAAAAAAAACCCCGTAAAAAACGTTACCAGAGTTTCTGTTTTTTGGTCACTTTGCCCTACAAATATTAGAATAAAAAGTGATCAAAAAGTCGCACGTATTCAAAAATGGTACCTATAAAAACTATAGCTCGTCCCGCAAAAAACAAGCCCTCATACAGCTCAGTCGACAAAAAAATTTAAAAGTTATGGTTCTCACAACTTGGCGACAGAAAAAATACATTCTTTTTACAAAAGTAATTTTATTGTGCAAAAAGTTGTAAAACATGAAAAAGTTCTATAAATTAGGTATCGCCGGGATCGTACTGACCCGCAGAATAAAGTTAACATGTAATTTATAACGCATGGTGAACGCTGTATACAAAAAAACGAAAAAAGCTGTGCCAGAATTGCGTTTTTTGGTTTACCTGGCATCCCAAAAAATAGGATAAAAGGTGATCAAAAAGTTGCATGTACCCCAAAATGGTACCAATAATAACTACAGCTCGTCCCGCAACAAACCAGCCCTCATACCGCTACGTCTATGAAAAATAAAATTAGTTATGGCTCCAATAAGTCAGGAAATAAAAAAATATGCAGTTGTGCCCGAGGGGAACATTTCTTCTGTTTGAATAGGCGATTTATCAAGGACCTAAAATTAGGGAACCAGGAAAGGGAGGGCCCAAACATATCCGCTGGAAGCGAGGGTGCCCGTATTATACCAGGACAACACTTCCCAGCAAAATTCCCCAAACTGCAAAGGCGCGGAGTGTGGACCAAAAGGGGGATAAGAAAGGACGCCATATATCAGTGCGACACTGGCCTGTGCAGAAAGGATTGTGTCACAGCGTAACACACATCTATGGATCATTTTATTAGTTTTTTTACCCCATTATTATACCACCTGACTATGCCCCTTTTATACCCTGCCCGGCTTACATATGCCCCCACATTATAAGCGGAAACACCAGTAAGACTCCAAACAAAACTATTACCAAGCAAAATCCACGCTCCAAAAGCCAAATGGCATTTCCTCCCATCTGAACCCTACAGCGTCCCCAAACAGCAGTTTCCTTCCACATTTATGGCATCGTCATACCCGGGAGAACCCTTTTAGCAATTTTTGGGGTTTGTCTCTCCAGTGTCATAAGCTGGGCACGACATATTTGCTACTGAATGGCATATCTAGGGAAAAATATAAATTTTGAATTTGCACCATCCACAGCGCATTCATTTATGGAAAAGACCTGTGGGGTGAAAATGCTCACTACACCCCTTAATAAATGCCTTGATGGGTGCAGTTTCCATAATGGGGTCACTTCTCAGGGGTTTATTTTTATTATTTCACATCAGAGCCTCTGCAGTTGTGAACCAATACTTTGTAAATCGCCAAATTAGGCCTCAATTTTAAATGGTACGCTTTCACTCCTGAGCCTGGTCGACTGTCCAGGCAAGAGATTAGGGCCACATGTAGTGTGTTTCTAAAACCAGGATCCCAGCATAATAATTAGAGAGCTGTCTTGTTATGATGGCACAAGCTGGGCACCGCATATTGGCATATCTATGGAAAAAAATCCCATTTTCACTCTGCAACATCGAGTGCACACCAATTTCTGCCAATCACCTGCAGGGTTAAAATGCTTACTACACCCCTAGGTAAATGCATTGAGGGGTGTAGTTTCCAAAATGGGGTCACTTCTGGGGGGTTTCCACTGTTTTGGGCCCACAGGCGCCCAGAAACCAATCCAGCAACATCTGCACTCCAAATGGCGGTCCTTCCCTTCTGAGCCCTGCCGTGTGCCCAAACAGCAGTTTATGACCACATATGGGGTATTGCCGTACTCGGGAGAAATTGCTTTACAAATGTTGGGTTCTTTTTTTTCCTTTATTTGTTGCGAAAATGAAAAAAATTGAGCTAAAGCTACGTCTTATTGAAGAAAAAGGATTGTTTTTATTTTCACTGCCCGAATTCTAATAAATTCTATGAAAAATCTGTGGAGTCAAAATGCTCACTACACCCCTAGAGGAATTCCTCAAGAGGTGTAGTTTCCTAAATGGTGTCACTTTTTGGGCGTTTTCATTGTTTTTTCCCCTCAGGGGCTTTGTAAATGTGACATGGCCTCCGCAAACCATTCCTGCTTAATGTGATCTCCAAAAGCCAAATAGCGCTCTTTCCCTTCTCAGCTTCGCCGTGTGTCCAAACAGCCGTTTATTACCACATGTGGGGTATTGTTTTACTCGGGAGAAATTGCTTTACAAATTTTATGGTGCTTTTTCTCCTTTAGTCCTTGTGAAAATGAGAAAAAAAATCGCTAAACCTACATTTTCTTTGAAAAAATGTTGATTTTAATTTTCATGGCCTACTTCCAATAATTTCTGTAAAAAACCTGTGCGGTCAAAATGCTCACTGTACCCCTAGATAATTTCCTTGAGGTGTGTAGTTTCCCAGATGGGGTCACTTTTGGGGGATTTTGACTGTTTTGGAACCGCAAGAGCCCTTCAAACCTGACATGATGCCTAAAATGTATTCTAACAAAAATAAGGCCCCAAAATCCACTAGGTGCTCCTTTGCTTCTGAGGCCGGTGCTTCAGTCCAGTAGCATGCTAGGGCCACATGTGGGATATTTCCTAAAACTGCAGAAACTGGGCAACAAATATTGAGTTGCATTTCTCTGGTAAAACCTTCTGTGTTATAAAAAAAATTGTATTAAAAATGTATTTCTGCAAAAAAATATGAAATTTGTAAATTTCACCTCTACTTTGCTTTAATTCCTGTGAAATGTGTAAAGGGTTAAGACATTTTCTAAATGCTGTTTTGAATACTTTGAGGGGTGAAGTTTTTAAAATGGGGTGACTTTTTGGGGGTTTCTAATATATAAAGCTCTCAAAGCCACTTCACAACTGAACTGGTCCCTGTAAAAATGGCCTTTTGAAATTTTCTTGAAAATGTGAGAAATTGCTGCTAAAGTTCTAAGCCTTGTGATGTCATAGAAAAATAAAAGGATGTTCAAAAAACAATGCCAAACTAAAGTAGACATATGGGGGATGTTAATTAGCAACAATTTTGTGTGCCCGAAGAGGGTTCACAAAATTATTCCTTTTCTGTATTACAATTCCCCTGTAACATAATCTCAAAGAAGGTAACAGAATCCATGGATGCCGAGCCTGTAACATTGTAAATTAAATATATTGGTTTTATTGTATTCCATAAATGGTGGTACAGACGCCACATCACGACCCCTAAACAAAAAAAAAGTCATCGATGTATCGTCCATCCCACACAATCCACTCGTAAAAGGGATTATTGGCTGAAAAAATGTTGTTCTCCCACCATGTCATAAACAAATTGTCCATGGAGAGGGAAAATTTTGACCCCATCAGGGCGTCTTCTATCTGCAATAAAATAACACTATCAAGGCAGAAGTAATTATGTGAGCGCAGATACTCCACTCACATTAAAATAAATTCTTGTAGATATTTGGAATACCTGGTGTATTTCCGCAAATGGAATTCCATTGCCTTGAATATGTGGTATGCAGGCAGGCCCGCCATCAGAAATTTCTGGGCTTCATACAGTCAGTGGAATCCATTTGAGGAAATACATCTGGGTCCCCCATTATTAGGGGATTTGGAGAGGTGGCAACGGAAAGTTGTGGGATGGGAGCAGGACGCAAAGTGCCAGGGACTCTGTGAGCGGGCGGAGGAGTAGGCTAAGAGAACGGAAGGTGGCCGAGGCGGGAGTTGGGCCAGAGTGGATATGACGCTTGACCGGGGTCTGGGGAGGGGAAGGGGAGAGAGACCGGTGGAAAGGGGAGTGAGGCCGGTGGGAAGGGGAGAGAGACCGGTGGGAAGGTGGGAGAGAAGGGGCAACATAAAAAAATAATTAAACTGAATCTGCTGCTTTAAAACAGAGTCACTCACCAAGTTGCAGAGCTGGCCGCTGCTTCTGGCCCCTGCATGGGTCCCATTCCTTTCTACAAACCAATTACCGCTGATCATAACCTTGATGAGCGGCAGCTGCCCCCTTTATTTTACTTTTGTGGCCAGGCCCCTGACAGTAGTACCAGCGGTACTACCCTGATGGCAGGACTGTTTGCAGGAGTACTAGCCAACTATGTCACAGATAACTCAAGTTTCAAGACCATGAAAAGTTATGGATTTTTGGCATCCCATGGAATATGGGAACAATAGGGAATTCTATCAGTAAGTATTCAGCCTGTTTCTTGGCTAATACTTCTAATTCAATTCCTTCTTCTAGCAGATTTTTTAAAGGTTCTTTACATGTGGTGCTTGGTTTCGCCACAAGTTTGCGATATGTCGATTCATTGTCTAAAATGGTATGAACGTGTCTGGGATATAAACAGGAATCTAGAACAACTCCTGCTCCATGCACTCCTAAGATTTGGAGGACACAGTTATACGCTGGATATATGGTGAGCACCTCTGTGTTTTCACCTTTAGCCCTTATGTGTATATAGTGAACCTTTTAGATGGTTAATCTTTACCCGCTAAGGTGGAAGGGTTGGTTCCAATGCCTAATTATGGTGGTGTCTGAGGAAATAAAGGTCCTTTTAGATGTCCCGATACTGACCATTAAAACCAGCGCCAATCGACGATACAGCGTATCACAAGGAGCAATCATCAGTAATGTATGGGGAAAACAATCGTTACTACACGAGACCCCGCACCGATCTGCCAGTCCAGCTGCCTCCGGGCACTGGACAACACTGCCGGAAGCAGATGGTTCCGACCACTGCATAGCGGCCGTTCAGCAGAACTGCAGCTCGGCCTCTATTCTTGTGTACCTTTTGTACCATTTGTGACCCGCTTAAAAACCTTTTACGATATGAATCTCAGTGTAAAAAATTCAAGTATCTAGTCTACAATAAAAAACAATGAGTGCTCTATACTTTTTATTAGCTTCAGTCACTTGCAGGCTGCACACCCATTAATTTCAATATAAAACAGAGTAGACTTTTATTTTTTGACGTGTCATTACATCTGTATATTATATGTGGAGTTGTTATTATACACCGTCTCTATGATCTGATGACGGGCATATTCCCCAAACTGCACCACCATGCTGCCCATACACTGACTGTATAGTCTGTCTCGCCAGCTAAGTCCTTGGTCTCCGTCATCTAATGTTGACGGATAACTGGCATCGCTGGACTCCACCGGCCTGTGAGTCTGCACCTTGTTCACACTCCTCGATGTAGGCCTGAGGCTCGTTCGCAAGTCAGACTGCTAGCTCTGCCCCCTAGATGTTAATATTGATGTTCAAGTCTTGACAGCTGATATTGATGTTCACAACCATTGGATAGTACATGGGGAAGTGATCTACAACCTTGATGTCTCTGTCCTCAGCGGTTCATCCCTGATAAATGCATTTTATTTGTTGGCACTGCCGATGTAAAACCACTTGGTGGCCAGAATGGAGACGGCCCTTTCATTGGCTTTTCTGATATTACATGAGAAGCCTCCGCAGTGCAGTGTGGCCAGAGCTAGGCTGAGACTATATAAGTCCAGGTCTTACATGACATCATGGTTGATGGCATCTTTAAGAAATTCAACATGTCTGACTACAGCCTCCTTGTCCTCTGAGTTGACCAGATAGCTTGGGATCTGGAGGAGCATGGTCTTCATCAATTTTGGGTGGTTATGAGCCAGATAGCTGTAGATGGATTTCAGGTCATTGATGTTTGGAGAGATTTCCGTCCGGAAAAATCCCCGAATGTTGGCTCCTTTGATGTAGGAGAGGCAGCTCTGCAGAGATGAAGTACTGGCTGCTACTATCTCCTGGTTGTCACTATGTAATTTCAGGAGTAAAGTTGGTATACAGCTCCTGACTTTGTCTGTAAAATATCCAAATAGCAGAAGGCGGCAGCTCTCTGTCAGATCCCTTAACAGGTTTATGGCCGCAATCTGGACTTCTCCATCCGGATAGTCCATATGCTCCCGGGATATTTTAATGAATTGTCTACTGAGGACAGAAAGCTTCAGGCGTCTGATAATGGAGGACAGCGCCCTCAGTGCCGCCATGATGATCTTGATGCTGCTGGTTTTTGATAGTCTAAACTCCATGTGGGCAATGATCTTATTCTTGTAGCTCTCAACCAGTCTTGTAGCTCCGGTGGTGGCATTCCCCAGTGCCTCCATGGCGATGCTGCACAAGATGTTATCGTCCTCTTCTATGATCTTCAGCAGATGTTGGATTGCGCACTCTTGGTATTTCTGCTTTATAAGTCTTGGATGCTTCAAAGCCTCATTGAAGAACATAGCTGCTGTCATTTTGGCCTTTGGGTCCGCATTCTTCAGGGCATTGAGCAGAAACTGAAGGAAATCTTTTGTTATTTTCCTGCCAGATACCAGAGATGTCACAAGCATGTTCATCCCAATACGCTGCTTCTCTGTATCTTCCAGTTCCTTATTCTCCGCAGCAAATTGCTCCCTGTACTTTTCTAGGAGCTCGGCGTGAGGAAGGGTCTGTAACTCGTCATTGCCTGGCTCGGTCGGCTGGTTTTCCGATGATTCGGGTACAGTAAAGAATTCCAGGGCAACTTTGGTGGAGTCTTGAAGCTCAGCATGGACATCAGGCAACCAGGTGGAAATGTTGGCCTTCATGTTGCTTATGGCCTTCATAAGTTGCACTTTGCAGCTGCCACCCTTCACAATACATTCTTGGATGCTGCCGCATAAACGTCTTATAGCATAGCACAACGTCTCCTTAGATAGTTGGTCAGGAGCATTTTTGACCACTTGGCCCAGCACTGGCAGCATGTCCAAGATGTGTGGCATGATGACTGTAGCACACAGAGATGTCACTTCTGTCAAAGTGTCGACAATGGCAGCATTGAAATCCTCATAAACGATGTTGTATCTCAGTTCCCCGACCACCGCTTCAAGATGGAGGATGCTCAGCCAGACAATAACCTTCTTAGTCATGGCGTAGGAATAGTATTGTCCCTTCATGTACTCCACCTTCAAGTGCTCACATAGCACATTGATTATATATTCCTTCAGGTAGTGTGCCGCGTCTCTTCTGTACTGAATGACTCTGATGAAGAAGCGGCACATGGCGGCGTTGTATTGAGATGGTAACAGGCTACTCAGAATGGCTTTCTGAAACACATCCGTATAAGTGAAGAGATCTTCAGCCACCTTCTCCTGGATGAAATAAGGGACACAGGCTCCTAAGACGTCTTCTTCCACCAAATCCCAGGTGTTCAAAGCATTTCTGAGCTCTTGATTTGTGTCCACACAGAATGTCTGATGTTTTCTATTCATGATCTTCATATCCACAAATCTGCTGAGGCGAGAAATCATTGTGTGGTTACTTGTTTCTAAATCATCTTCCAAAAAGAAAATAGATTCTAGACTTCTCTGTCCTCAATTATCAGCCCCCTCCCCAATAAACATGTGATAACTGCATGAAGAGCGCCCTCCCAAGGCAGAGACAGGACAGTGCAGCCAGAGGAGACAGCGGCACTCCTCTACACTGCGCCCTCTGGTGGTGTAAGAATTTAAAGGTTTCAGAAAATGAAAGCCACATATAAGGTTATATGTAATATTATATAGGGTATTTTATTTGGGTAAATCAAAGATGGAGGATCATGGGTATAGTTGCGTTTCTTAATGAAATGTGTCTCATCAGTTTGCAAGATTCCTATTGTTTACCCTGATTCTCACAATAAATGACCCCGAGGTTCACAGGTATCTCTTACAGGTGCTAACCAGTAGTGTGAACCCAGTCTTACCCATGGACAAACTCAGGATGTCATAAATGCTAAAGGTGGTTGATAAGTGGCACCAGTATTCTATATCCGCATGTTACATGAGGGGGGAGTTCTTTTTATCAGGAAGGTCACACTATTTGTCTCTAAGAGGGGCAGACAAGGGGGCATAAAAGACCCAAGCATGACATGAGGGCAGCCACTTGGGAGGCCACTTGAGGAGGGACATACTGGAAAGGAGACTTCCTGGAGTGTGGGGAGACCATGGATGGTAACTATAACCTGCCATGTAATTATTGATGATAAGGAAAAAGTGTCTCTGTAAAGTTCCTTGTTTATGGCTGTCGCTATGTACAAATCTCCATAGAAGTCTCAGAATAACTAACAGTCATTTCACTCTTTATACAATATACATTTTCATACACTCAATCTTGTATTTCATTTATTGCGCCTGACCTTAGAATCTAACCCAGTAAGAGGGTGAAAGAGAAACATTCTTACAGTGGCAGCACATGGAACTCGCTGCAATACTTCACAAGAAACATTCTACATGTTCTCCTCTTACCTCTGAATCGTGGATCTGAAGCTTCTGGATAAAGCAAGATTTCTAGAAGTCACAGGACTCAAGAAAAAGTCAAGTGAGAGCGACGTACCAAAAAGCAAGAAACTATTGGTCTATAGCGGCTCAACGGAATGTGACTGATCTGCAGCTTTTATAGAGAAGGTGAATTATGACATCACTGATGACCTCACACTTACCTTACATTCTAACACACATCAAATGTTTTTTGTTTTTTTTCACATATCTTTATTGAATTTCAGTAATAAAAACATTACAACATTTCAATATCCAGTGATTATAAATATCATAATGCTCAACAATTTATCTGCACAATTTACATCAGACAACATATATCTCCCCAATCCCATCCCCCTCCCACCCCAAAGATCATTAAGTACCATAAAATTATAACCTTCTTATGATAAAATAATAATTATACCTTCCTATAGAACACCAATCAATTCCATATCCCCAATATTTCCTCCCACTTTTTTATACAATTTTTCTTGTCTGCTCTTATTTTCTCATATTCTTTAATTGTCTTAACCAACTTCAACCAATCCATAACAATTGGGGATTTACCAGCCATCCAATTTCTTGCAATTATTATTTTTGCGTAAAAGAGAACATTAACCCCTTTGTGCACTGTGACGTGCTATTACATCCGGGTGCGAGTGGTGATGTTTAGAGTGCGCTCCATATGCTGCGTGTGTCGGCTGTGTTTTACAGTGGACACCCGGGACTAACAGTCGGGAGCAGTGATCGTGCTGTTCCTAGCTGTTTAACCCCTCAAATGCTGCGGTCGATCGCGAGCATCTGAGGCATTGAAAAAAGGGGGGCGTCCCCCTCTGACATTTCATCACCCCCCCAGTTAGATCAGGGGGTGACAATGATTGTAATGGCAGCTCATGGGCCTAATGATGGCACCCAGAGCTGCCTTCACTTAACTTAAGCCTGTAAAAATGACAATATACTGCAATACGTTAGTATGATCGCTGGTTCAAATCCCCTAGGGAGGCTAATAAAGTGTGTTATAAAAGTGCAAAAAAGTTTTTAGTAGTGAAAAAAATTAAAAACAAATAGTTAAAAAAACCTTTTCCCATTTTCCCCCTAAAGTAATGTAAAAAATTAAAAAAAGTCAACAAAATTGGTATTGCTGCATGCGTAAAAGTCTGAACTATTACAATATAGCGTTATTTAATGGGAGGCGCGAGAACAGCACCGGCGGACGTCATTGCTCATCAGCGCATGGGTCGGCAGCCCGCGCTGATGCGCTCCCCTCCCCCGCTCCCCTCTTAGACGATGGGGATACAGCGGTGGGGGGAGAGCTGTTGATGTCTGCCCCTGCTGTAATAAAGCAGAGGGCTTCGGGGGGAGCGGCGGCTGCTCAGGCTAGGTCACCCCGCCGCTCCCGTAGAACTCGCCCACCAGAGCGCCTTAGTCCAGACATGGCCCCGCGGGCCCGGCGTCGCAGGGGGAGCCCTTCAAGGGACGCTGCAGGCCAGGCTGCTGGGACGGCCGCTTCCTCCCAGGGCCTGCGTCCTGGCAGGAATCCCCAGCCGCGACGGGGCTCGGCGGTTACCAAGGAGTCGCAGGCCAGGCTCCATGTCACACCCCCGCCTTCAGCTGCTGTGTTCGGAGGGCAGTAGACGGCCGCCCCGCATGGTGATGTTCTGGCCAGGGGGCAAGCTTCCTCGAGAGCATCGGTGAGGACGCCAAGATCAGCGAAGACGACGAGGCAACAGGTCCGGTCGGAAGTCTGGGTCCCTGCGGTCGGGCGGCAGGTTGCCGGCCCATCGGTCAGCGTGCCGGGATCCCCGTGTCGTAGATGTCGGTGCGAGTACCAGTCGGCGGCGAGAGAGGATTTGGAAGATTGAGAGCTGGATGAGTCGCATCACGGTCAGGATTTTCCGGCTGGCGGGAATACAGCGCCTGGGCAGCCTGGTGAGTGTGTAACTCCTACGTTACCGTATCCAGCAATTTTCATGTCGGGTGTCGTGGGTGGGTCAGCGAGCGGGGTAGCGGCTGTCGGTAGTGGCGTTGCCGGGCGCGATGGTTTAACAGATTTAGTGGGTTGTTTGCGCGAGCTAGTCGGGCGCTTAAATAGGACAGCGGCGCCGGTAGCGCCGGCGGGGTCTCCTGTGTTGGTATGGGAAGGGCCTCGTGAGGTACAGTCGCGGTCCATGGTCGGGGAGGTCCCGGGGGTGGCAAAGGAAGCGGTAGCAATGTAGGTCCAAACCGAGGCGCTGAAGGATGGGGATAGGATTCGGCTTGATGATCGCGCTCGGGGCGAGGTTTACGTCTGTTTCGAGGGCCCGTTAGGGGCTCACCTGAAGCAAGAGGTACGCAAACGGATTTGGAAGGATGAATACGTGGAGATATTTTCTCTTCTGCCGCTTGCAAAGTTCAATTTGGATAAGGGCAAGCGGGACGAGAGTAAGAAAGAGGAAGAAGAACGCCGGCGGTATAGGCTTATCCCGCAGACGTTCGCCAACTGGTCGCAAGCTTTCGCTATTTTGGCAAGCGTGATCGGGGAAAAGGCGCCGGAAAATTGCTCGGCGTTGTTTTGTTACTTTGATGCCATCGGGGAGGCCTATCGGGCATACAGGGGCCAGGCGTGGTTGCGGTATGATGAGCAATTTCGCCAGCGGAAGGCGGTCCGGACGGCGATCCGGTGGGATCAAAAGGATATTGCGTTGTGGTTGCGGGTTACGGCGCAGGCTAAGCAGTCCTTTCCCGGGAGTGTTGGCCAAGGGGGCCAGTCTAGTCAATCCGGGCAAGGCTCCGGGTCAAAACTGGGGTTCTGCTGGCAATTCAACGATGGCCAGTGTAAGTTCGGGGCCACCTGTAAATTTAAGCATGTCTGTTCGGAGTGCAATGGCTCCTCACACGGGGCCTCAAAATGTATGCGGAAGGGTAGGCGGTCAGGCCCTCAGTCCGCTTCAGTTGGTCAAGGGGCGGTCGCTGGTGAGGGTGGAAAGGATGCCCCCGTATCTAAGTGAATATCCGGATAGGGTTGCGGCCACGTTAATTTACGAGGGGTTTTTGTTTGGTTTTGTTATCCCCCCCCCCCTCCATATGAGGTTCCGGTGACACGGCGCAACCTTAAGTCAGCTTATCTGCACTCGGCGGTCGTTTCAGAAAAGCTTTTGAAAGAGGTGTCTTTGGGTCGGATGTCCGGTCCTTTTGATAAGCCGCCGATTGAGAATCTAGTGGTATCACCCTTGGGAGTTGTGCCAAAGCGGGAGCCTCACAAATTCCGGTTGATACAGCATTTGTCGTTTCCCAGGGGAGCGTCGGTGAACGATGGGATAGATCACGAGTTATGTTCAGTTATTTACACTTAGTTTGACAAAGCGGTGGCGTTAGTGCGGGAGGCGGGGCCCGGTGCATTGTTGGCAAAAACTGACATTGAGTCGGCCTTTCGCTTGCTGCCGGTACATCCAAATAGCCAACGGCTGTTGGGTTGCTTCTGGAACGGGGGGTTTTATGTTGATAGGTGTCTTCCAATGGGGTGCTCCCTTTCTTGCGCATACTTCGAGGCGTTTAGTAGCTTCATGGAGTGGGTGACGAAGGGTGTGGCCGAGGTCGATTCCTTAATACATTATCTTGATGATTTTTTGTGCGTAGGCCCTAGCGGGTCCCCGGTTTGCGGGAATTTATTGTATTCCTTGCATAAGGTTGCGACGGATTTCGTATTCCCTTTGGCGCCTGGAAAGACAGAGGGCCCGGTATCTACCATCTGTTTTTTGGGGATCCAAATTGATTCGGTGGCAATGGAGTGCAGGCTGCCTGAGGATAAATTATTGCCATTTCGACAGGAGGTCAGGCGGGCTTGTCAATTGAAGAAGATCACGTTGCACGATCTTCAGTCGCTGCATGGAAAGTTGAACTTTGCCTATCGAATTATGCCAATGGGTAGAGTTTTTAGCAGGAGGTTGGCGTCAGCGACGGCGGGGATTCGGGCGGCCCATTATTTTGTGAGGATTGGTGGGGATCACAGGGCGGACCTGCGGGTCTGGGATGAGTTCCTTGGGCAGTATAATGGTAGATCATTGTGGATGTCGCAGGTACAGGAGATGGGAGAGTTGGAACTGTTTACTGACGCGGCAGGGTCTGGTGGTTTTGGCGCGTATGCAGGAGGACAATGGTATTGCTGATGCTCTTTCTCGCTCGCAGTGGGATCGTTTTCGGCAAATGGCACCGGGAGCGGAGCTGGTCGGTTTGGCTTGCCCGGAACATCTCTGGGGTCTGATTTCGGTCCCGTGGAACGGTTGATTGAAAGGTTATTGGCTAGCGCGACGTGGAGCGCTTATTCGGCGTGTTGGCAGCAGTGGGAGGAGTGGGTAAGAGTGTTGGGTAACGTCAGCACGGCGCAAGACAGGTTGGTGGCGTTATTGTACTGGTTGGGGGATGCTGGGGAGGCGGGGTTTTCCCCGGCAAAAGTGAATCGTTTTGTTGCTGGTTTGGCGTTTGGATTCAAATTACGGGGTTTCCAGGATGTGACCAAACATTTTTTAGTACGGCAAGCTTTAAAAGGTCTGCGTTGGGGTAGGGCGGTAGCAGATCAGAGGCGACCCGTTTCTTTTTCCCTGCTTGGATCGTTGGGTGCATCGCTGGGGGCTGTTTGTAATTCGCCTGATGAGGTAGTTTTGTTCCGGTTGGCTTTTTCCCTCGCGTTTTTCGGAGCACTCAGAATTGGGGAGTTGGTTTCTCCTAGTGCGGCTAGAGCTGGTGGATTGCGGCAGGCTGATGTGGGTCTATATGAGGATAGATTTGAGTTGTTTTTGCAGCGGTCCAAGACTGATCAAGCAGGTCGGGGTAAGCGGATAGTGTTGTTTGCCCTCCCAGGGTCGGCAATGTGTCCAGTCGCTTGTATGGCGGTTTTTAAGCCACTGGTTGGGGGGCCTGAGGCGCCATTGCTCCGTCATAATAATGGCTCGTTTTTGTCCAGGTATCAATTTGGTGCAGTGTTTAAAAAATGCTTGACTGCGGTTGGCGTAGGGCAGGGGTATTACTCGTCTCACTCGTTCAGGATTGGCGCTGCTACTGAAGCGGGGCGGTGGGGGCTGGATGACGAGGGTGTGCGGCGCATAGGCCGGTGGGAGTCCAATAGGTTTCGGACTTATGTGCGCCCTCATTTGTTGTGAGTCGGTCAGGTGTTTTGATTGTTTGACATGTGCGGTTTTGTTTCTCTTTTCAGATCATCAACCTTGCTTAGTGTGGATTTTAGGACATTCTTTTGTGCACTGGGGGGCATTGCGGGCGCACGTTCGCCCAGATGGCCGCCAGCTTCGCATTCCGCGGCACGATGCGGTTGTACACTGGCTGGGCTTCCGAGGTATGTTGTGGAGCCGGGTACTTGCTGAGTTTCAGACATACTCTCAGTTAGACAGGGTTCCGGAGGTTCTGGTGTTACATGTGGGGGGGAATGATCTGGGGGTGCGCCCGTTTCGCGAGTTAGTGCGGGATATTAAACACGATCTATTGAGTTTATGGGTATCTTAGCCTCAACTGGTGATTGTTTGGTCGGACTTCGTTCCGAGGAAGTTTTGGCGTTTGGCAAGATCGGTCGAAAGGGTTAACAAAGCCTGCATTAAGGTAAACCGGGCGGTGTCACGTTTTGTTGCTAAGAACGGGGGCATTTGTGTTCGTCACAAGGATTTGGAGTCAGGGGTCGGTAATTATTGGAGAAGTGATGGGGTACATTTGACCGAGGTTGGAATTGATATGTGGAGCCTGGCTTTAGCAGAAGGAATTGAGAGGGCGGTGGTGGTTTGGAGGGACTCACAGGCTTGAGGTGGTCAAGGCCTGTTTCGCTTTGGCGGGGGGAGTCCTTGAGGTTGGTCAGTACAAAATGGTGGGGGGGTCGCATCGGGGGTATGCGTCCCCCAAAATGGTACATCATTTGAAGACTTCATAAGGTGTTATCTCTTTGAAGTGGTCTTCTGGTGGTTGGAGCCATCTGCAGGGGTGAGCGGTGCTTCCGAGCTGGTTTACGGCTGGAGGTAAATAGTTGGTGGTGGTTTGCAGATGGCTAATTTAAAGGAAATCGGAAAAAATGGTTTCAAGGACTTCCCCCTGCTCTGTTTAGTGTTAATTGACCCACGTTGGGTCATGTGAATTATAGTAGGAATTCTCTGGTCGAATTCCTAAAAGAGTTATCCGAATGTTTCGGATTAAATTGCATTTAATTTATGTTAAATAAATAAATGGCTGCTGTGGCCATTTCACATCCAACCTCGGTTGTCACGTGTCTTTATTGGGAAGGGGGCGAAATAAGTGGAATAAAGGTAAAATGGTTAATCAGCACATGACTCCACTTAGGCTAGTCATGGTTTGCGGAGGCCATGAGGGGACAAAAGAGTGGAAACCCCCCACAAGTAACCCCATTTTGGAAACTACCCCCATTGAGGAAATTATCTAGGGGTATAGTGAGCATTTTGACCCCACAAGTTTTTTGCAGTTAGTGCGGGATATTATTATTATTGGAATTAGGCCCTGAAAATGTAGGTTTAGCTAATTTTTTCTCATTTCCACAAGGACTGAAGGAAAAAAAAGCAGCACAAAATTTGTAAAGCAATTTCTCCCGAGTAAAACAGTACCCCACATGTGGTAATAAACGGATGTTTGGACACACGGCAGGGCTTAGAAGGGATGGAGCGCCATTTGGCTTTTGGAGTTCACATTTAGCAGGAATGGTTTGCGGAGGCCATGTCGCATTTACAAAGCCCCTGAGGGGACAAAACAGTGGAAACCCCCCCCCACAAGTGACCCCATTTTGGAGACTACCCCCATTGAGAAAATTATCTAGGAGTATAATGAGCGTTTTGACCCCACAGTTTTTTTGCAGATATTATTGGAAGTAGGCCCTGAAAATAAAAATCTAAATTTTTTTCAAAGAAAATGTAGGTTTAGCTAATTTTTTCTCATTTCCACAAGGACTGAAGGAGAAAAAGCACTGCAAAATTTGTAAGGCAATTTCTCCCAAGTAAAACAATACCCCACATGTGGTAATAACCGGCTGTTTGGACACACGGCAGGGCTTAGAAGGGAAAGAGCGCTATTTGGCTTTTGGAGATCACATTTAGCAGGAATAGTTTGCGGAGGCCATGTCACAATTACAAAGCCCTGAGGGGACAAAACAGTGGAAACCCCCCCACAAGTGACCCCATTTTGGAGACTACACCCATTGAGGAAATTATCTAGCGGTATAATGAGTATTTTGAAACCACAGTTTTTTGCAGAAATTATTGGAACTAGGCCCTGAAAATAAAAATCTAAATTTTTTCAAAGAAAATGTAGGTTTAGCTAATTTTTTCTCATTTCCACAAGGACTGAAGGAGAAAAAGAACCACAAAATTTGCAAAGCAATTTCTCCCGAGTAAAACAATACCCCACCTGTGGTAATAAGCGGCTGTCTGGACACACGGCAGGGCTTAGAAGGGAAAGAGCGCTATTTGGATTTTGGAGATGACATTTAGCAGGAATGGTTTGCAGAGGCAATGTCACATTTGTAAAGCCCCTGAGGGGACAAAACAATGAAGACGCCCAAAAATTTACTTCATTAAGGAAACTACACCTCTTGAGGAATTAATCTAGGGGTGTAGTAAGCATTTTGACAGCACAGATGTTTCATAGAATTTATTAGAATTGGGCAGTGAAAATAAAAACAATCCTTTTTCTTCACTAAGACATAGCTTTAGCGCAAAATGTTTCATTTTCCCAACAAATAAAGGAAAAAAAGAACCCAACATTTGTAAAGCAATTTCGCCCAAGTACGGCAATACCCCATATGTGGTCATAAACTGCTGTTTGGGCACACGGCAGGGCTCAGAAGGGAAAGAGCGCCATTTGGAGTGCAAATGTTGCTGGATTGGTTTCTGGGCGCTTGTGGGCCCAAAACAGTGGAAACCCCCCGGAAGTGACTCAATTTTGGAAACTACACCCCTCAATGCATTTTAGTAAGCATTTTAACTATGTAGGTGTTTTGTAGAATTTAGTGTGCACTCGATGTTGTAGAGTGAAAATGGGATGTTTTTCCATAGATATGCCAATATGTTGTGCCCAGCTTGTCATCATAACAAGACAGCCCTCTAATTATTATGCAGTGTTTCCCGGATTTAGAAACACCCTACATGGGGCACTAATCTTTTGCCTGGACATTCGACCAGGCTCAGGAGTGAAAGTGTACCATGTAAAATTGAGGCCTAATTTGGCGATTTACAAAGAATTGGTTCACAACTGCAGAGGCCCAGATGTGAAATAATAAAAAGAAACCCCTGAGAAGTGACCCCATTTGGAAACTACACCCCTCAAGGCATTTTCACCCCACAGGTCTTATCCATAAATGATTCCCTAGATATGCCATTTCAGTAACAAATATGTCATGCCCAGTTTCTGCCACACACACCCCAAAAATTGTTAAAAGGGTTCTCCCGGGTATGAAGATGCCATATATGTGGAAGTAAACTGCTGTTTGGGCACATTGCAGGGTTCAGAGCGGAGGGAGCGCCATTTGGCTTTTGGAGAGCAGATTTTGCTTGTTAGTAGATTTGTTTGATTATTGCTGGTGTTTCCATTTATAATGTGGGGGTACATGTAATCTGGGCAGAGTACATCAAGGGCATAGTCAGGTGGCATGATAATGGGGTAAAAAAACAATAAAATGATCCATAGATGAGTCCTTTCTTATCCCCCTTTTGGTCCAGACTCCGCACCTTTGCAGTTTGGTATAATACGGGCACCCTCGCTTCCAGCAGATATGTTTGGGCCCTCCCCTTCCTGGTTCCCTAATTTGAGGGCCCTGATAAATCGTATCTTGAAACAGATGAAATGTTCCCCTCTGATCTGCACAACTGCATGTTTTTATTTCCTGACTTATTGGAGCCTTAACTAATTTAATTTTTTCATAGACGTAGTGGTATATGAGGGCTGTTTTTTTTGCTGGACGAGCTGTAGTTATTATTGGTACCATTTTGGGGAACATGCAACTTTTTGATCACCTTTTATCCTATTTTTTGGGAGGCCAGGTAAACAAAAAAATTCAATTCTGGCATAGTTTTTTTAGTTTTTTTTATACAGCGTTTACCAAGCATTATAAATTACATGTTAACTTTATTCTGCGGGTCCGTACGATTCTGGCGATACCTAATTTATAGTTTTTATAGGTACCATTTTTGTATACGTGCAACTTTTTGATCACTTTTTATTCCAATATATGTAGGTCAAAGTGACCAAAAAACAGAAACTCTGGTACGTTTTTTTTTTACGTTGTTCACCGTGTGCAATAAATAATATTATATTTTGATACCTCAGGTCGTTACAGTCCCGGCGATACCAAATACGTATGGTTTATTATTATTTTTTAATAATAAAGGACTTGATAAGTGAAAAAGGGCGATTGTGTTTTATTTTATTACTTGAAACTTTTATTGTTTTCAAACTTTTATTTTTTTCACTTTTTTTTTTCACTTTTTTTATACTTTTTTTTACACTTTTTCTCAAGTCCCACTAGGGGACTAGATCGGTCCAACTGTCAGCTTTAGTTTTTTTCTAATACATTGCACTACCTACGTAGTGAAATGTATTAGATCTGTCAGTTATTCACTGACAGCAAGCCGATTAGGCTTCGCCTCCCGGCGGGGCCTAATCAGCTTCCGTAATGGCAGAGCAGGAGGTCATTGTGTCTCCTGTTGCCATAGCAGCAGTCGCCAGTCCTGATTGCCTGTCAGGGCTGGCGATCTGCTAGCAACCGCTAAGATGCAGTAATCGCTTTCGATTGCTGCATCAAAGGGGTTAATGGCAGGGATCGGAGCTAGCCAAGGTGCAGATGTGACATTCAGGTTAGGGATTTGCAGTATTGAAGTTGTATTGTGCTCCCCTTGGAGCGCTGTGCAAAGGCAAAACTCCTTTATTGGAATGATGTGTAGATGGTTGGTACTCTATTTGGGTGCGCAGGCTTACTTTGTTGTGTTCTCACTTGGCTATGTCGGCATTAATGAGTGAAATGTATACAGTACCTTAGGAAAATACATTGTGAGAAAAAGATGATAACAGGAGCGCTCCCTAGAGTAATACCTTGAAAAAAAAAAATGTAAACTAGTCTTCTCACCTTGTGAACCCCTTGGTTTTTTTCGTTATCAAAATTTTTTATTCTAAAATAAACAGAGCAGATAAAACAGTACACAAAATTGCAAAAGTTGGCACGCAGTGCAATACAATAAAGTCAAACTGTAAGAAATGTTACAGAAACATATGAGTAGAACCGATAAAAACACAGGGACATATACAAAAACACCGACAAAGGCCATACTTGCAAATGGACACAGCCAGGCCAGAAATGCTGATGAAAGGGCGAGCAGGTGCTTTAAATAATAATAGCCACTCCCACCATACTGACCAAGTTCGAACAAAAATCTCGGACTTACCACGATCAGCAGACATCAGCTCCTCCATCCTCATAATCCCATTCAGCTCCGTTACCCATTCCTCCAAAGAAGGCACAGTACTAGACTTCCAATGACGTGGAATTACCGTTCTAGCTGCAGTCAGAAAATGTCTAAAGATCCCGTTTTTGAGGTATGGGAGTGATCCAGGAATCATGGAAAGCAATCCAACAGAAGGCGAGGTAGGAACGTCAGTGCCAAAAAGCTTATTGCCAAGATTAAAAAAAAATTCCCAGAAGGGACGGAGCTTGGGGCAATCCCACCAAATGTGCAACATGGTTCCAGGAGCCTCCCCACACCTCCAGCAAGCTGCAGACACATCAGGAAATATCCTATGTAGAAAGGAAGGACAGCGGTACCATCTGGTAAGGATTTTATACTTTTTCTCCTGAGCAAAACAGGAAGTCGGTAACTTATGAGCCAGGAAGAAAGAAGTTCCCCACTCCTCCTCAGAATATTGAACCCCCATTTCCTCATCCCAAGCTGTGGTGAATGTTAACTGAGAGGAGGAGTAACCAGGTTGGAGGATCCCATGTAAATAGGACAGCACATGAGAAGGAGCAGAAGTCAAAGACAGATAATGTTCCAGAGGAGTCTTACCCTGTAGCAACACAAGACAGTCACCCATGGAAGAAAGATAGGAACGTAGCTCAAAATAGTACCACCATATTGATCGTCTCCCCGGGCAGGCCTCAGAAACAGCAGCAAGCGACAAAATTGCACCGTCAGGTGTAAGGGTCTGAGCCAAATATCCGCCATCCTGTCTCCCCCAACAGAGGAATGTGTCCACACCCACCGCCGGAGGGAAGGAAGGATTATCAAACAGAGGAGTCAAAGGACCCGGACGGTGAGCAATGTCCAGGGCACCAATGATCCGCTCCCATACCACAAGAAAATGACGTGTGAGGAAAGGCAGAGAGGACGTTGGTCGCTGTACACCAGACAACCAAGGTAAAGAGGACAAGGCAAGAGAGGACATATTATTCACGATTCGCACCCATTGCTTACCCGCAGCCGCACGGTACCAATCCACCAACCTCATGAGGATCGCAGCATGATGGCAGCGCTTAAAGTCCGGCAAGCCCGCACCTCCCTCCACCTTGGGCCTACTGAGAATAGAATATCTAATCCGAGGCCGAGAAGAGCAGACAAATGTGTGGGGATATATATCCCTAAATATTTTAAAGATGCAGTTACCCACTTAAACGGGAAAACCCGAGCGAGATGAGCAGCTAGAGGGGCGTCCAGAGATACATTCAGCACCTCCAATTTAGAATAATTGACCTTGAAGTTACTCAAGTGACCAAATCGCTCAAACTCCCCAGTCAAAGATGGCAAAGAAATCATAGGAGTCGTAAGGTACACTAGAAGATCATCAGCGTACAGTGCTAACTTGTGATGCTGAGCACCAACACATATGCCCTTAATGCTAAGGTTAGTCCGCAGTGCCACAGCCAGGTGTTCCATGACTAACACATATAACAGAGGCGAAAGTGGACACCCCTGTCTTGTTCCATTTGTAATAGACAAAGAATCAGACAAAAGACCATTAACCCCTTCCCGCACCTTGACGTTAATGCACGTCAATGTGTGCAGTCACTTCGCGCACCTTGACGTGCACTAACGTCAGTGCTTTGACAGTTAACCGCCGCGCGGCGCTACATCTCAGCGGCAGTTAACTGTGCAGGGTGTCAGCCCTGCTCTCCCCGTTGCCGATCAGCGGCCTGTCGCCGCTGAAATCGACAATTAACCCCTTCGATGCGATGGTCGATTGCGATCACCACATTGAAGAGGTTTACAGCGGATCGGCAGCCCCCCACATGCATTTGCGGGGGCTGGCGATCCTTATCACGGCAACCAGAGGCCAGACAATGACCTCCGGGTTGCCATGTACGGAAGCCTCGGAGGATCAGCCTCCGGCCGGTCCTCCGATGCTTCCTGTTAGTGTGACTGTCACGTCACAATGACAGTTAGAACACATTACACTACGTGTGTAGTGTAATGTGTTCCAGCAGCGATCAGAGCTGCAAGTCTAAGTGTCCCCTAGTGGGACAAGTGAAAAAAGTTAAAAAAAGATATTAAAAATGTTTTTAAAAAGTGTAAAAATAAAAGTTAGAAGTGACATAAACAAAGAAAGCTTTTTTTCCTATAATAAGTCTTTTATTATAGGAAAAAAATTAACACGTTAAAAAAAGAACACATATTTGGTATCACCGCGTTCGTAACGACCCCAACTATAAAACTGTAATATTATTTTTCCTGCACGGTGAACACCGCAAAAAAAAATAAACGAAAAACAGTGCCCGAATCACAATTTTTTGGTTACCACCCCTCCCAAAATATACAATAAAAAGTGATCAAAAAGTCGCATGTACGCCAAAATGGTATCAATACAAACTACAACCCATCCCGCAAAAAAACAAGCCCTTACACTGCGTTTTTGACTGAAAAATAAAAAAGTTGTCGCTCTCAGGATATGGTGACACAAAAAATAATTAATTTTATAAATAAGTGATTTTATTGCACAAACGCTGCAAAACATAAAAAAATTATATACATCTGGTATCGCCGTAATCGTACCTTCCCGCAGAATAAAATATAATTGTAATTTATAGCCCAGGGTGAACGCCATGAATAAAAGAATAAAAAACATTGTCAGAATTGATGGTTTTTGGTCACTTTGCTTGCCAAAAAATGGAATAAAACGTGATCCAAAAAATTTCTGGTACCCCAAAATGGTACCAATGAAAACGACAGATTGTCCCGCAAAGAATAAACCCTCACACCGCTCCGGTGGAGAAAAAATAAAACAGTTCTGGCTCCCAGAATATGGCGATGCAAAATGTGCAGAGTGTCCAAAAGCGGATAAGATTGGGCGCCATTTATCAGTGCGACACATATCTGCGGATAATTATTTATTTACTGCATTATTATACCCTCTTATTATACCCTGATGTACCCCGCACAGATAACATTTACCCTGATGTACTCCGCACAGATAACATATGCCCCCACATTATAAACTGAAACACCAGTAAAACCCCAAACAGAACTACTACCAAGCTACATCTGCGCCCCAAAAGCCAAATGCTGCTCCCTTCTGAGCCCTGCAGCATGCACAAACACCAGTTTACGTCCATAGATATGGCATCGCCATACCCGGGAGAACCCGGTTAATATTTTATGAGGTATTTGTCTTCAGTGGCACAAACTGGGCATAACATGTAGTGCACTAAAATGGCATATGAGTGGAAAATTGTAATTTTCACTCTGCACCATCCGCTGCACATTAACCCCTGCGCGCACCACGACATAGCATGTCGTAGTGTGGGGGGTGATGTATGGAGCATCTCACGTGAAAAATAAAGCATTTAAAACGGCAAAATCACTGTTTTTTGGTCACCTTGGCTCTACCTAAAAATGTAATAAAAAGTGCTCAAAAAGTTGTATGTACCAAAAAATGGTACCAATAAAAACTACCGCTCGTCCCTCAATAAATAAGCCCTCATCCCGCTCTATTGACTGAAAAATAAAAAAGTTGTGGCTCTTGGAACGCGGGGAGGAAAAAACTCTAAAGGAAAAGAAAAAAATGGATCAGTCCAGAAAGGGTTAATTACTTTCTAATGAAAAACCATTTATGCCCACACGTGGGGTATTGCCGTACTCGGGAGAAATTGCTTTACAAATGTTGGGCAGCTTTTACCCCCTTTATCCTTTGTGAAATTGAAAAAATGCAACATTTTAGTGGAAGAAATGTCGATATTCATTTTCACAGCCTAATTCTAATAAATCCTGCAAAAGACTTGTGGGGTCTAAATGCCCACTATATCTATATCCCTAGATAGATTCTTTAAGTGGTGTAGTTTCCACTTTTGGGGGGTTTCCACTGTTTTGGCCTCTCAGCGGCTTTGCAAATGCGACATGGCACCCAAAAACCATTTCAGCTAAATTTGAGCTCCAAAAGACAAATAGCGCTCCTTCCCTTCTAAGACCTGCTGAGGGTCCAAACAGCAGTTTATTACCATATGGCATATTTCCGTAATCGGGAGAAATTGTTTTACAAATGTTGGGGTGCTTTTTCTCTTTTATTCCTTGTAAAAATTAAAAATGGCTACCTTTTTTCAGAAAAAAAGTAGATTTTTACCTTTACAGAATAATTCCAGTGAATTCAGCAAAACAACTGTGGGGTCAAAATGATAACTTTACCCTTAGAAAAATTCCTTGATGAGTGTAGTTTCCAAAATGGGGTCACTTTCCGGGGGTTTACACTATTTTGTTCCCTCCAGTGCATTTCAAACGCGACACGGCACTGAAAACTATTCCAGCAAAATCAGAATTTCAAAATCCAAATGGTGCTCCTTCCCTTCTGAGTCCTGCTGTGGGTCCAAACAGCAGTTTATTACCACATATGGGGTATTGCTATAATCGGGAGAAATTGCTTTACATATGTTGCGGTGTTTTTTCTCTTATATTCCTTGAAAAAATTAAAAATTTCTACGTTTTTTCAGAAAATAAGTAGATTTTCATCTTCACATACTAATTCAAATAAATTTAGCAAAAAAACCTGTGGGTTCAAAATGCTAACTATACCCCTAGATAAATTCCCTGAGGGGTATAGTTTCCAAAATGAGGTCACTTTTGGGGGTTTTTATTGTTTTGGCCCCACAAGACCTCTTCAAACCTGACATGGTACCTAAAATATATGTTAAAAAAAAGGAGGCCCCAAAATCCACTAGGTACTCCTTTGCTTCTGAGGCCTGTATTTCAGTAAATTACTGCACTAGGGCCACATGTGGGATATTTCTAAAAACTGCAGAATCTGGGCAATAAATAATAAGTTACATTTCTCGGGTAAAACCTTCTGTGGTATAGATTTTTTTTTATTACAAATGAATTTTGTAAAGCAGAGCTCCCTAAGCTGTCAGGAAGCGCCAAGGCACTTCTGGATTCTCCACTCACGTTGGAGGAATTGGAAGAAGCGGTCAAACAGATGGCTAATGATAAGGCACCTGGGGCGGACGGGCTACCAGTTGAAATATATAAAAAATACTCTGAGGTGCTCTTGCCCAAATTATTAGAAGTATTTCATTATTCATTGGATTGTGGTTCTTTGCCGGCTTCTATGCAAGAAGCCATTATTGTGGTCTTGCCAAAACCCGGGAAAGATCCTCAATTAGCTGATTCTTATCGACCGATTTCATTATTAACATCTGACATTAAGATTCTGGCAAAGGCATTAGCCCTGCGGTTGAATGGCGTTCTTTCTACCATTATACACCCGGATCAGACCGGTTTTATGCCTGCTAGGTCGACAGCCATGAATTTGAGACGTTTATTTTTAAATCTTCAGCTGAGGGCAGACAATGTAGGCGAAAGAGCAATTTTTTCACTGGACGCTGCCAAAGCGTTTGACAGTGTGGAATGGCAATATCTTTGGTGCACCTTGGAGGCTATGGGTTTTGGACCATCTTGTATAGCATGGATTAAGGTCCTGTATTCTTGCCCTACAGCCAGAATACAGGCAAATGGAGGATTGTCTCCCCGGTTTGCTCTTGAAAGAGGGACTAGACAGGGATGCCCATTATCGCCCCTCCTGTTTGCCGTGGCAGTAGAGCCCTTGGCAGCACGCATACGTCTGTCTGATGATATTAAGGGCTTCTTGTATGGCTCGGTGCAAGAAAAGGTAGCGCTTTATGCAGATGATATGCTTCTATACTTGGGGGATATGGGTGGCTCTCTGGCAGAAACAATATCCCTAATTGAGAAATTTGGGGCATTGTCTGGGTTTAAAATAAATTGGGATAAATCCCATCTGCTCCCTGTGGATTCAAAGTGTTCTATACCAGGGGTGCATGGGGTACCTGTAGGATGCGTTAAACATCTTAAATATTTAGGGATCAAGATCTCGACCTCCCCTTCTGAATATGTTGCTCTCAATTTGCAACCCCTTCTGGTCAAATTTAAAATGAAAATAATGGCTTGGTGTAAATTATATCTGACAGTTGTGGGTAGGGTCAATCTTATTAAGATGATCCTAATGCCACAATTATTGTATATTTTACATAACTCCCCTGTATGGATCTCATTCCGCAATTTTTATTACATTAATGCACTTTTTAGGGACCTAATATAGCGGAAGGGTCGCTCAAGAATTAGATTAGAAATTCTACAGCGCGCAAAGCATGACGGCGGTCTGGCCCTACCCAACCCTTGGATATATTTTCTTGCCTCCCAATGTCAGCACTTTAAGGGGTGGGGGGAAATTATATCAAAGGGATCCAATGGATCGATTCTACAGGCACAGTTTGGACCATCTGTTTTATTCTCAGTATTGGAGGCAGGTCACTCTATGTTGGCGGGCAGGAATACGCCCACATATACACTAATGCGTAAAGTATGGGATAAAGTCCGAGCTATTAGAGATATGGGGGTTTGCACAATTTTTACACCTTTATGGGGGAATAAGGCACTTCCGGAATTCTTCTCTCTTCAAGGATTTGAGGGTTGGAAAGCAAGAGGCATCCTTTATGTCTCACAGTTGCTCCAGGAGGATGTATTTAAAACTTATCAACAGATCCAAGAGGAGTTTGAATTATCTCAAAATTCCCTCTATCAATACTTACAGATAAGACATGCTTTTGATGCCCAGAAGAAGGCGGTGGATTTGGCAATACACGCAGATGGGGTGTTGTCTGTTTTACATACCGGGAGTGTTACATCGGGGGTTATTTCACATATTTATCAGTTGTTGATCAGTAAAGCCTGATGGCTTCTAAAAAATGGGAAAGAGATATGGGTCCCATCTCTGAAGAACAATGGATAGATATTATGAAAGCAGTTCTGAATACTTCTCTTAGTGAGGCTGGGCGCCTTTCTCAATTATATATTATCCATAGAGTATACAGGACTCCTAAATTTCTTTTTCATATTGGGGTAAGGAGTGACTCGAAATGCCCCAGATGCGCGGAAGAGGGGGCTGACCATATGCATATGTTGTGGTCCTGTCCACAGTTAACCACGTACTGGATGGATGTACTAAAGGTGATTCAGGAGGCCTATGGACCTGTGTTGCAAGGGACTCCTATGGAATGCGTTTTGGGATGTATTATGGACACCCCAACCTCTACTTTGGAGTGGTTGGCTATTGTAAGGTTGCTATATATATCTAGAAAACTAATTGCCCTACATTGGATACAAGGCGCCCCGCCGACTATGAGCGAATTCATTGCAAAAGTGAATAAAATGATTGTATTGGAAAAGGTTGTCTATGTAAAGCGCAAAACGCTTAAAAAATTTGAATCCATATGGGGACCATGGGTAGGGGTAATGGAATCTGTATTATAAAATTTATTCAGGGACTCTGTATGACTGCCAGCCTTTACACGGTATTGGGGTTATGTATATAGATGTGGGATAAGGAGAAGGGGGGAAATAGAGAGGATTAAATATCTGCCATATATTATACATGCTTGTACATGATTAAGCTACTTGATATTTGGAAAATGATCTGTCCCATGTACCTTGTATTTTGTGAATAATGTATTCGATATTTGGTACAATTTCTATTTCATATACTATCTAATTTGGAATTTTGTGACGGTGCCTGGGGGGAGGGTTTTGGATAGGGTTTGTTTAGTATGTTTTGTACTATATAATTTTGAAACTTCAATAAAAAAATGATCTGATTTTAAAAAAAACAAATGAATTTTGTAAAAAAAAAATGAAATTTGTAACTTTCACCTCTACTTTGCTTTAATTCCTGTGAAACGCCTAAAGGGTTAAAACACTTTCTGAATGCTGTTTTGAGTACTTTGAGGGGTGCAGTTTTCAAAATGGGGTGATTTATGGGGACTGCCTAATATATAAGGCCCTCAAAGCCACTTCAGAACTGAACTGGTCATTGTAAAAATCGCCTTTTGAAATTTTCTTGAAAATATGAGAAATCGCTGCTAAAGTTTTAAGTCTTGTAATGTCCTAGAAAAATAAAAGAATGTTCAAAAAATGATGCCAAACTAAAGTAGACATATGGGAAATGTTAACCAGTGACTATTTTGTGTGGTATTACTATCTGTTTTACAAGCAGATACATTTAAATTTAGAAACATGCAAATTTTCTTCAAATCTTGGTGATTTTTACAAATAAATATTAAATTTATCGACCAAATTTTTTCCCTAACATAAAGTACAATATGTCACGAGAAAACAATCTCAGAATCACTTGAATAGGCAAAAGCATTCTGGAGTTATTACCACATAAAGGGACACATGTCAGATTTGAAAAATCGGCTTCGTCCTGAAGGCCAAAACAGGCTCAGTCCTGAAGGGGTTAAGGATAATTGGTGTTGAAAAAAATCTTTGTATACTAAACCGCCATTTGATTAACAAGGAATGTGATGGGGGAGGGACCCGTTGGTATGGACAGTTAGGTGTCATCTGTAAAAGCCGTGAACATTGACAGGTATTATTAATTATTAGACCATATTAAATTCTGCCGATAATTTCATAGATTCTTTTACTAATAATGGAACATTAATTCTTTTTTTATGTTCAGACCTTTAGGAAACCTGGTTTTTAGTGTAAATATCCAGTATGCTTCTCGTGATAAGATTTTATGTTTGATGTTCCCCCTCTGGTTGGAGTTTTGAGTTTTTCTATGGCATAACATCTCAGACTTATAATTGATCTATTATGGAAGGTTATGAAAAGTTTTGCAACATTAGTGATGTTAGTGAGGTTAGGATTTCTTATATAGCCCAAATGTTCTAGTATCCTAGTTTTACATTTGCGACTGGTGCAACCTACATACATTAGGTTGCATTCCAAACACTCCACAATATATATCACTGCCTCACTGTTGCAATTAATGTAAGTTTGAATTGAAAAATTTGTATTGTTATCTGAATCTCTGAAGTTCTTAGTAGGCTTAGCATATGAACAGATTTTACATGGATGCGAGCCGCATTTAAAGAAACCCGTATATTGAAGCCATGTCAGTTTGGGAGTGTTTGAGGAAAATATAGAAAGAGACAACAGGTCACCTAAGGAAGGAGCTTTTCTGGATACAACACGGCAACCATCTTTCAAAATATCTGACAGGGCCTCGTCTTCCATTAGGATGGCTAAATTTTTATGGACGATTTTCTTGATTTCATTAAACTGACTACTGTGTTGTAACACCAAAGTAGGTACATTTAGACCAGTATTTTTATTATTAGGTTTTGCCTCTAGAAGTAGATCTCGGGGCTTTTTTTCTACAATGGAGGTTGCTCTTTTGAGGGTCCATTCTGCATACCCTCTTTTGCGTAGTCTCCTACAAATTTGCTGTTGTTCCACCCGGTAATTGGGGTCGTTACTACAATTTATTTTTGCTCTGTACATTTCTCCCACTGGGATTGATGAGATGGTTTGTCTAGGGTGACCGCTTGTTGCATGCAAGATAGTGTTCCCTGAAATCGGCTTACGGTATGTTTTAGTGTTGATTATTTCCCCTGCATGTCCTTTGAGTTCTAGGTCCAGAAACTGGATAGTATCTTTTTGTGAAGAATAGGTAAATTTCAAGTTGAGTTGGTTATTAAGATAATTGATGAAATTTGGGATATCTGACATATTGCCTTCCCATATAAATAGCAGGTCGTCTATATACCTTGCATACCAGTTAATAGATCTGCCAAAAGGATTATCACTAGAAAAAATGAAAAGTTCCTCCCACAACGCCATCACAAGATTTGCCAGAGAAGGGGAGAATTTAGCTCCCATTGATACTCACTTAAGTTGTAGGTAAAACAACCCATCGAACTGGAAGAAATTGTGTGTCATCAGGAAGACAAGGACCTCTAGTGTATATGATTGTAGCTCATAGCTGTAAGTGCTGTGTTTAAAAAGATGATATTCTAGTGCCCTATGGGCTATTTCGTGTGGAATGCTGGTATAAAGTGAGGTCACATCACAGCTCAGCCATGCAAATTTATTTTCCCATCTTTTTTTGTGAAATGAGCATAAAACATCTCTGGTGTCACGTAAATGGCCCAGGGTTCTTAATGCAAGGGGTTGTAACAAGGAGTCTAGCCATTGAGATAGTTTTTCTGTGAATGATCCTATCCCTGACACTATGGGGCGCATAGGTGGGGGGGTTTATGCCTTTATGTGTCTTGGTCAATGCGTGCATGATTGGAATTGAGGGACATTGGACCATAATATATTCTGCTTGCTTACTTGTTAATACGCCACTACCTAAACCATCGTTTATCAGTTTGTTGAGCTTTTTTTGGAACATAGATGTTGGATTGCACGTTAGTTTTTTATATGTGTCTGTATCTGCTATGAGTTTCAAAATTTGGGTCTTATACATTTCCCTATCTAACACAGTGATACTGCCCCATTTTCCCGACATCTTAATAATGATATCCTTATTATTTTTTAACGATTTTATTTGCCATATTCAGCTCTTTAGAGATATTACAATTCTTATTACAACACTACGAATTTTTGGATAGTTGCTGGAGATCCTTTTCAATTGCCCATTGAAATCTGTCCATAGAGTCTGTCCTGGATGCCAGAGCATAGAAGCTTGGATTTTTTGTGACAAAGTCCGGGGAAAAATGAATATTTCTTGTAGGAAGTTCTGGTTTCAGACTCTCTAAGCATTGGATTGCCCTATGTTCCTCAAACGATAGTAATCTATGGTCGTGGATATTTGTATTGGGTTCTTTGAGATTATAATCTTCGGAGTCTGTTGTCATTTGGGAGCGTGTTGTAGAAATGCCTCTTTACTGTTAAATTCCTTACAAATCGATTAATGTCCAGAAGTGTGTTGAAAGTATCGAACGTACGATTAGGGGAAAAATTGAGGCCCAACGAAAGAACCTTGACTTGTGTGGAGTTAGTTCGGATGAGGAAAGGTTGATCACATTAATGCTGGGTGTGGGTTCCTGCGGTTCCGTAGGCGACGGTTTTGTTCCTGGTCTGTTTGGGTGATGTTTCCTACCGCCTCTCCTTCCCCGTTTTTTTACTTCCTTGACTTGCTGACTGATTGGTATCCTTGGGAATATAGGATCCTAGAGTTATCACTATCTGAGGCTTCATTTATTCCTTCGATTGAATCAGGTTCAGAGGAGCTAAAATTGACTCTGTTCAGACTGCTGCCGGATCTTCTCTCTTGTCTGCGATTTTTTAAGATGGGTCTGATTTTGTTGTGTACTTTGTCTCTTTTATTCCAATCATACACCTCCTTGTTTGCATAGTCCCTGAGGTCTCGTTGGAATTTATTTTTTTCAGTTTCAGCTATGGATTTATTTAATTTTTCCAAGTGTAGAGAAGTACGTTGTTCCAGTATAGTAAAGTCGGGTGAGCTGGAGGAAGCATTAATTTGTTCTTTTAGAGCGGAAATGTCAGTTTCCAATTTCTGTCAATTTGGCCTCCTCTTGTCTGGTAATTAGTTCCATTAGTTTTTTAGAACATTCTGTTAATATAAAATTCCAGTGTGTGCTGAATTCTTCAGAGTAGGTAAAAGTAGAACTTTTTCTTAAACGTAGACCCCTTGGGATCATTTGTTTTGTAATATAATTACGTAAAGTCGTCAGGTCCCACCATATCTTAGCCTCCTGTACTGATAGTTTCTCTAGATCATGGAACATTTCCTGTAATGCACGATCACCTCCTTCTGGAGTATCATAATTGCCAAACACTTGGGCGGCCATTTCCACTCTGGAACATCGTGTATCTTGAGACATGGTTATTACTTGTTGTATATATATATACAGTGAAGGAAATAAGTATTTGATCCCTTGCTGATTTTGTAAGTTTGCCCACTGTCAAAGACATGAACAGTCTAGAATTTTTAGGCTAGGTTAATTTTATCAGTGAGAGATAGATTATATTTTAAAAAAAAAACAGAAAATCACATTGTCAAAATTAGATATATTTATTTGCATTGTGCACAGAGAAATAAGTATTTGATCCCTTTGGCAAACAAGACTTAATACTTGGTGGCAAAACCCTTGTTGGCAAGCAAAGCAGTCAGACGTTTTTTGTAGTTGATGATGAGGTTTGCACACATGTTAGATGGAATTTTGGCCGACTCCTCTTTGCAGATCATCTGTAAATCATTTAGATTTCGAGGCTGTCGCTTGGCAACTCGGATCTTCAGCTCCCTCCATAAGTTTTTGATGGGATACAAAATCAGCAAGGGATCAAATACTTATTTCCTTCACTGTATATATATATATAACCGAAATTCCAGTTAAGTTTTAAAAATTTGTATTTTAAAGCCAGAAGAAAAAATATATATATAAAGAAAAATTGTTGTACTTTAATAACTCTGTGAGTATATTAGTATGTTATAGAACTCTTTAACATTCGGGATATGGTCAAAATACAATTGTGCTTTTGTATTGTGAACCCTATATAACGGGCAGTAGGTGTGCACGGATGGATGCAGCCGTATAGCTATACAAACAAACAGTGGGAGGGATCCTCCAGCTCACCTTGATGCAAGTTTTAGACAGAAGAAAAATGGGCAAAAGTAGATGGTCCAGCGCAGTCAAGTTTAAAACAGAACGTAGTTCCAATTTTATTTGGATGGTTAAAACAAGATCATTCCCGAATGCAAGGGTGAAAATGTAGGTAAAGTGCCTACGCGTTTCAGATGTATACCACGTTCTTCCTCATGGCTTTAATGCTAACAACTATTTGTCAGAACGAGGTTTATATCCGTTGCCAACAGGTGAAAATTAGTGCTGTCACAGCAAGGTGGTGCTGTCCAGCAGAGTAGTGTTGAACTAAGGAGACGCCTTAGGAACATCGGCAGTCTATAAATAAAAGCTATCCAGCACAGTGGAGCTGTCCATCAAAAGTGGTGCTGAAACAGAGAGCCGGTGATAGAACATCACTGCTCTAATAGTAAGTTGTGTACTTACAGCATTGTTTGATAGATAGTTATCAATGATAGGATGAGGGATAACAATGATCCAATTTTATCCCTGAGTAGTGGATAGAGTATTAATGCTTATTTTTGTTTATTAGGCTGTCGGATATGAACCTCTGCAATACTCACATCGAGATATTAAAACATAAATAGACGCTAAAAAATACATCATTTAAACAGTTTAAGACAATACATGAACTGGAAAAAAGGGAATTATATACTGGTTTTTAAAGGTAATTGGTGTTGAAAAAAATCTTTGTATATTAAACCGCCATTTCATTAAAAAGGAATGTGATGGGGGAGGGACCCGTTGGTATGGACAGTTAGGTGTCATCTGTAAAAGCCGTGAGCATTGACAGGTATTATTAATTATTAGACCATATTAAATTCTGCCGATAATTTCATAGATTCTTTCACTAATAATGGAACATTAATTCTTTTTTTATCACAACTTTTTTTATTTTCACAATCCTGACCCTTATGTAGCGTCTCTGTGATATTTACAGCAAGGCAAGCGTAATCTCGTTTTAAATGACAGGTTACATCGTACAGGTCTTTACCACTTTGGAATTTCTCTCAGACCCTCTCTCTTTCTCCACCATTACATGATCCACTGAAACCAAATATCACAAATTCTCGTCTGTGGATCTTGTCCCCTATATTGGTGGACAGGTAAATTCCCAGAGGAGCCACACCACAGAATAATAAGCCACAAAAGGTTAATCTGTATAAACCATCTAGTCAGGCGGGGTATTAACGTACTGGCTTTACTGGCATAGCTTATACTCCACCCTTTGCCACCCAAACAAGCCCAAGTTGTCCTTTAAAACAGAGAACAAATCCTCATCCGTCAACACATTTGTGCTTGAGTACGCAGCCAAACATGAAGGTGACTCACCACTCACAGGAATCCTGGCATCACCCAAGGGTGCCTCCAAGATTGTTCCAGCAGCTGGACGACCAGTCTCTTGACCGTGGTCAGCTGCAGATCCCAATGATGCAATAGGAGGCAGTCTTCGTCCGTATCCTATGACAACGGTCTCTCCCACCAGCAGCAAGGAGGGGGCAATAAACTCCTTTTGGAGTCTACACCTGTCTCACCACTGATGCTACCGACTGCCCTCCATAGTCTGCCTGTACATTATAACCACAGGACTGCTCCTCCCACCACACCTCGAGCCATCCATGCCCCTACTGCTTCCTCTGGGGTAGAGCAGAACCCTGCCTCATGGACCTGTTAGATGAGGGTGCAATGTAAGGACTGACTCCTCCTTCCTCTACACCAGCGCTGTCCCACATCCCTGGACCACTTTACTGCAAGCCGGGAACTTCCGGCCATGCCACATGCAGGGAAGGGGGGGGGGGGTGGAGGAACTATTTTTAGAGCATAACACTTCCCTCTAAAAAGCATGGGACAACAATAACAGTCCATAAGCTTTTGGAAAGGGCTCTTCAGCTCCTTTGCTTTGGGAAAATAGTTACTAGCTGCCAGACTCCAGCCATCCCTTAATAAGTGGATTTCCACGCCGTTGCATTCACTCCACCACTGAGGACCCTGTGTGACAACAATCCTGAATCTTTTTGGAGAACTGTTGCCTACTAGGCACAGGTAACCCTTTATAACGACTCAGAAAAAATAATTGTGTTAAGCATTTAAGATTACATTGATAATAAACATTAATTTAAACTATATAAGCAATATACCCATAAGCTCCATAATTCTAGGCACCCAAGGGGCCTTACAATAGAATACACTTGTTATGCTACTTTTTACCATAAAATGGGGGTTTGCCATACAGCACAGGCAAGGGGGGGCATGTTATTTTGTTTCATTTTTGAGGGGTTAACCCGACGGAAACCTCAGACGGAATCCCTCAACGGAAGGGCAGCGGTGATGTGAACAGGTCCTTAGTGTCGTCTTTTTCTTTATTTTCTATTTGTACATTATACCTGAGATAAATAATTATGTCCCTAGTGTGTTATACATATTAGGCTGGGTTCACACGACCTATTTTCAGACGTAAACGAGGCGTATTATGCCTCGTTTTACGTCTGAAAATAGGGCTACAATACGTCGGCAAACATCTGCCCATTCATTTGAATGGGTTTGTCGACGTACTGTGCAGACGACCTGTTATTTACGCGTCGTCGTTTGACAGCTGTCAAACGACGACGCGTAAAAATACAGCCTCGTCAAAAGAAGTGCAGGACACTTCTTTGGACGTTTTTGGAGCTGTTTTCTCATAGACTCTAATGAAAACAGCTCCAAAAATGGACGTAAAAAACGCCACGAAAACGGCGCGAAAAACGCCGCAAAAAATGCGAGTTGGTCAAAAAACGTCTGAAAAGCAGGGTCTGTTTTCCCTTGAAAACAGCTCTGGATTTTCAGACGTTTTTGGTCACTACGTGTGCACATACCCTTAGTGTCTATAACATGTATCAGGAACATATTATCACACCTTTGATTCTTTACAGATGACGGATCCCAGTGAGAAGAAGGAACGTGACATATAATCCTGTCAGCAGCAAGAAAGGAATCACAAGACAGGTAATTAATATTTATATTAATTACTGATAACACTCAGGCTAGATATGAGTTCCAGACCCACAGAGGTGTGATAGTATCTTCCTGGTACATCAGAATATATGTGTTTTTAACCGCTTCCCGACCGCCCACTGTATATTCACGTTGGCATTTGCTGGGCTCTGTGCAGTGCCGACGTGAATTCACGGTGGGTGTTAAAAGCGCGATCCGGGTGTCTCAGAGTAGCGCTGACACCCGGATCGCGCTGTTAACCCATGCCTCTGGTCCTGGAGTCATGACCGGGACCTAATTGGTTCAGGTCCCAGTCATGTGATCGCAGGGAAAGCTTGTTGTAGCAACGAACTGGAAAGTTTGTTACTACAACAAACTGGAAAGTTTGTTGCTACAACAAACTTTCCCGGGGACCGATTGCGCGTGCTTCAGTCGGTTATAAGGCAGAACCGGAGGCCATACAACGGCCCCCGGGTCTGCCATGCACAGCAGCCTATGAGAACCAGCCGGAGGCCGGTCCTCCTAAGCTTCCTGTCAGTGTGACTCTCAGCGTCACACTGACAGTTTATAATACGTTACACTACCTAGGTGGTGTAATGTATTATAGCAGCGATCAGTGCTGCCAGTCTTCAAGTAAAAAGTAAAAGTAATAAAAATGTTTTATAAAAGTGTAAAAACAAGTTATAAAAGTTACAAAAACAAAAAATGCTTTTTTTCCCTATAATAAGTCTTTTATTATAGGGAAAAAATTAAAATGTTAAAAAAAGTACACATATTTGCTATCACCGCGTTCATAACGACCAAAACTATAAAACGATAATATTATTTTTCCCGAACGGTGAACAGCGCAAAAAAAATAATTAAAAAACTATGTCAGAATCGCAATTTTTTTTGGTCATCAACCCTCCAAAAATATAGAATAAAAAGTGATCAAAAAGTCGCATGTACCCTAAAATAGTACCAATAAAAACGACAACCCGTCCCGCAAAAAACCAGCCCTTACACAGCTTTTTTGACTGAAAAATAAAAAAGTTATGCCTCTCAGAATATGGTGACACAAAAAATAAATAATTTAATCGAAGAGTAATTTTATTGCGCAAATGCCACAAAACATAAAACAACTATATACATCTGGTATCGCCGTAATCGTATCGACCCGCAGAATAAAGTAAAATGTCATTTATAGCGCACGGTGAAAAGTGTAAAAAAAAAAGACAAAAAACATTGTCAGAATTGTTTTTTTGTCACTTTGCTTGCCAAAAAAAATCTAATTTAAAGTGATAAAAAAATCACATGTACCCTAAAATGGTACCAATGAAAACTACAGATTGTCCCGCAACAAATAAGTCCTCGCACGGCTCCGGTGAAGAAAAAATAAAAAAAAGTTCTGGCTCTCAGAATATAGCGACAGAAATTATGCAGTGTCCAAAAGCTGATAAGATCAGGCGCCATTTATCAGTGCGACATTGGCCACATATCTGCGGATTATTATTTATTTACCGAATTATTATACCCTCTTATTATGTCCTGATGTACTCTGCCCAATTCACACATACCCCCTCTTCATGAACTGAAATAAAAGCAAAACCCCAAACAGAACAGTTACCAAGCAAACTCTGCGCTCCAAAAGCCAAATGGCGCTCCCTCCCTTCTAAGCCCCACAGCATGCCCAAACACCAGCTTATGTCCACATATATGATATTTTATATCTGGGAGAACCTGCTCAACATTGTATGAGGTACTTGTCTTCAGTGGCACAAACTGGGCACAACATATTGTGCGTTAAAATGGCATATCAGTGGAAAATTTACATTTTCACTTTGCACCATCCGCTGCGCATTAACGCCTTTGCGCACCACGACTTAATAGCATGTCGTGGTGCGGGGGGTTATATATGGAGCGGGCTCATGCGCTGCGCCCGCGCCATATTCTGCAGGTGTCCGCTGTGTATTACAGCTGACACCCGGGACTAATGGACAGGAACAGCGATCGCGCTGTTACAGGAGCTTGTAAAAATGATATTATACTGCAATACATTAGTACTGCAGTGTATTGTAGCAGCGACCTAATGATTGCTCGTTCCAGTCCCCTAAAGGGACTTTTGGGAGGTTTCCACTGTTTTGGTACCTCAGAGGCTTTGCAAATGCGACATGACACCTGAAAACCATTCCAGCTAAATTTGAGCTCCAAAAGCCAAATATTGTTCCTTCCCTTCTGAGTCTTGCCGTGGGTCCAAACAGCAGTTTATTACCACATATGGCATATTGCTGTAATCAGGACAAATTGCTTTACAAATTTTGGGGTGATTTTTCTCCTTTATTCATTGTAAAAATTAAAAATTTCTATGTTTTTTCAGAAAAAAGTAGATTTTCATTTTCACGGCCTAATTCCACTAAATTCAGCAAAAAAACTGTGGGGTCAAAATGCTAACTATACCCCTAGAAACATTCCTTGAGGGGTGTAGTCTACAAAATGGGGTCACTTTTGGGGGGTTTACACCGTTTTGCTCCCTCAAACGCGACATGGCACTGAAAACCAATCCAGCAAAATCTGCGCTTCAAAATCCAAATGGCGCTCCCTCCCTTCTGAGCTCTGCCGTGGGTCCAAACAGCAGTTTAGTACCACATATGGGGTATTGCTGTAATCGGGAGAAGTAGCTTTACAAGTTTAGGAGTGCTTTTTATTCTTTATTCCTTGCAAATATCTTTTTTTTTAATATTTTTTCAGAAAAAAAGCAGATTTTCACTTTCACAGGCAAACTCCAATAAACATAGCAGAAGACATGTGTCAAGATGCTAACTATACCCCTAGATAAATTCCTTGAGGGGTGCAGTTTCCAAAACCGTGTCACTTTTGGGGGATTTCCACTGTTTTGGCACTACAAGACCTCTTCAAACCTGACATGGTGCCTAAAATATATTCTAAAAAAAGGAGGCCCCAAAATCCACTAGGTGCTCCTTTGCTTCTGAGGCCGGTATTTCAGTCCCTTTTCACACTAGGGCCACATGTGGGATATTTCTAAAAACTGCAGAATCTGGGCAATAAATATTGTGTTGCGTTTCTCTGGTAAAACCTTCTGTGTTACAGAAAAAAATGTATTACAAATAATTTGCAGCAAAAAAAAAACAATTTGTCAATTTCCCCTCTACATTGCTTTAATTCCTGTGAAATGCCTAAAGGGTTAAGAAACTTTCTGAATGCTGTTTTGAATACTTTGAGGGGTGTAGTTTTTAATATGGGTTATGGGGTCTATCTAGTACATAAGGCCCTCAAAGCCGTTTTAGAACGGAACTGGTCCCTGTAAAAATCGCCTTTTGAAATTTTGTTGAAAATGTGAGAAATTGCTGGTAAAGTACTAAGCCTTGTAACGTCCTAGAAAAATAAAATAATGTTCAAAAAACTATGCAAGTATAAAGTAGACATATGGAATATGTGAAATAGTAACTATTTTGTGTGGTATTACTATCTGTTTTACAAGCAGATACATTTAAAATTAGAAAAATCATAATTTTTGCAAATTTTCTCTAAATTTTGATGTTTTTCACAAATAAGCAATGAATTTATTGACCAAATTTTCCACTAATATAAAGTACAATATATTACAAGAAAACAATCTCAGAATCACTTGGATAGGCAAAAGCATTCCAGAGTTATTACCACATAAAGTAACACATGTCAGATTTGAAAAAATGGGGCTGGTCCTGAAGGCCAAAATGAGCTCGGTCTTGAAAGGGTTAACATGTATATCTTCTATAGACAATATCTAGTATAACACAACCATATCTCAGGTACAGAGGGGAGGAACATCTCTGTTCTTTACCCTCTGTTTTGTAGTCAGGACTCCCCTTTTATTTTTAATATCATTTTTAATAGCTATTCAGTCTTCGATTAACCCTTTCAGGACCAGGCTAAGTTTAATTTTTATGCTTTTGTTTTTTTACTTCCCACCTTCCAAAAGTCATAACTCTTTTATTTTTTCGTTGACACAGCCATATGAGGGCTTAATTTTTAAAGGACAAATTTTACCATATCTCAGGTACAGAGGTGAGGAACATGTCTATTATTTTACCCTCTGTTCTCTAAAGTCAGAAATCCACCTTTTATTTCCAATAGAATATAATTGTTATGGTCCTTTTGACCATAAAATTTGGCATGAGGGGAGGCTAGTGAGGGCGAGTAATGTATTTGACCTTGCATTGTTACTGGCAGTATGATGACAAGAAACCCAGGTTTGATGCAGGTTTCTTTTAGTAGGCCGGTAATGTTTGCAAAACGACCAAAAGTAAATACAAAAAACTGTTCTTAGCAGAGAGGCACAGTCACTTAAAATATTACACAAAATGGCGGCAATTTCAGGCAATGCAGGAAATGGGGTTTTACCAGCTTGGTTTCCTTGGGACAGAGCTCGGACTCTTCCCTGATACAGGGGTAACCCATCGTCTCAGCAACTAAATAACAGGGAGGCTTCACGCAACTTCCACTTGTTACATCCAATGCTGCCTCTTTCACAGCAATCATCTGTGGGGAGGTTCTTATCTTATCCCTGGTTCTATGAAGCAGTGTCGAGCCCAAAACGAAAAGCCTCAGTAGCAGCTCCAATACTAAAAGAATGAGAGCTGTAATCCAGATGTGAAAGGCCCAACCCTTGTACGCATTTCTTAAAGACAGCCTGAGGACGCACAGCAATGAAACGCAGAAAACACCCCACTGGGCACGATTCCCCCTCATGAATTTTAGTCAAACAAATCTCAAAACCTTTTCCCTTCCTGTCAGTTTTTGAATGATACAACATTATTCTCAACACACTATCCTGAAAAAAACACATCGGCTACTTGATTACCGCCCTGCACCTGTTTTGAGGGACTAACCAATTCGCCAACCCTAAAAGCCCCATAGAAAGCCCAAGAGAAAGCCAATTGAAACAACAACCTCTCATAATCTGAATGGGATATCCTGTGCAACTGAGAAAATGTCCCTCCAACATTGCAAAAGACACCAGCCCACGCTTATCCTGCCCGACATGCCCTTTTTGAAAATTCTGCAGAGCCCGCCGTATCAAAAAATGCTTAGTAACATCCGTACAACCAATTAACTTAAAGAAAAAGAAAAGTGCCGCTACCGACTTAACAACAGAGGAAGCTGAAGATCCACTCTCCATAAGAGATAACAAAAAACAGAACATCCCCTCTAAGGCACTAAAATGACTCCTTTGACTACACCACGAATCCTCCAGCTGGAACCATCTCACCCAGATCTTGGTATAAGCATCCCACCATATCAGACGAGCCACACCACCCTCCAATGGTGCTCGGGGCAAGAAACTGGATCCCTCTCTGCCTCTGGAGCTAGCCAACGGAAACGATCCCACTGCAATCGAGATAAAGCATTTGTAATGTCATTGGAAACTCCAGGAACATGATGAGCCCTAAATAGAATGTTCCATCTCAAACACAGCAGGACCAACTGGCGTAGCACTGTGATCACCGGGGGGGAATTGGCGGACAAACTATTAATAGCGCACACGACCGCCATGTTATCATAGTGAAAAACCACTGACCGATTGGACTAAAGCTGTCCCCAAATTTCCACCGCAACAAGAATGGGAAACAACTCCAGAAAACAAAGATTACCCGTCAAACCACACTCCCTCCACTCTACTGGCCAAGTACCAACACACCATTTTCCCTGAAAATACGTCCCGAAACCGATATAACTGGAAGCATCAGTAGACAATTGCATCTCCACATTCGAAACTCCCTCTGCAATCCATAATGACCTGCCGTTATATTCTACCAAAAAGGAATCCCAAACCCTCAAATCCGCCTTATGCACCTTACCAAGGCGAATAAAATGGTGGGGACATCTAACTCCAGCAGTTGCTTGTGCTAAGCGCCTACAAAAAACACGGCCCATGGGCATAATTCTACAGGCAAAATTGAGTTTCCCCAATAATGATTGCAGGAGCCGCAGGGTGATTTTTATTCTCACCAGAGCCTCCTGCACCGTTGCCCGCAGATCAATAAGTTTTGCCTCTGGCAACCTACATTCCATTGCCTGGGAATCAATTTCAATTCCCTAAAAACAGATCGTTGTGGTTGGTCCTTCTGTTTTTTCAAACGCCAACGGAACCCCAAAGTGAACAAAAACATCTATCACTGCCCATAACAATATTGCACACGACGGCCGAGCCGCAGGGCCCACACAAAATAAGTCATCCAAATAATGAATAACTGCTTTAGAGCCGGCTCGTTCACGGACCACCCACTCCAAAAATGTGCTGAAGGCTTCGAAATAGGCACAAGAAATAGAGCACCCCATAGGAAGGCACCTATCAATATAAAAAAGGCCATCAAACGAGCACCCCAGCAAGTGCATGGAATCTGGGTGCACCGGCAAAAGGCAAAATGCAGACTCCACATCCACCTTAGCCATCAGCGCCCCCTGCCCCGCCGTCCTAACCAAACTAACCGCCTCATCAAATGACGTATAGGAAAGCCGCGTCAAAGACTCATCAATATCATCATCTACCGAAGAACCCTTCGGATAGGATAAATGATGTATAAGCCGAAATTTGCCCACCTCCTTCTTGGGGACAACCCCCAGCGGGGAGACACGCAATCTGGAAATAGGAACATCAGAAAAGGGGCCTAACATTCTACCCAACAAAACTTCCTTCCACAACTTGTCTTGTACCACTTCTGGATGATCCCGCACCGAACACAGATTATTAGCCATCAAAACACCCATCCCCGGGGAGAACAGAATCCTAAATCCATCCCCAAAACTGTTCACAGGTAACCCTTTATAACGACTCAGAAAAAATAATTGTGTTAACAATTTAAGATTACATTGATAATAACCATTAATTTAAACTATATAAACAATATACCCATAAGCTCCATAATTCCAGGCACCCAAGGGGCCTTACAATAGAATACACTTGTTATGCTACTTTTGACCATAAAATGGGGTTTTGCCATACAGCACAGGAAAGGGGGGGGCATGTTATTTTGTTTCATTTTTGAGGAGTTAACCCGACGGAAACCTCCGACGGAATCCCTCAACGGAAGGGCAGCGGTGATGTAAACAGGTCCTTAGTGTCGTCTTTTTCTTTATTTTCTATTTGTACATTATACCTGAGATAAATAATTATGGCCCTAGTGTGTTATACATAAAAGTGTCTATAACATGTATCAGGAACATATTATCACACCTTTGATTCTTTACAGATGACGGATCCCAGTGAGAAGAAGGAACGTGACATATAATCCTGTCAGCAGCAAGAAAGGAATCACAAGACAGGTAATTAATATTTATATTAATTACTGATAACACTCAGGCTAGATATGAGTTCTAGACCCGCAGAGGTGTGATAGTATCTTCCTGGTACATCAGAATATATGTGTTTTTAACATGTATATCTTCTATAGACAATATCTAGTATAACACAACCATATCTCAGGTACAGAGGTGAGGAACATGTCTATTATTTTACCCTCTGTTCTCTAAAGACAGAAATCCACCTTTTATTTCCAATAGAATATAATTGTTATGGTCCTTTTGGCCATAAAATTTGGCATGAGGGGAGGCTAGTGAGGGCGAGTAATGTATTTGACCTTGTGGGAACAGTCGCCTTTTATCAAATTTAAAAACAGCCCCTTTGTGAGTTATTCAATGTTCCGACACTGATTACTTGCCCATACTACACTGTTTTTGCACACTAAAGTAAATAATAAAGACAGTGCCCGAGCCGGTATTCCCGGTGCCTGCAATAAACAGGGTCAGCCACCATTGTCTGAACAGTGTTACATAGCAGTGAGCTTTGCTGACGTGAGCATCTGCACAGCTCAGAACATGTAAGCACAGGTCCTGTGACTAAAACAACACATAAAAATGCTTCCTGGCCACTAGGTGGCAGCATCGCAATGGAAGTATATATGCATACAGTGACCGCTCATCTCCTCTAGTCCTGGACCTATAAAGGAAATACAGTGTTAAAATGCATAACACAAAAGCATTGAAAGAGACAGAAAAATCTATCTCTACATTACTCCATAGGGCTCCTCTCGTGAATAGGGGAGACTCCCTTCAATACCTTTCATTGCCCCCTTGCCTTATTTGGTGTCATTCCCGGCACCAGGAAAAATAAGCAACTAAAATAACTGAACAAAAACATAGATTCCTTTCACACAAATTGGGCCTTCTTCCGACAGTCTCTGAAGGCCCTCTTAGACTCAGTTCAGGCCCTCTTCAAAGTTACTTGGGCCTCAGGCTCAAAGCTTAGTAGTTACAGTCTCTCACAGGTGAGGCACATACTTAACAATTGCAGTCTCATACTCAAGGTCCCAGGACTCCCTTCTTTGTCTCAGTCTCATGCACAGCCTCTTGTCTTTCTCTTGCTGGGAGACTCTCTACCCGCCTCTTGAACGCTTCCTTGTGGCGCATTACAGCTACTGAAATGCAGCCTTTCCTGGCTCCACAGCCTCTTGCTGGAGCTAGTCATCTTTCTTGAGGGAAAGGTGCACTTGGCAAGAGCGTACTCATGACGGTACAAGGGCGACAAGGGGCCACACAAACACTCTCCTATCTAATAAATATACAACGACAATTAAAATTGGAAGGTGCTTGTCACAGCTTTATTGAATGTTTTCTTTTACAGAACCTGAGAATATATAAAAACAAGTATAAACATAATTAACATATTAAGATTATGTGGCTAAGTCCTTGACAACCTCCAAAACATAAATAAAGCAATACCCTTAAACCACTAGCCGTGACCATGTAAGCTACAGTGGCGTCACCACGGGTATGCTAAAGCACCACGCTTCCCAGGGTCCGCCCCTTAGAGAAGCCCAAATCCATAGCTTTAAAATAAAACCAATATATTGTGTCAAAGACAGCAATATATAAAAACATAAATAGCGTTGCCAAGAACCCGCCACAGCATGAAAACTTGACTCCTTAAATTTTCATGCGCCGCCACACTTGAAAACCCAACTCCAGGCCTTCTTGGAGGCCAAAATTTAAAACATCCAGGCCCACATCTGTTAAGTGAACCCCATGTACGCGCCCCGATCCTCCAACAGTGGGTGACGAACTACCAACCCACCATTGAGGCGAACAAACTTGGCCACTGTCTTATTAATCTTATCCCTGGTTCTATTCAGCGCCGACAATGACTGCGCATTGCGCCATTTTACCCGCTGTACAATTTCGGACCATATAATCAAAAGCCCAGGATGGGCGTCTAAAAAACATAAGAAGTCCCTCTTAATGTTCCTAATGAGGTTCCGCATGGGATAACTCCCGATGTCATTACCCCCAGCATGAATTATCAAAATATCAGGTAGACCCCAGGACCTAACCGCATCCTGAAACAAAGGCCTTACCTGATCCCAGGTCAGGCCACGAACTCCGAACCAGTGTACCTCCACCTCATCCTTATCTAAATCCAAATACCTACCATTCGGACGCACACGGGCACGCCTTTCAGCCCAGTAAATATAGGAATGGCCAAGAAGCCAAACCACACATTTTGCAGAACCTGAAAGCAACAGAAAATTAGTGAAACAGAACAAGAATGACATCCCCACCCAAAATAAACCCAAGATAAAGAAATCAACATTCCAGCAAATGCGGCCTAACATAGGAACGAAAACGGCTGGACTCCCAGCGGCCAATCCTCTTAACTGAAGCAGTGTCGAGCCCAAAACAAGAAACCTCAGTAGCGGCTCCAATCCTAAAAGAATGTGAGCTGTAATCCAGATGTGAAAGGCCCAAACCTTGTACGCATTTCTTAAAGACAGCAATAAATTGATATCTGGACAATGCTGACCCATCCGCATGCACCAGCAAAGAGGAAGAACCCTGAGGACACATAGCCATGAAACGCAGAAAACACCCCACTGGGCACGATTCCCCCTCATGAATTTTAGTCAAACAAATCTCAAAACCTTTTCCCTTCCTGTCAGTTTTGGAATGATACAACATTATTCTCAACACACCATCCCGAAAAACCACATCGGTTAAATGAATACCGCCCTGCCCCCTTTTTGAGGGACTGGCCAATTCGCCAACCCGAAAAGCCCCATAGAAAGCCCAAGAAAAAGCCAATTGAAACAACAACCTGTTAAGGATCTGCCAGGCACAGCTTCTGTATCCACGCCCATAGGTAATCAGTCTGCACCTGCTTCTATATCTGTGAGACTGGCCACAGCCTGGCCAGACGGAGCTAGCTCCCACCCTCTGTCTATTTATACCTGCCTTTCCTGTTCCTCCTTGCTTGTGATTCTTCTCATTTTGTTTCCTGGCCCTGCTGCAGCTTCTTGCACCATTTGACCCTGCTTCATATTGACCCTGGCTTACTGACTACTCTCCTGCTCTGCGTTTGGTACCTCGTACACTCCTGGTTTGACTCGGCTTGTTCACTACTCTCCTGCTCTGCGTTTGGTACCTCGTACACTCCTGGTTTGACTCGGCTCGTTCACCACTCTTGTTGCTCACGGTTTTGCCGTGGGCAACTGCCCCTTTTCCCTTGCTTCTGTGTACCCTTGTCTGTTTGTCTGTCGTGCTCTTATTGAGCGTAGGGACCGTCAGTCGCCCAGTTGTACCCCGTCGCCTAGGGCGGGTCGTTGCAAGTAGGCAGGGACTGAGTGGCGGGTAGATTAGGGCTCACTTGTCTGTTTCCTTACCCCCATCATTACACAACCTCTCATAATCTGAATGGGATATCCTGCGCAACTGAGAAAAAAGTCCCTCCAACATTGCAAAAGACACGCTTATCCTTCCCGTCATGTCCTTTCTGAAAACCCTGCAAAGCACGCCGTGTCAAATAAATGCTTAGTAACATCCATACAACCAATTAACTTAAAGGAAAGTGCCGCTACTGACTTAACAACAGAGGAAACTGAAGACCCACTCTCCATAAGAGATAACAAAAACAAAACATCCCCCTAAGGCACTAAACGGACTCCCTTGACTACACCACGAATCCTCCAGCCGGAACCATCTCACCCTGATCTTGTTATAAGCATCCGACGTAGCAGGGGCCAGCGAACATTTCGCCCACCATATCAGACGAGCGACACCACCCTCCAAAGGTGTTCGGGGCAAGAAGCCGGATCCCTCTCCGCCTCTGGAGCTAGCCGACGGAAATGATCCCACTGCAACCGAGATAAAGCATCCGCAATGTCATTGGAAACACCGGGAACATGATGAGCCCTAAATAGAATGTTCCACCTCAAGCACAGTAGGACCAACTGGCGTAACACTGTGATCACCGGGGGGGGGGGGGGGAATTGGCGGACAAACTATTAATAGCGCACACGACTGCCATGTTATCACAGTGAAAAACCACTGACCGATAGGACAAAAGGTGTCCCCAAATTTCCACCGCAACTAGAATGGGAAACAACTCCAGAAAACAAAGGTTACCTGTCAAACCACACTCCCTCCCCCCTAGTGGCCAAGTACGAACACACCATTTGCCCTGAAAGTACGCTCTGAAACCGATAGAACCAGAAGCATCAGTACACAATTGTATCTCCACATTCGAAAGTCCCGCTGCAATCCATAATCATCTGCCGTTATATTCTACCAAAAAGGAAACCCAAACCCTCAAATCCGCCTTATGCTCCTTGCCAAGGCAAATAAAATGGTGGGGACTTCTAACACCAGCAGTTGCTTGCGCCAAGCGCCTACAAAAAAAAACCGGCCCATAGGCATAATTCTACAGGCAAAATTGAGTTTCCCCATTAAAGATTGCAGGAGCCGCAGGGTGATTTTTGTTTTCACCAGAGCCTCCTGCACCGTTGCCGACAGATCAACAAGTTTTGCCTCCGGCAACCTACATTCCATTGCCTGGGAATCAATTTAATTTCCCAAAAAAAAGAGCGTCGTGGTTGGTCCCTCCGTTTTTTCAAACGCCAACGAAACCCCAAAGTCATCAAAAACATCAATCACAGCCTGTAAATATTGCACACGACGGCCGAGCCGCAGGGCCGACACAAAAGAAGTCATCCAAATAATGAATCACTGCTTTAGAGCCGGCTCGTTCATGGACCACCCACTCCAAAAATGTGCTGAAGGCTTCGAAATAGGCACAAGAAATAGAGCACCCCATAGGAAGGCACCTATCAATATAAAAAAGGCCATCAAACGAGCACCCCAGCAAGTGCATGGATTCTGGGTGCACTGGCAAAAGGCGAAACGCAGACTCCACATCAACCTTAGCCATCAGCGCCCCCTGCCCCGCCGTCCTAATCAAACGAACCACCTCATCAAATGACGTATAGGAAACCCGCGTCAAAGACTCATCAATATCATCATTCACCGAAGAGCCCTTCGGATAAGATAAATGATGTATAAGCCGAAATTTTCCCGCCTCCTTCTTGGGGACAACCCCCAGCGTGGAGACACGCAAATTGGAAATAGGAACATTAGAAAAGGGGCCTAACATTCTACCCAACAAAACTTCCTTCCACAACTTGTCTTGTACCACTTCTGGATGATCCCGCACCGAACGCAGATTATTAGCCATCAAAACCCCCACCCCCGGGGAGAACAGAATCCTAAATCCATCCCCAAAACCGTTCAATAACAGCTGCGCCTTCTCCCTGTTGGGGTACATCTTTAGCCAAGGCGTCATAGCGTCGAGGTTCACTGGACTAACCCCCTTTAGCAGGACGATCCCCTGGCTTCGTCGTGCCTCCTCGTGCCCGCTTAAAACACTTGAAGACAGGGTGGTTACCACCCCTACACCCGGCACATTCGTGTCTATAGACACAATTAGTTCCCGATTTACAGGTGCTCTCGTTGTAGAGCCAGCAGACCCCTTTTTTTTAAAACTCCCAAATGAACCCGCTCATCTAGACCCGCCGAGTTAGGACTGAAAGGGTTATGCAAACCCGCGACTTCAACACGCCCCTTCCTGACCAGCCCCCTTTGGTGTAGTCATAAGGCGCATCCAAAGGCTTATGTCCTTATGATCCCACCACAGGGATGACTGAACCGCCATACGCTGACGAAACTGCTCGTCATATTTAAGCCAAGCAGTTCCCCCATACGTTCTATAAGCCTCCCAAATAGAATCTGGTAGCCTAATAATACGCTGAGCAGCAACGCCATTGTGTGGTCAATGCAGGGAAATGCACACTATGTCTATTATATATTTTAGAAAGTTTGTTTGAAGCCCGATTGTGATACGCTAAACAGCAGCGCCATCGTGTGGTCAATGCTGAGAAATCTCACTAAATAGAATGTAATGCAGGCAGCCTAGTGATACGCTGAGCAGCAGCACCATCGTGTGGTCAATGCAGGGAAATGCACACTATATCTATTTATTATATATTTTAGAAAGTTTGTTTGAAGCCCGATAGTGATACGTTAAGCAGCAGCGCCATCGTGTGGTCAATGCTGAGAAATCTCACTAAATTGAATGTAATGCAGGCAGCCTAGTGATACGCTGAGCAGCAGCACCATCGTGTGGTCAATGCAGGGAAATGCACACTATATCTATTTATTATATATTTTAGAAAGTTTGTTTGAAGCCCGATAGTGATACGCTAAGCAGCATCGCCATCGTGTGGTCAATGCTGAGAAATCTCACTAAATTGAATTTTCTACAGGTAGCCTAGTAATACGCTAAGCAGCAGCGCCATTTTGTGGTCAATGCAGGGAAATGCACACTATATCTATTATATATTTTAGAAAGTTTGTTTGAAGCCCGATTGTGATACGCTAAGCAGCAGCGCCATCGTGTGGTCAATGCTGAGAAATCTCACTAAATTGAATGTAATGCAGGCAGCCTAGTGATACGCTGAGCAGCAGCGCCATCGTGTGGTCAATGTTGGGAAATGCGCTCTATATATTATATATTTGATAAAGTTTGCTTGAAGCCCGATTGGGATATGCTAAGCAGCATCGCCATCGTGTGGTCAATGTTGAGAAATCTCACTAAATTGAATGTAAGGCAGGCAGCCTAGTGATACGCTGAGCAGCAGCGCCATCGAGTGGTCAATGCAGGAAATGCACATTATATCAATATATTATATATTTTAGAAAGTTTGTGTGAAGCCCGATTGTGATATGTTAAGCAGCAGCGCCATCGTGTGGTCAATGTTGGGAAATGCACACTACATCTATATTATATATTTTAGAAAGTTTGTTTGAAGCCCGATTGTGAAACGCTAAGCAGCAGTGCCATCGTGTGGTCAATGCTGAGAAATCTCACTAAATTGAATGTAAGGCAGGCAGCCTAGTGATACGCTGGGCAGCAGCACCATCGTGTGGTCAATGCAGGGAAATGCACACTATATCTATTTAATATATATTTTAGAAAGTTTGTTTGAAGCCCGATTGTGATACGCTAAGCAGCAGCGCCATCGTGTGGTCAATGCTGAGAAATCTCACTAAATTGAATGTAAGGCAGGCAGCCTAGTGATACGCTGGGCAGCAGCACCATCGTGTGGTCAATGCTGGGAAATGTACACTATATCTATATATTATATATTTTAGAAAGTTTGTTTGAAGCCCGATTGGGATATGCTAAGCAGCAGCGCCATCATGTGGTCAAGGCTGAGATGTCTCACTAAATTGAATGTAATGCAGGCAGCTTAGTGATACGCTGAGCAGCATCGCCATTGTGTGGTCAATGCTGGAAAATGCACACTATATCTATTATATATTTTAGAAAGTTTGTTTGAAGCCCGATTGTGATACGCTAAGCAGCAGCGCCATCGTGTGGTCAATGCTGAGAAATCTCACTAAATTTAATGTAAGGCAGGCAGCCTAGTGATACGCTGAGCAGCAGCTCCATCGTGTGGTCAATGCTGGGAAATGCACATTATATCTATTTATTACATATTTTAGAAAGTTTGTTTGACGACCGATTGTTACATAGTTACATAGTTACATAGTTTGTACGGTTGAAAAAAGACACTTGTCCATCAAGTTCAACCAACGGATGGGAAAGGGGAATTGGAATGGGAAAGGGGAAGTAAAAAATTTCTATACATAGGAGCTAATATTTTTTTGTTCTAGGAAATTATCGAAGCCTTTTTTAAAGCCATCTACTGTCCCTGCTGTGACCAGCTCCTGCGGTAGGCTATTCAATAGATTCACAGTTCTCACAGTAAAGAAGGCTTGTCGCCTCTGCAGGTTGAACCTTTCTTTTTCCAGACGGAGGGAGTGCCCCCTTGTTTTTTGAGGGGGTTTTACATGGAATAGGATTTCACCATATTTTTTGTATGTGCCATTCATATATTTATATAAGTTAATCATGTCCCCCCTTAGTCGTCTTTTCTCAAGGCTAAATAGGTTTATAGTTCTTTTTTTTTTTTTTAATTCTTTATTTTCATGGCTAACAGCCAAATTTTTTACAGTAAAAAAGAATACAGATACGCATACATAAGGGAGGGTGAAATACATGTACAAGGTTAGGAATGCATTGAATTGAGTGACATAACCAAAATTTAACCACGTGTAGCAACCTCGTCATTTCTAGAAAATACTGCTATATACTCCCCCCCTGTGCACACAAGAGATGATACAAGACAAAATGAGGGAGGAAAAGATGAAGAATGGGCAAGGGGGTGGAGGGGTAGCTGCTCCCCCCGGGACATCTCCGCTCCTCCAGACTGCGTCCAATATGGACTATTCACCAATGCCCGTCTGTCCCAGAATGTCTTTGTAGGAGTCGGAGTCCTGAAATATAATCCAAGGAGCCCAAGTGTGGCAGAATCTGGCATGATTATCATGAATGCTCGAGGTCAGGTCCTCCATGTGCATTATATCGTTGACCTTGGAGACCCAGAGGGACAGAGTGGGAGGAGAGGAATTCTTCCATCACAAGGGAATGCAGTGCTGCGCCGCCATCACTAGATAGTGAAGCAGGGAGAGTTTGTAGGTGTTTGCTGGGGTGTCACAGTGATGGAGGAGGAAGAAAGCCACATCCATAGTAAAGCTGGTATCAGTTACCTCGCAAATCACCTTTTTAACCCCATCCCAGAATTCTGAATGTGTGGAGGAGGGTACCATTGTCCAATCCACATCTCCAGCAGAGAGGTGATACGTTCGGAAAAATCAGATGCAGGCGAACCGGGGTCCTATACCAATGCGAGAGTAGTTTAAAACTAGCCTCTTGGTAGCTCGAGCTAATTGAGGTTTTATGGGCAAGAGAGAGAATACGAGAGCATTGGTTTGTGGTTAGGGTAATTCCCAGATCCGACTCCCATTTAGAAATGTAACCAGGCGCTGGGAGGTAAGGCGGGTTCAGGAGGAGGTGATAGATCGTGGACAATGAATGGCGAACCGGCTCAGAGCCAACGCACAAGTCTTCCAGTGGAGACCTAGGAGCTAGGAATAGCTCAGAGGGTGGTAAAGAGGAGTAGAAATGGCGGAGTTTAAATATGCGCCAGTAACCCAAATGAAGGAGTTCAGGCATCTGTGTCAACTCCTCAAGGGAGAGCCACTCCGAATTCTTCAGAAAGTGCTCTGCCCTAAATACACCCAGCGCCGCCCAGGACTTGAACACCAAGTCACTCAGTCCCGAGGGAAAAGATGGGTTCCCCAGGATCGGAGACATGGGGGAGCAGAGAGGCAGGAGCTGTGAACGGACCGCTGCAAGGGCACAACATCTGAGCGTGGGACCGATCGTGGGGTGATGATGTAGGGATGTGAGAAGTCCGCGTTTCAGCCATGGAGATACTTCGAGAGGGACCGTCGAAAAGTTTTGTTCAATACCTACCCATGCCTTAAAAGGGGCGTGTCTACACCAATCCACTACGCGCACTAAGTGAGTTGCGTTGTAATACGCGCGAATGTCAGGAAGAGCCAGTCCTCCCGACACAGAAGCAAACGACTAAGGCGTGGATGCTTGCCATTAGAGACAAAAGATATTTGTATGGAGTTGATCGCTTTAAAGAATGATGGTGGCATTGCTATAGGAAGGGCCTGGAATAAGTAGAGTAGTCGAGGTAGGATATTCATTTTAAAAATAGTACATCGGCCCATCCACGTAAATGTGCCTCCCGACCACCTAGCACAGTCCGCCTTAATCTCAGTAAGAAACCTCGGAAAGTTAAAGTTAAATATTCCCTTTAAATCTGCCGGGATATACACTCCCAGGTACTTGAGCGCCACCGAGTTCCATTTAAAACTAAAGGATTGTTCTAGCGTAGATAGAATGGGGGCGGGGAGGGAGACATTCATGGCCTCTGATTTGGCAAAGTTTATTTTAAAATTGGAAAGGCTGGAGAAGCGACGAAACTCCTGCATCAGATTCGGGAGAGAAGTGATTGGGTTGGTCAGGAAAAACAAAAGGTCGTCTGCATATGCTGCCACCTTATTGACATGGGAGCCCTCCCCTAGGCCCTGAATGTCCTGATTGGTACGAACATGCCTTAGAAACGGTTCCAAGGTCAGGATAAAAATCAGGGGAGAGAGTGGGCAGCCCTGGTGTGTCCCATTATGGATGGCAAATTCTTCAGAGAGAATGCCATTCACTCGGACCCTCGCCGAGGGGCAAGAATACAAAGACATGATCTAACTCATCATCTGAGGGCCCAGGCCAAGTCGGAGAAGTGTTTCCTTCATGTATGTCCAATTGACTCTGTCAAAAGCTTTTTCAATGTCAGTTGACAAGAGCATCAGTGGAACCCGGGACAACTTAGCCTTATGTATAAGGTTGATCGCTTTCGTGGTGTTGTCTCGGGCCTCTCTGCCCACCATGAACCCCGCCTGGTCAAGATGAATGACCCCACTGAGCAACGGAGCCAAACACATTGCCAAAATCTTCGCGAAGAGTTTAATGTCTGTGTTGAGAAGCGAAATCGGCCTGTAGCTAGCACACTGAGAAGGGTCTTTCTCTGGTTTGGGAATCACAGCAATGTGGGCCCTGAGTGTGTCTGGTGGAACGCGAGCTGAGAAGGAGAAGGAGTTCAAGGATGCTAGAAAATGTTGGCTAAGGGTAACGGTGTATTTTTTATAGTAGGGGAGTGTGAACCCGTCAGGTCCCGGGGCCTTACCATTAGCGAAGCTCCTAAGTGCATCCGCTAGTTCTGGTGGAGAGATTGGAGCCTCCAATGCGCCTAGTACCTCCTCTGACAAAGAAGGCATACCTGAGTCTGCAATGTAGTTTTTGATACGTGTTTGGAAGTTGTTCGCCGTCGTGGCCGGATTGGTGGAATCTGTGTTATATAGGGAGGCATAAAAGTCGCAGAACTGTGAGGCTATGTCTAATGGCAAGTTAGCCCGAGTAGTGGGGGATGTTGCAATAAAGGGTACGTAGGTACGCGCTTGTTGAAGTCTCAGTGCTCTGGCCAGAGACCTGCTACATTTGTTCCCATATTCGTAGAAGTGGCGCTTGCATTTCGAGAGGGTAGCTTTGGCCTTAGACAATAATAGGATACGGAGCTCTTCTCGTTTCTGGAGTAACGCGACTTTACATGCTAATTCATGGGAACACTTGTGAGTAGACTCTAAAACCCTAATTTCCGATAGAAGCCGAGCAGTGGTCTCCGCACGCTCCCTTTTTAATCGAGCCCCGTGTTTAATAAAGGTGCCACGTACAACACACTTGTGCGCCTCCCACAGTACCCGTGGGTTTGTGTCTGCAGGGGTATTGGCCGTGAAGTATTCTTCAAGTGTACGCTGCACGTCTGAAGAAACCAAGGAGTCATTAAGAAGCAACGGATTGAACTTCCACTGGGATTGGTATAATATCGGGGCCTGCAATGTTAAGGATAGAGTGACAAGGGCATGATCTGAGAAAGAGATTGAGTCAATATCGACGGCCTGTAAAATTGGGAGTGAGCAATGTTTGACAAATATTAGATCGAGTCTGGAGTAAGTGTCATGGACGGATGAGTAAAAAGAAAAATCTTTATCACCCGGATGTAATAGGCGCCATGTGTCCACAAAATTATGCTCGTGGAACGCTCGTTTAATACGGCGCAGTTGGGAATGCGGGATTGACGATGTCCCCTTTGAGACATCCATGGTGGGCTCCAATGCGACATTGAAGTCACCTCCCAGGACAATGGTGCCCTCCCCAAACTCCTCTAGCTCATCCAAAAAGCCAAGCAGAGCTGAACTTTGACCCACATTGGGTAGGTAGAAGGAAGCAAAGGTGTAGATCTGCGAATTAATGCTGCCCTTGAGTAGTAGCATTCGCCCCATCCCATCACTGCGAGAGTCCAGAAATTCCCATGGAAGAGTACGAGACAGGAGGATACTCGTCCCCCTAGATTTCGGATCAGGAGAGAAACTATGATAGGCGTGTGGAAACCAAAGATTAGACATCTTAAAAGGTTTTGGTTCACTGAGGTGCGTTTCCTGTAGGAAAGCTACATGTAAGTGTCTACCTTTCAACATGTTGAGCAAAATGGATCGCTTCCCGGGACTATGCAACCTCTTGACATTCAACGAGCCTATCCGAAGGTCAGTCTGGGAGTGGCGGGCCATGTCCCCGATAGGTGATGAAAAAAATTAATAAAAAGAGGGGGGGGAGACAAAGAGGGGTAGGGGGAAAGACCAGAGAGAAAAAGGAAAATTGACAGAGAAAGAGAAAAGGACCCAAAGGCCGACACCCACGCGGCAAGAAAACCTGTGGAGAAAAGGTTAGTAACAAAACGGGAACAAGGAAAACCAAAGAGAAGTGGGGGGGGGGACCCCATGCAGCGAGCAGCACAAAACGTTAAACAAAAACTCGTCCGATGTCCACCAAGAGGCGGGCAAGGGAGGACATAACATTGTATTGCAACAGCCCGATGGGGATGAGGGAAAGTGCGGAGACCAATGTTGGGAGTTGTAGTACTCACGGTGGCTGTAGTCCTCTCACACTCCTGCGGAGCTGGCACAGTGAAGGAGGGGGATCTGCATATGTATGGGTGGTAGTTGTTGATTCCCCCTGGGGCACACCCTGTGGTGCTGTCTCCTGGTGGATGGGATATGGGGTGCCCTTGTTGTTAGTGGGTGCAGTGCAGAGTAACACGCAGGAGACGGTGATGTAACTTGGTATAATAATAACTCACAGTTTCTTTACTGGAAGATTGCAGGCTGCAGCTTGGTTCCACATAGAAGTTATTATCCAGCTAGGGCAGGCGGGATGAGTCAGGCTGGGACAGTTTCCTATCTGCCAGCAGCAAAATAAACTTTCTTCTCTCTTGCTTTCCTTCTCTTTACGCAGGTTTGTTTCCCTGTATTAATTTCTAGTTCAGGCCAGAAGCTTTCTGAACTAAATATGCTGTGAGGCCCAGTATTATCTCAGCTCTCCTCACAGGCTGTCTTCCCTCGTTCCTCTCCTGGAACCGACTCCTCTACTACTTTCTGCTGCAAAGCCTCATGGGAACTGCCTCCGACCCTCCTCTCCAGCCACACCCTTTACAGGCTGGAAAAACAGGTTGAATCACAATTCTGCATCACTAGGTGGCAGCATAACACAACAAATCACATTATGTTCAATGCATTACAATGTAAACAATACTCCTCTATGGTATTGTCAGGACACTACATACACCCCTGCTTTAACAAAAGCCGTCCTCGGCGTCTGCAACGATGGAGGAACTGCAACCCTAGGAATGGAAAAGTCAGGCACATATCAAGCATATATTAAAACAGTTCAATATATTACTTTCACGAAGAGTCTCATCAGTCCTTTAAGGCACTAGAATAAGGAATATGGGCGACGACTCTTGTTCAATGTAAAGTTCCTGTATCAACTGTTGGGGAACAGGGATGTGGATTCCTCATATAAACTTGTGGGGTGCAAGAGTTCTTAACTCAACCGGGACAGTGTCCAAAAGTTCGGCACAGAATAACTTGGGTAAATATAGCAAAGTCCTTCAATGTTCAAGTAAAAAGTATGAGGTAGAGAAAATGTTCAAGTCTATGATGAAACAGTTAGTCGAGATACCTGGCGGGTAATTTACCCCTGGTGCTCCTCTCTGGTCTTCTAATAGGTTCTTCCTCGAAGAAAGCTGGTTCTGGGTTCATCTGTTGCTCTGGGCTGGCTGAAGACCCTGGCTGTGATGTTATCGGAGTCTCAACTTGATCCGGAACACTTTTGTCAGGGACAATGAAGGAAATTAAAGGCCCAAAGAACCAATCCAAAGGAGAAAAATCAGGCATCTGTGTCTCTGGTGACGGTAAAAGTTTCTCAACAACAGGAGGTTTCTCAACAATTTCAGCCTCTGCAGGAACAAACTCTTTTTCACACAATTTAAGTCTGTTACGATGGACTACTTGAGGTGCTCGGCCTTCTTTCACTATTTCGTACACGGCTGTGTCAGGATATGGGATGGCTTTGATGGTGTACGGTTCTGTTTCCCACTTGGTGTCCAGTTTGCTCGTTCTGTGATTATTCTTGAGCCAAACATGATCACCAATCTTAAAAGGCTCGGCTCTAGCATGCAAGTCAAAGTCCATTTGTTGCTTCTTGCGGGCTTCCTCCATTCGACTTTCAACAATTTTGTTGGCATCAGCCAGACGTCTCTGGTGGTCACTCACCCAATCGGTTCGTGGCAACGGGTTGATGGCATCAGGCACTGACACATCCAGGTCTAAGTCAGCTGGTAATTTGCCCTGACGACCAAACATGAGGTAGTAGGGAGTGTACCCAGTGGAACAGTGTACAGTGTTGTTGTACATGTAAACTAACTCTGGTAGCAGGGTTGGCCAATTAGTCCTCCTGTGAGATGGCACAGTCCTCAGCATCTCTATAAGCGTCTTGTTCATCTTTTCACAGAGGCCATTGCCTTGTGGGTGGTAAGCTGTTGTACGGAGCTTCTGACAACTGTAGAGAGAACACAGTTCTTGGAATAGCTGAGATTCAAATGCTGACCCTCTGTCAGTCAGGATCTTCTCAGGACATCCATAGGGTAGCATGAAGTTTTTCCAGAAAACAGCGGCAGTGGTTTTGGCTGTCAAGTCTCGGACAGGTACTGCAACCACAAACTTGGTGTAGTGATCGATGATGGTCATTGCATATGTGTATCCAGATCTGCTAGGCTCAAATTTGACATGATCTATGGCCACGATCTCCAAAGGTCGGTGACTTACGATGGGATGTAATGGAGCCTTCTGATCATGTTTTTCACCTCTGCTTAGAGCACAAGCTTGACACTCTCTACACCAATTCTCAATATCTTCACGCATTCCTACCCAATAGAAGCGTCTGCGGACTGTGGCTTCTGTTTTTTGTACACCGAAGTGTCCCGATCTGTCATGGTAGGCTTCTAGTACTGTTCTTGCATCTCGACGGGGTACTACTACTTGATGTAGACGGTCACCAGTGATGGGATCCAGAGTGCTGCGTAGCATCAGACCTTTTTTTATGAAGAGTCGTCTCCTCTGTCTCCAGAGACGGATTAATTCAGGGTCTACATTGCCACGACGAAGTCTCTCAGGTACTCTTCTACTGACGAGAAAATCTTGCAGCTCTCCCATCACCCGACTCTCTGCTTGAAGTTTAATCCATTGCTCCTTCTCTTGGAGTGATTCTGAACTCTGTTGCTGGGAGCAAAGTCCTTTCTCCATGATGGTGATTGTGTTCTGCTGGGTGAAGCGGGTGTAGAAGGATGGCATTTCTACTTCTTCCCAGTCTTCTTCATTCTGAGCAGGTACTTCATCGGTTGGCAGGCGGGATAATGCGTCCGCATTCTCATTGGATTTGCCGGTTCTGTACTTGACCACGAAGTCGTAGTTTGCAAGACGAGATGCCCACCTTTGCTCTAGGGCTCCCAGCCTGGCTGTGTTCAGATGTGCAAGGGGGTTGTTGTCTGTGTAGACTACGAATGGTGTTGCCGCGAGGTAGTCTTTGTACTTCTCGGTTACAGCCCACACTAACGCAAGGAACTCCAATTTGAACGAGCTGTAATTTTGGTCATTTCGTTCAGTCCCTTTAAGCCCTCGGCTGCCAAAGGCTATTACCCGTTCTCTTCCCTCTTGCATTTGGGTCAGGATGGCTCCAAGACCTTTCTTGCTGGCATCCGTGTAGAGGCAGAAAGGTTGACTGTAGTCTGGATAACCAAGGATGGGTGGCTCAATCAGCTTCTGTTTCAGCAGCTGGAAGGCAATCTCTTGATCCTCAGTCCATTCAATAGGAATTGGTCTTTTCAGATGTTCCTTTGAGTGTCCTCTAAGAAGCTCTTGTAGAGGCTCTGCAATCTGGGCGAAATAGGGTATAAAGCGCCTGTAATAACCTGCGAATCCCAGGAAACTTCTCACCTCTTTTACTGTGGTGGGAGTAGGCCAATCCTTCACAACAGCAATCTTTTCTGGGTCAGGCATCACACCCTCAGAGCTAACAACGTGTCCCAAGTAGTTGACTTGTGGCTTCAGCAGATGGCACTTGGAGGGTTTCACCTTGAGACCATGCTTAATGAGAACCTGGAAGACCTCAGCCAAATGTTGTAGGTGGTCTTCATAGGACTTAGAGTAGATGATCACGTCATCCAAATACAGCAGAACAGTCTCAAAGTTCTTGTGGCCCAGACAGCGCTCCATCAACCTCTGAAAAGTTCCAGGTGCGTTACAGAGTCCAAAGGGCATGCAATTGAATTCAAATAGGCCCATGGGAGTGGTAAATGCTGTCTTCTCAATGTCTTCTGGGGCCATAGGTACCTGCCAGTACCCACTTGTCAAATCCAGGGTGGAGAAATAAGCAGCTTTTCCCAAAGCAGTCAAGGACTCTTCTATGCGTGGTAGAGGATAGGCATCTTTGTGGGTTATATTGTTAATTTTCCGGTAGTCTACGCAGAATCGCATCTTGCCATCTTTCTTTTTGACTAAGACAATAGGTGCAGCCCAAGGGCTGTGACTGTCCCGAATCACCTTGGCATCCTTCATTTCTTTTATCATCTTCTTGACAGGTTGGTACATAGTGGGTGGTATGGGCCGGTATCTCTCTTTAATTGGAGGATGAGAGCCAGTTGGGATATTGTGCTTCATTATGCTGGTCTTCCCGAAGTCCAGGGGATGTTTACTGAAGGCCTGATGGTATTCTCTTGAGACTTCCAATACTCCTTCAATTTGTTCAGCAGGCGTGGCAATATCCCCAACACAAATTTCTGACCACCATGGTGTAGAGGAATTCTCTTCTTGTGTACTCTGTATTTGAGTGGACTGTTGGGCAGCTACTGTTGAAACTTCCACAATGTCTTGGAATGTGACCTGTAATAACTGGGCAACAGAGTAGTATTTCTTTAATTCCACAGGGATGTCACTCAGATTCAAGAGGCGGATGGGTACCTTTCCGCGGGAAACGGTCACTAGACTTCTTGCAGCAAGCACCATAGGATGTTCTTCAAGATGGAGGGGTTCTACTAAGGCTTGGTAGTCTTGGCCTCGTATCCCTGGGCGAGCATGGCACCACAGCAGGGTTTCGGTACCGGGTTTCAGGATCACTGGACGGACATCTCTAATGCGGGCACGGCAGATCTCTCCTCTGACGTTGGCAAACTTCTGCTGAGCGCACAGCACACGAATAGTCTGTTGAATTACTTTCTGCGCAGAGTGTGAAGCTGTTGGCAGGGATCGGTGTAGGGCATCTAGCATTTCCCCATAACAATTCCTTAGGATGTTCATTCCGAGCACCACTGGAGGCATGTCTTCATCATCGACCTTTACTACGATCACACCTTGCTGTGTTAGGTTAGTCTCTCCCACTTGAACGGTGGGTTCCCAGTAACCTTGCAGGGGTACTGTCTGACCATTGCTTGCAATAACATTCAGCCAAACTTCTGGTGGCTGCATCAATAGGTCGCTGCTCCAGTATTTCTCAAACATGGCTTTCTGCATGGTGGTGACTTGCGAACCAGTGTCCAGCAGAGCTGTCAGGGGTACCCCATTAATGTGGATGGTGACTAATGGATGGGGGCCGACATACCTGGTCAGCCAATTTGGATCTTCTGGACCTAGTGTTCTTCCACCCGAGGGATGTTCTTTTGACCGCCAGCACTCTCTCTCCACATGACCACTTTTGTGGCAGTGTCTGCAGATGGGCCTTCTATGAGTATCAAACCTGTCTGTAGGCAATCTTCCAGATCTCCTGTAGTATCCCTTGCTCGCACTGTCAGTAGGACGACTCCTATGCTGTGGGGACTCACACTCTGGCTGAGGACGGATCTCTAACTGTTCAAGCTTATGACACACCTTCTCCAAACTCTTGGTCAGGATTGCGACTTGGTCCTTTAAATCAGCCACTGCATCTGGAATCTGTACTTGTGCACCCTTTGCAGCAATGAGATTATTTCCTGGCGACACAGGACACATGAGTTTAGCATCTCCATAACTGTCAGCAGGACACACAGCAAATTTGGTTGATTCTTGGTTGAGTTCTACCCCCAGGATTCTGATGGACAATTCTTTGAAATCCAGGAATGTACTTTCAGGATGTTGAGCAGACAGCATCTTTAGTTGACTTTTCAGAGACTTTGTTTCAGCTCCTTCAATAAACTGCTCCCGCAGTGTGTTATCTGCATTCTGTGCTTCCCGTGGGTCCACTTCTATAACGGCCCTCAGTGCCTCCTGTAGGGATAAAGCATAGTCTCTAAGGGACTCACCGGACTGTTGTTTCTTGCTAAAGAAGCGCATTTTTAATTCTGATACCGTCCTGGTTTCAAAGGTGACCAGTAGTCTTTCAAGAATCTGTTCTACTGTCTTTCGTTCTGCATGAGGCCATGACTTTACCTCTCTCAATGCAGCGCCCCCTAGCTGGCCAATGAGAATTTCCACCTTCTGTTCTGTTGACACTGGATATAACCGGAACATAGCAAGCATTTTCCCTTTAAATTCTCTCAGGGTATGTGATTCACCTTTGTAGCGGGGGAGCCAGGGTGCTCCAAAATAATACGGCATGGTCAGCGGCATCATATGCCTGGTTGTGGGTGATCCACCTCGGCTGGGGGAGCCGTTATCGCTGTCGTCAGACATTTCTAATATAAATTCCTATCGTTGCCCCTAGCAACGAGATGCTCAGTAGCAGAATGTGTAGTAAGTCTCTTATTTGTGCTCACTAATGCGATAAGTTCATCTTTACTTGGGCTGAATTGTAAAAACTTTCAGCGGTACTCACTGTTTTGGAGCTGGAACCTCTTTCTCTGTCTTTTTGAAATATAAGCGGCCGCTGTGACTCAGATTCTGTACTTTTCAAGATGGCGGCGCCCATCTACTTCCGGTGGTTCCGGCTGGTTTCTCCTTCCCCACTGCAACAGTAGGTAGGAACTTTGGTTCCACTGTAGTGGTCTGTAACATGAGGTTCCTTGCTGTTGCTGGGCAGATTCTCTGCTTTCCCGCCTTCAAGTGAGCGGGGGTGGAAATAAGAGCAGTTGTGACGCAGCAGACAATTTAATGCAAACAGTCTCTAATGTCACTTTTCTTCTGCTAAAACAATGATCAATTCAATGTAAAAGTCTCTAATCACATTCACTGTCAGTACAGCAATTTCTATCACAAGTTCCATAAGTAACACACAGTCTTTCCAAGATGGCTGCTTAACCCCACCTGTGCTGGTGATAATTTCTTGCAACAATAAAGTCTCTTTAGCAGGCACAGAGGTGTGTTAATCCTGTTCGTGACGCCAATTTATGTGCAACAGCCCGATGGGGATGAGGGAAAGTGCGGAGACCAATGTTGGGAGTTGTAGTACTCACGGTGGCTGTAGTCCTCTCACACTCCTGCGGAGCTGGCACAGTGAAGGAGGGGGATCTGCATATGTATGGGTGGTAGTTGTTGATTCCCCCTGGGGCACACCCTGTGGTGCTGTCTCCTGGTGGATGGGATATGGGGTGCCCTTGTTGTTAGTGGGTGCAGTGCAGAGTAACACGCAGGAGACGGTGATGTAACTTGGTATAATAATAACTCACAGTTTCTTTACTGGAAGATTGCAGGCTGCAGCTTGGTTCCACATAGAAGTTATTATCCAGCTAGGGCAGGCGGGATGAGTCAGGCTGGGACAGTTTCCTATCTGCCAGCAGCAAAATAAACTTTCTTCTCTCTTGCTTTCCTTCTCTTTACGCAGGTTTGTTTCCCTGTATTAATTTCTAGTTCAGGCCAGAAGCTTTCTGAACTAAATATGCTGTGAGGCCCAGTATTATCTCAGCTCTCCTCACAGGCTGTCTTCCCTCGTTCCTCTCCTGGAACCGACTCCTCTACTACTTTCTGCTGCAAAGCCTCATGGGAACTGCCTCCGACCCTCCTCTCCAGCCACACCCTTTACAGGCTGGAAAAACAGGTTGAATCACAATTCTGCATCACTAGGTGGCAGCATAACACAACAAATCACATTATGTTCAATGCATTACAATGTAAACAATACTCCTCTATGGTATTGTCAGGACACTACAGTATGTTACCTGGCCCTACAAAAAACACGGCCATATAAGCCAGCTGAACCCTTCACCTGAAAAACTGTGACAAAAGAACACTGTAAACACAGAGCGACATTATCTGTAACCTAAGATATGAAGCATTAAACTCCTCCTATTTGGAGGACCCGGAAGACTAGTACGTCCTGTTATAAAAGGGTGAGGGGGGGGAGGTTGAGGAGGGGGGGAGGAAAGAGGAGAAAGGGGGGATAGGAGAGGGTATGAGGAGGAGGGGAAGGGGAAAGAGGGTGGAGAGAGGAAAGAGATAAGTGAGAGATTCATCAGAAAGAGCACTAATGCGACACTCAACAAGATACAGATAAAACAAATCGGATCACAAATTAGGTCTCAGGTAGTGAATGAAACCTTATGAGTAGTAATACTACTGCCTGTGACAACATCATGTGGCCTTGTGTAACAATACTAACAGGATATCGTACCACGAGCAACTTCCTGACAATTCACGAGGGGGAGAGAGGGGAGGGAGGGGGCGCATGGGTCCGATACCAAAGACATCACTAAAATGCAAGGAAGGGATAAGGGGGGGGGGGGTGAGGACCAGGAACAAAAGAAGGGTAAACTGTATGTCGGGTCATATCTACAGTTCTGTGGCCATCTGTGGAATCTTCGGTGACAGCTCACTGTCCACGGAAGTCTCGGAAAGTCACGGAGGAAGTACCGGGACTGCTCACAAAGTTCTGTTGGAAAAGGCACTCCTCGAAGGAGCTGTCAGGACACCCTGTAACATAAAAGAGACGCTAGGCGCTGTACAGAGCCCAGCGCTATAAACTGTAGATCAGGTATTGCCATGGAGATCTGAGGGTTCTTCAGAAGGTAATCTACGTCAGGCCTCAGGAGGTAGTAGCAGCGAAAGATCCAGCTGAGACCTTAATGACTCTCGGAGCGAAGGCCTGTTGAGATGTTGGCTAGGGCACGGAGCGCGCCGGCGTTGCGATGGTTCCGGCCGGTCCAGTGCCAGCCAATCCGGGACCGGAAACGATTCGATCTGCAGGAAATTGAATAAGGCCTCCAAATCTGAGAAATGGCGCAAGAGGAAGGTGGCTGATTCTTTCCTGACGACCACGTGGAACGGGTGACCCCATCTATAAGTGGCTCCCGCAGCTTTGATCTTCTCTAGTAGTCGGTGCAGGAGACGCCGCATGTAGAGCGTGCGTGGGGAGACATCTGGCTATATCGTGACCCTGCATTCATCCACCGTAACCGGACCATGTGACCACGCGCCTTGAATGATTTAATCCTTGTCCGAGTAGTAATGTAGTCTACACAGAACATCACGAGGGTTGGATGGGTCGTTCGGACCGGGTCGAGAAACCCTATGGACACGATCCAGTAAAAATGTCGCTTCCAACGGCCTATTAGTGACCGTACTAAAGATGGCAGTTATCCTGGCCGGAAGGTCATCTCTGGGACCCAGGTCTGGGAGGCCTTTCAGTCGGATATTGTTCCTACGACACCTGTACTCTTGATCGTCCAATTGTAACGCCAGGGACTGTATATGTGTTCTGCTGGAAATGGCTGCCTGCTCCAGAGCTAGCACTCTGCTGTCAATATTGGAGACCGTTTGGTTCGTGTTGGCAATCCTAGTGTCCACCCTATCCACTTCTTGTTGTAAGGCAGCAATGTCTTGTTGGTGGGATTGTTCAATTCTAGTCACCAGGGAATCTAAGTCCTGTCTGGTAGGGAGAGCTTGGATCAGTTCCCTGAGCAGGTGCAAATCTGCATGTAATGCGGGCTGGAAGGGTACTGAATCTGGGCTTCTGGGCAGGGACACGGTGGCTGGCTGAAGTACAGGTCCAAATAGGACAGGGGACACGTGCGGTACCTCATTCTTGCTGGCCCCAGGCTGTAGTGCGGTCGTCTGTCCCTGTGCTTGAGCTCCTGCTGCTGCGTGCTGAAGGCCTGTAGTTCTGCACGTGGCAGGATGCAGTGCCGGGTGCGCCATGACACCTGGGAGTTCCTGAGAAGCGGGCGCCGCTGATAAGAAGCGCTCCATGCTAGCACTCCGTGTCTGCAAGCTAGGTAAGGAGCGGGAGGGTGTAGTGCCTTGTCCCCTACGTTTTGCTGGCATCTCCTACCGGTTTCAGACGGGCTCAGGCTGCTATTAAGCACTCTGCTGCACGGAGCTCCCTCGAGATGTGTGCTTACTCCGCCATAGCTAAGCCCCGCCCCCCCCAGGTTTAGTTCTTTTAATCTTTCCTCATAACTTAAATTCTCCATGCCCCTTATTAGCTTCGTTGCTCTTCTTTGTATTTTTTCCAACTCCAGGGCATCCTTTCTATGAACTGGAGCCCAGAACTGAACTGCATATTCTAGATGAGGCCTCACTAATGCTTTGTAAAGTGGTAATATTACATCCCTGCCCCGCGAGTCCATGCCTCTTTTGATACACGACAATATTTTGCTGGCCTTTGAAGCAGCTGATTGACACTGCATGCTGTTATTTAGTTTATGATTTACAATTACACCCAGATCCTTCTCATCAAGTGACTCCCCCAGTGTAGCTACCCCTAGGACATATGATGCATACAGGTTGTACGTACCCAGGTGCATAACTTTACATTTATCGACATTAAACTTCATCTGCCAAGTGGACGCCCAAACACTTAGTTTGTTTAAATCCGCTTGCAATTCATGAACATCTTCCATAGACTGAACTATATTACATAGCTTGGTGTCATCTGCAAAAATAGAAATAGTGCTATTAATCCCATCCTCTATATCATTAATAAATAAGTTGAATAATAGTGGTCCCAGAACTGAACCCTGGAGTACACCACTTATAACCGGGGATCATTCAGAGTAGGAATCATTGACCACAACTCTCTGGATACGGTCCTTGAGCCAATTACAAACTATACTTTCTAAACCTATAGTCCTTAATTTACCCATTAGACGTCTATGGGGACAATGTCAAATGCCTTTGCAAAGTCCAAAAACACTATATCCACAGCGGCCCCTCTGTCTAGGCTTCTGTTTACCTCTTCATAAAAACAAATCAGGTTGGTTTGACAGCTTCTGTCCTTTGTAAAACCGTGCTGGCTGTCACTTATAATACTATTTTTTGTCACATAATCCTGTATATAGTCCCTCAATAGCCCCTCAAACATTTTCCCCACAATTGATGTTAAGCTTGCTGGTCTATAATTACCCGGCGAAGACCTAGAGCCCATTTTGAAAATAGGCATCACATTTGCCCTGCGCCAGTCCCTTGGCACTATACCAGTCATGAGAGACTCTCTAAATATTATGAAGAGGGGGACAGAAATAACTGAACTAAGCTCCTTAAGAACTCTAGGGTGTAACCCATCTGGTCCCGGGGCCTTGTGTACATTTATTTTATTTAATTTAGCTTGCACCATATCTACATTCATCCAATTCAGTATATCAACTGATATATTAACAGCACTGGCAGCGGCTACATCAGCTGCTCCTTCTTCTGTTGTATATACAGAGCGGAAGAACCCATTTAGTAACTCTGCCTTCTCTTGATCCCCTGTGACCAACTCCCCATTACCACTATCTAAGGGGATTGTGATACGCTAAGCAGCAGCGCCATCGTGTGGTCAATGTTGAGAAATCTCACTAAATTGGATGTAATGCAAGCAGCCTAGTGATACGCTGAGCAGCAGCGCCATCGTGTGGTCAATGCTGGGAAATGCACACTATATCTATATATTATATATTTTAGAAAGTTTGTTTGAAGCCCGATTGTGATACGCTAAGCAGCAGCGCCATCGTGTGGTCAATGCTGAGAAATCTCACTAAATTTAATGTAAGGCAGGCAGCCTAGTGATACACTGAGCAGCAGCGCCATCGTGTGGTCAATGCTGGAAAATGCACAATATATCTATTATATAGTTTAGAAAGTTTGTTTGAAGCCCGATTGTGATACGCTAAGCAGCAGCACCATCGTGTGTTCAATGCTGAGAAATCTCACTAAATTGAATATAAGGCAGGCAGCCTAGTGATACGCTGAGCAGCAGCGCCATCGTGTGGTCAATGCAGGAGAAATGTACATGTATGCGATTCCGCTGCAAAAAACGCAACTTATTAATAATTTTAATCTTATACTCACCTAGAATTCTGTTTCTTTTTCCGGGCCAGCCTCCTGGGACAACGTTTTATCCCATGTGACTGCTGCAGTCAATCGCAGGCTGCAGCGGTCACATGGGATGAAACATCAACCCAGAGCTGCAGGATGTAGGAGGGAAGCGTCGCCATGGTAAGTATCCATTTTTTTTTCTGCTCAGTTTTCCGCAGCGGCCATTCCTGGCCGAAAAACTGCGGCACAGGGCAGTGCTTTTACACAGCGTATCTGCCTTGCATGAACATACCCGTACAGTATATACATATAGTAGCTGCTGTCTTACAACGATACAGCTGCAAACCACGTCAACATGTTGCATTCCCACGAGTCAGCACAGTTTTCAAATGATTGTTAATGTCCATGGAGTTTTTTGCAGACATTAACAATCATTTAAAAACTGCACCTTTTGATAAAACTGCATGTGCTGCATGTTTTACCGGACAATGGTTTTTACGATCTGATTGTTTGCATTAACCCCTTCCCTCTTTAGCCACTTTTGACCTTCCTGACAGAGCCTCATTTTTCAAATCTGACATGTGTCACTTTATGTGGTAATAACTCCGGAATGCTTTCACCTATCCAAGCGATTCTGAGATTGTTTTCTCGTGACACATTGGACTTTAAGTTACTGGCAACATTTGCTTGATATGTTCAGTATTTAATTGTGAAAAACACCAACATTTAGCGAAAAATTGCAAAAATTAGCATTTTTCTCAATTTAAATGTATCTGCTTGTAAGACAGGCAGTTATAACACACAAAATTGTTGCTAACTAACATCCCCCATATGTCTACTTTAGATTGGCATTGTTTTTTGAACATCCTTTTATTTTTCTATGACATCACAAGGCTTAGAACTTTAGCAGCAATTTCTCACATTTTCAAGAAAATTTCAAAAGGCCATTTTTACAGGGGCCAGTTCAGCAGTGAAGTGGCTTTGAGGGCCTTATATATTAGAAACCCCCAAAAATTCACCCCATTTTAAAAACTTCACCCCTCAAAGTATTCAAAACAGCATTTAGAAAATGTCTTAACCCTTTACACATGTCACAGGAATTAAAGCAAAGTAGAGGTGAAATGTACAAATTTCATATTTTTTGGCAGAAATAAATTTTTAGTACAATTTTTTTTATAAAACAGAAGGTTTTACCAGAGAAATGCAACTCATTATTTGTTGCCCAGTTTATGCAGTTTTAGGAAATATCCCACATGTGGCCCTAGCATGCTAATAGACTGAAGCATCGGCCTCAGAAGCAAAGGAACACCTAGTGGATTTTGGGGCCTTATTTTTGTTAGAATAAATTTTAGGCACCATGTCAGGTTTGAAGGGCTCTTGCGGTGCCAAAACAGTCAAAATCCCCCAAAAGTGACCCCATCTGGGAAACTACACACCTCAAGGAAATTATCTAGGGGTACAGTGAACATTTTGACCGCACAGTTTTTTTACAGAAATTATTGGAAGTAGGACGTGAAAATTAAAATCGACATTTTTTCAAATAAAATGTAGGTTTAGCGATTTTTTTTTCTCATTTCCACAAGGACTAAAGGAGAATAAGCACCATAAAATTTGTAAAGCAATTTCTCCCGAGTAAAACAATACCCCACATGTGGTAATAAACGGTTAGAGAAGGGCTGAGAAGGGAAAGAGCGCTATTTGGCTTTTGGAGCTCAAGTTTAGCAGGAATGGTTTGCGGAGGCCTTGTCACATTTACAAATCCCCTGAGGGGACAAAACAGTGGAAACCCCCCCACAAGTGACCCCATTTTGGAAACTACACCCATTGAGGAAATTATCTAGGGGTATAGTGAGCCTTTTGACCCAACATAATTTTTGCATAAATTATTGGAAGTAGGCCCTGAAAATGACAATCTAAATTTTTTCAAAGAAAATGAAGGTTTAGCTAATTTTTTCTCATTTCCACAAGGACTGAAGGAGAAAAAGCACCACAAAATTTGTAAAGCAATTTCTCCCGAGTAAAACAATGCCCCACATGTGGTAATTAACGGCTGTTTAAAGACACGGCTTGGCTTAGAAAGGAAAGAGCGCTATTTGGCTTTTGGAGATCACATTGAGCAGGAATAGTTTGCGGCGGCCATGTCACATTTGCAAAGCCCCTGAGGGGAAAAAACAATGAAAACGCCCAAAAAGTGACACCATTTAGGAAACTACACCTCTTGAGGAATTTATCTAGGGGCGTAGTGAGCATTTTGACCCCACAGATGTTTCATAGAATTTATTAGAATTGGGCAGTGAAAATAAAAACAATCCTTTTTCTTCAATAAGACGTAGCTTTAGCGCAAATTTTTTCATTTTCACAACAAATAAAGGAAAAAAAAGAACCCAACATTTGTAAAGCAATTTCTCCCGAGTACGGCAATACCCCATATGTGGTCATAAACTGCTGTTTGGGCACACGGCAGGGCTCAGAAGGGAAGGACCACCATTTGGAGTGCAGATGTTGCTGGATTGGTTTCTGGGCGCCTGTGGGCCCAAAACAGTGGAAACCCCCCAGAAGCGACCCAATTTTGGAAACTACACCCCGAAATGCATTTACCTAGGGGTGTAGTGAGCATGTTAACCCTGCAGGTGTTTTGTAGAAATTAGTGTGAACTCGATGTTGCAGAGTGAAAATGGGATTTTTTCCACAGATATGTGGACAATATGTGGTGCCCGGCTTGTGCCACCATAACAAGACAGCTCTCTAATTATTATGCTGGGTTTCCTGGTTTTAGAAACACCCTACATGTGGCCCTAATCTCTTGCCTGGACAGTCGACCAGGCTCAGGAGTGAAAGCGTACCATGTAAAATTGAGGCCTAATTTGGCGATTTACAAAGTATTGGTTCACAACTGCAGAGGCTCAGATGTGAAATAATAAAAATAAACCCCTGGGAAGTGACCCCATTATGGAAACTGCACCCCTCAATGCATTTATTAAGGGGTATAGTGAGCATTTTCACCACACAGGTCTTTTCCATAAATGAATGCGCTGTGGATGGTGCAAATTAAAAATTTATATTTTTCCCTAGATATGCCATTCAGTGGCAAATATGTCGTGCCCAGCTTATGCCACTGGAGACACACACCCCAAAAATTGCTAAAAGGGTTCTCCCGGGTATGACGGTGCCATATATGTGGAAGGAAACTGCTGTTTTGGGGACGCTGTAGGGTTCAGATGGGAGGAAACGCCATTTGGCTTTTGGAGCGTGGATTTTGCTTGGTAGTAGTTTTGTTTGGAGTCTTACTGGTGTTTCCGTTTATAATGTAGGGCATATGTAAGCCGGGCGGAGTATATAAGGGGCATAGTCAGGTGGTATAATAATGGGGTAAAAAAAAACAATAAAATGATCCATAGATGTGTGTTACGCTGTGACACAATCCTTTCTGCACAGGCCAGTGTCGCACTGATATATGGCGTCCTTTATTATCCCCCTTTTGATCCACACTCCGCGCCTTTGTAGTTTGGGGAATTTTGCTAGGAAGTGTTGTCCTGGTATAATACGGGCACCGTCCCTTCCAGCGGATATGTTTGGGCCCTCCCTTTCCTGGTTCCCTAATTTTAGGTCCTTGATAAATCGCCTCTTCAAACAGAAGAAATGTTCCCCTCGGGCACAACTGCATATTTTTTTATTTCCTGACTTATTGGAGCCATAACTAATTTTATTTTTCATAGACGTAGCGGTATGAGGACTGGTTTGTTGCGGGACGAGCTGTAGTTATTATTGGTACCATTTTGGGGTACATGCAACTTTTTGATCACCTTTTATCCTATTTTTTGGAAGGCCAGGTAAACAAAAAAACGCAATTCTGGCACAGCTTTTGTCTTTTTTTTTATACAGCGTTCACCATGCGTTATAAATTACATGTTAACTTTATTCTGCGGGTCAGTACGATTCCGGCGATACCTATTTTATAGGACTTTTTTATGTTTTACAACTTTATGCACAATAAAATTACTTTTGTAAAAAGAATGTATTTTTTCTGTCGCCAAGTTGTGAGAACCATAACTTTTTAATTTTTTTGTCGACGGAGGTGTATGAGGGCTTGTTTTTTGCGAGACGAGCTATCGTTTTTATAGGTACCATTTTTGGATACGTGCGACTTTTTGATCACTTTTTATTCTAACATTTGTAGGGCAAAGTGACAAAAAAACAGAAACTCTGGTAACGTTTTTTAAATTATTTTTTTTACGCTGTTCACCGCGTGCAATAAATAATATAATATTTTGATACCTCAGGTCGTTACGGTCGCGGCAATATCAAATACATATGGTTTATTATTATTTTTCAATAATAAAGGACTTGATAAGAGTAAAAGGGGGATTGTGTTTTATTTGATTACTTGAAACTTTTATTGTTTTCAAACTTTTATTATTTGCACTTTTTTTTACACTTTTTTATACTTTTTTTACACTTTTTCTCAAGTCCCACTAGGGGACTTGAAGGTCCAACGGTCAGATTTTTTTTTTTCTAATACATTGCACTACCTATGTAGTGCAATGTATTAGATCTGTCAGTCATTCACTGACAGCAAGCCGATTAGGCTTCGCCTCCCGGCGGGGCCTACATCGGCTTCCGTAATGGCAGAGCAGGAGACCATTGTGTCTCCTGTTGCCATAACAGCAGTCGCCAGTCCTGATTGCCTGTCAGGGCTGGCGATCTGCTAGTAACCGCTACGATGAAGCAATCGCTTTCGATTGCTGCATCGAAGGGGTTAATGGCAGGGATCGGAGCTAGCTCCGGTTCCTGCCATTACAGGTGGATGTCAGCTGTACAGTACAGCTGACTTCCACCGCTGATGACGCCGGATCAGCTCCTGACCCGGCGCTATCTTGCCGGCAGCTACGGAAGCCGATCAGGCTCCGCCGCCGGGCGGATCTTGACCGGCTTCGGTGCTAGGCAGACCGGGAGGCCAGTATTAGGCATCCGGTTGCCATTGCAGCCACCGTAACCCCGGCAATTTCATTACTGGGGTTCCGATGAGCTGCAAACACCTTAAGTGCAGCGATTTTAGCGCTGCACTTAAGGGGTTAATGGCGGGGATCAAAGCTAATTTCGGTCCCCGCCGTTACAGCCGGATGTCAGCTGTTAGATACAGCTGAGATCCGGTGATGATGGCACCAGCTCATCTTCTGAGCCGGTCCCAAACATTCGGCGTATATGTACGGCAAGATGCGGGAAGTCAATGCTTTCCATGACGTACATTTACGGCAAATGTCGGGAAGGGGTTAAAGGTTATGAACACCTTTTGAAACTTTTTTTTTTTTTAAATGTCAGTCAGTGTGTTTTGTGCAACTTTATAATTAGTTTTTATTAAAAAATCTTTTTACTTTTTGAGATACAGCTGCTCTGTTACCTGTATACAGAGAAGCTGTATCCTACGCTGAATCCTGAACTTGTCAGGTCTGTGGGACTGATGGGTTCAGTGTCAGCGGGTCCTGTGTGTCCTGTATGTCTGACATGCTGGATCCACCTGTAATACATCACATCTAAGTTAGATGTGATAGATTATAGGTGGATACAGTCGACTACTCTATTGATACCGCCAATAAAACGAAAACCTTGTGAAACGGAGACAAACAGAAACCATTAGCAACGGAAGCGTTACCATTGAAATGGTAACAGAATGCTATGGTTTCCGTTTGGTTTCCGTTCGTAGGTTCCCCTGACGGAAAGGTCTGACGGAACCCATGAACGGAACCACGATGCAGGTGAGAACGAAGCCTAATTATTACTGTATGATCTTTACAGATGGTGGAGGGTACTATTTTTTGGGGTATAAGCAACTCCCAGAATATGATTACCATAATTCTGGTCATACTGGAAGCTGCTAACCTGACTTTGCAAATGATCTCTGTACTGAAATGTATTTGTACTGAGCTTTGTTCTGGTCCTGTATTCATGTACTGAGCTTGGTTCTGGTTCTGTATATATCTAATGAGATTTGTTCTGGAATTGTACATATGTAATGAGCTTGGTTCTGGTGTTGTGTATAGAACTATATTGCTTGTAAAATGTACAAATGTTTTTATGCTCGGGTTACATAAAAAAAATTTGGAAAATAAATGACACGTCATTGATTGGTAGAAAAAACAAACATGGCGAGGGTGGAAGGAGATGTCGGGAAAGAGGTTGGGGGGGCGCCAAACTGAATCTTTGCCCCGGGTACTGGAGAACCTAGCTACGACCTCTGCTATGTGTGTTGTATGTATGTGTGTGTGTGTGTGTGTGTGTGTGTGTGTGTGTGTGTGTGTGTATATGTTCCAGTATGTGTGTGTATATGTGTACATATGTCTCTATGTTAGTGTATATATATTTATGCCTCTGTGTGTGTTTATATATGTGTGGGTATAGTCAGGGCCGTCGTCAGCACCCTGCGAACCCGGGCAAGTTCCAGGGCCCATTACCCTTGGGGGGGCCCACTCGGCCGACGGGTGCTGTCGCTGCTGTCATCACGGCATCACTGTCCATATATGGACAGTCCGTGAAATTCATGGACAGTCCGTGAAATGAGAGGACTTTTGGCAACTGTCCGGAATAAAAAGAATGCGTCCGTGATTTCTATATTTTTTTGTTGTGCAAGGAGCTGCACATATGCCAGTTGTGGCTGCGTGATGACCTCTCATGTAGAACATTGTTAGCAGCCTTCCCAGCCTCCGCGCACCACGTCTGGTCTGTAGTACTAGCAGGAGCCTCCTACCCGCCAGAGAGGACAACGGAGAGGAGGAAATCCGACAGCGGAGAGAGTGCGGCTTGGCTGGGACCTGACAGGTGACACAGGAGAATCTATGCAGAGCATTACGCTGGGCTGCCGTTACTTCAGCTTGTACTGCTGATATGTGAAGCCCCTGCCTGGTGTCTTGCTCTGTATCTAATTCACTGCCCAGCAGTAGAGATGAGCGAACTTATCAAAAGTTAGGTTCGGCTAGTTCGCCGAATTTCACAAAAAAGTTAGGTTCGGACCGAACTAGTTCTGACCGAACCTGTCACTTCCGTGCGCCGAGCATGCTACTGTCCGGGGTGCTGATAGAGTTAATGGGCTGCTCTAACTCTTTCAGCAACCTTCACAGTACATGCTCGGCGCGCGGAAAATACAATTTAAATGTAATAAAAAAATAAAAATTATACGTTCGTACTTACTTTCCTCCTGTCTGGCCTCCAGCGATGACGTTTCATCCCTTTCGCCGCTGCAGCCAATCACAGGCTGTAGTGGCGGTCACGCACGTCAGGATGACGCTTCATCCCACGTGACCGCCTCTGCAGCCAATCACAGGCTGCAGCGGCGACATGGATGAAACGTCATCGCTGGAGGCCGGACAGGAGGAAAGTAAGTATGAACGTATTATTATTATTTTTTGGCATGTATGTATGTTGGCATGTATGTATGTATGTATGTATGTATGTATGTATGTATGTATGTTGTCATGTATGTATGTATGTATATCTGTGCATGTATGTTGGCATGTATGTATATATGTGCATGTTTGTATGTATATTTGCATGTATATATTTGCATGTATGTATGTATGTTTGCATGTGTGTATGTCTGCATGTATGTATTTTTGCATGTATGTTGTCATGTATGTATGTATGTATGTTGTCATGTATGTATATATGTGCATGTGTGTATGTATATTTGTATGTATGTTTGCATGAATGTATGTATGTATGTTTGCATGTATGTGTGTTTGCATGAATGTATGTTTGCATGTATGTATGTATGCATGTTTGTATGTATATTTGCATGTGTGTATATATATATATATATATATATATATGTATATATATATATATATATATATGTATGTATGTATGTTGGCATGTATGCATATATGTGCATGTGTGTATGTATGTATATTTGCATGTATATATTTGCATGTATGTATGTTGTCATGTATGTATGTATATATGTGCATGTATGTTTGCATGTATGTTGGCATGTATGTATACATGTGCATGTTTGTATGTATATTTGCATGTATATATGTTTGCATGTGTGTATGTTTGCATGTATGTATGTTTGCATGTATGTATGTTGTCATGTATGTTTGTATGTATGTTGTCATGTATGTATGTATATATGTGCATGTATGTATGTTTGCATGTTTTTATTTTTGCATGTATGTTTGCATGTATGTTTATATATATGTGCATGTATGTAATTATGTTTGCATGTATTTATGTTTGCATGTATATTTGTGCATGCTTGTATATATGTATGTATGTATCTTTGCATGTTTGTTTGTATGTATGTATGTTTTCATGTGTGTGTGTATGCATGTATGTATGATAGTTTTCATGTATATATGTGTGTATGTTTGCATGTATGTATATTTGCATGTATATATGTGCATGCTTGTATGTATGTTTGTATATATGTCTGTATGGCCATGTATGATACTGTCTGCTGGCGCCCTGTATCTAAGTCAACTTCGTGGCAGGCTTCTATACATGGTATAACAGTCAGTATCACACATTAAACTGAATCTAAGCCTACGACATGTTTTATTTCATTTTTTTTTTTACAGGTTTGGTGTTTGGACTACGTCGGTTTCGAGGACTACTTAGATGACGTTTTTTTTTCTACAATAAAATGGTTAATGAGGGTTGTGTTGGGGGTGCTTTATTTCAATAAAATATTTTATCTATATCTTTGTCTTTTTCTTTTCAAATTTTATTACTACCACTTTAGTAATGGCCGCTGTCTGAGTGACAACATCCATTACTAAGGCGAGGCTTAGTGTTAGCCGGTGCAGAGGCTAACACTAACCACCATTATTACCCCGGTACCCACCACCACCAGGGGTGCCGGGAAGAGCCAGGTACGATCCAGTACCCGACCAACTGTTGTGATGGTCGGGCTCTGGGGCGGCCGCAGGCTGGTATCATGAGGCTGGGAAGGGCCAAAAACAGTGGACCTTCCCACCCTTGTAATGCTAGGCTGCTGCTGCTGTGTTGTATCTGGCTGGTTATAAAAGTGGGGGGGACCCCACGTCATTTTTTTAAATTATTTATTTATTTAAATTTTTTTTTTTAAAAAGACATGGGGTTCCACCCAATTTATCATAACCAGCCACATACAACACAGTGTTATTAGCCTGGGAATGGACAAAACCAGTGGCCCTTCCCACCAATGTAATGACAGACTACTGCGGCCTTGTATATGGCTGGTTATTAAAAATGTGGGGGACCCGTCTATTGCTAAATTTGTTAAATTCAAAAAAAAAAACTACGTGGGGGTCCCCCCCATTTTTATAACCAGCCCGATACAACACAGCAGCAGCAGCAGCCTAGCATTACAAGGGTGGGAAGGTCCACTGATTTTGGCCCTTCCCTGCCTCATAATACCAGCCTACGGCCGCCCCAGTACCCGACCATCACAACAGATGGTCGGGTACTGGATCGTACCAAGCTCTTCCCGGCACCCCTGGTGGTGGTGGGTACCAGGGTAATAATGGGTGGTTAGTGCTAGCCTCTGCACCGGCTAACACTAAGTACCGCCTTAATAATGGACGCTGTCAATCAGCCAACTGCCATTATCTAGGCACTAATAAAGTTTAAAAAAAAACACAAAGACAATTCTTTTTTATTGAAATAAGAAATCCCCAACAAAACCCTCGTTAACCATTTTATTAAAATTTGAAAAAACGTAGATCTACGCAGTAGTCCAACGAATCGAAGATGTAGTCCAATCGGTACATCAAAATCTGCAACAACATAAAAAAACAGTTATCAATGTGAACAATACCAATACTTCTACTCACCTACACACAAACAAACAACCATACACAGACACACACATATATACACAAACACAACAAGATATACACACACACACACACACACACACACACACACACACACATAAACAGACAAACACACACACATATACACGAACTCACACATATACAAACAAAAACACACATATCCAAACACACACACACACAGTTATACACACACATACACGAACACATATACACAAACACATATACAAACAAAAACACACATACCCAAACACACATATACACAAACACACCCATATATACACACAAACACACCCATATACACACATATACACAAACACACACATATACAAAAACACACAAACATCTATACACAAACATATACACAAATACACCCATATATACACAAACATATACACAAACACATATACACAAACACACCCATATATACACACACATATACACAAACACACATATAAAAACAAAAACAGACAAAGTCACATACCCAAACACACATATATACACAAACACACACATACACAAACACGGTTTCTTTTAAATGCTGCTGGGGAACCCGCTCGATCCACTATATAAGGCTGCGCTACAGTGCAGCATTTAAAAGAAACAGGATCCTGACCTGTCCATATGGTTTAAGGCAGCACAGAGGATTTCAGGAGATGAGCGTGCAGATTCAGTGCTGCTGTGAACTCTGCTCTTACCATTACGTAGCTCTCAGTCTGTTACCTCTCCTCCACTCCTGTCCTCCAGAACACCTTCACATGATTGGCAAGTCACCACGTAATGGTAAGAGCAGAGTTCACAGCAGCACAGAGTATTTCAGGAGATGAGCGTGCGGATCTTGTGCGGGGTGGTGACTTGCCAATCATGTGAAGGTGTTATTGAGGACAGGAGTGGAGGAGAGGTAACAGACTGAGCTACGTAATGGTAAGAGCAGAGTTCACAGCAGCACTGAATCTGCACGCTCCTCTCCTGAAATACTCCGTGCTGCTGTGAACTCTGTTCTTACCATTACGTAGCTCAGTCTGTTACATCTCCTCCACTCCTGTCCTCTATAACACGTTCACATGATTGGCAAGTCACCACCACGCACAAGATCCGCACGCTCATCTCCTGAAATACTCTGTGCTGCTGTGAACTCTGCTCTTACCATTACGTGGTGACTTGCCAATCATGTGAAGGTGTTCTTGAGGACAGGAGTGGAGGAGAGGTAACAGACTGAGAGCTACGTAATGGTAAGAGCAGAGTTCACAGCAGCACTGAATCTGCACACTCATCTCCTGAAATACTCTGTGCTGCCTTAAACTCTGTGGACAGGTCAGGATCCTGTTTCTTTTAAATGCTGCACTGTAGCGTAGCCTTATATAGTGGATCGAGCGGGTTCCCTAGCAGCATTTAAAAGAAACAGGATCCTGACCTGTCCACAGAGTTTAAGGCAGCACAGTGTATTTCAGGAGATGAGCCATTCGTTTTTCCGAGTCGTGCTCCGATTATGCACACGACCGTAAAAACACCCTTTATTGCGGGTCGTAATTACGACCCGCAATAACGGGCTCATAGACTTCTGTTACCCACGGGTACCTTTCCGTTTTCTCACGGGAAGGTGCCCGTGGCGTTAAAAAAATAGAACATCTTCTATTTTTCTATTTTACGGGCCGTGCTGCTATAATTATAATGACAGCACGGTTCGCAAAAGCGGCCGGCTGCCCGTGGCCGGCCGGCCGTGCTCGTAGTTACAAGTCGTAATTAAGAGCACGGCCCGTAAAATAAAAAAATAGAACATGTTCTATCTTTTTAACGGCACGGGCACCTTCCCGTGAGAAAACGGGAAGGTACCCGTGGCTAACAGAAGTCTATGGGCCCGCTATGTCGGGTCGTAATTACGACCCGTGATAACGGGTGTTTTTATGGTCGTGTGCATGAGGCCCCGTACTGACCGGTGGCTACATGTATGCACCCGTCATTACGGCAGCGTTGCTAGGCGACGTCAGTAAGGGTATGTGCACACACACTAATTACGTCCGTAATTGACGGACGTATTTCGGCCGCAAGTAACGGACCGAACACACTGCAGGGAGCCGGGCTCCTAGCATCATATTTATGTACGATGCTAGGAGTCCCTGCCTCTCCGTGGAACTACTGTCCCGTACTGAAAACATGATTACAGTACGGGACAGTTGTCCTGCAGAGAGGCAGGGACTCCTAGCATCGTACATAACTATGATGCTAGGAGCCCGGCTCCCTGCACTGTGTTCGGTCCGGTACTTGCGGCCGAAATACGTCCGTCAATTACGGACGTAATTAGTGTGTGTGCACATACCCTATAGTCACTGTCCAGGGTGCTGAAAGAGTTAACTGATCGGCAGTAACTGTTTCAGTACCCTGGACAGTGACTACCGATCACAGTACCTGTAAAAAAAAAGACGTTCATACTTACCGGGAACTCCCTGCTTCCTCCAGTCCGGTCTCCTGGCCGTTGCCTTGGTGAAGCGTCCCTCTCGACATCCGGCCCGACATTCCTTGATGACGATGCAGCCCATGTGAGCGCTGCAGCCAATCACAGACTGCCGCGGCCTCTGCAGCCAATCACAGGCTGCAGAGGCCTCTGCAGCCAATCACAGGCTGCCGCGTCAGAAAAGGTCGGACTGGAGGAAGAAGAGGGACTCGTCACCAAGACAACGACCGGGTACGTATGAAATGCTTTTTATTTTATTTTTAATCAGCAGCCTCTTTTCTCTATCAGTGATTGATAGAGATAAGTGGCTGCCGATTTGTATAATGTTTTTGACCGGGTTCGGTCAAAACGGGTTCGGAGAACCCGGTGAAGTTCGGATTCGCTGCGAACCGAACTTTTCCGGAAGTTCGGACCGAAACCGGGTTCGGTTGTCCCGGTTCGCTCATCTCTACCCAGCAGCTGTACATGACTTGGATAAGTAGAGTAGAGTGAACCGTACCTTCTTTAGCCTCCAGAATAACACACATGACACCGAGGTTGGATTTTAATGGCCACAGCAGCCGTTTATTATAAATTTTATGCAAATAAAATTTTATAACCCAAATATTATAAAACACCCAAGAATTCCCCAGAATTGGAATTCTTCCAAAAAACACATCACAAAAAACCCTTAACAGGGTCAACATAAATAACAACATGACCAGGGAAGCCCTTGAGGTTACCGCCAAATCGAAACCAACTAGCCATCTGCCACCACCACTTGTTTTTACCTCCAGCCGTAACCCGGCTCGAAAGCACCGCTCACTTGCAGATGGCTTTTTCCATAAAGCACTTCAAAGGGGTAACACCCTAAGAAGCCTTCCACATATTTTGGGGGACGCATACCCCTGATGCGACCTCCCCCACCAGTTTTACTGACCAACCTCAAGGACTCCCCACGCCAGCCACCGTGACAACATATTCCCCCCTATATCATTCACCATACACCCTCCTGATCACACATCTTCATGCAAAACCGAAAATAAAGGGCGGGTGGGTGGGAATCCTTCTGCTGTTGTTCTTCTCGCTGTCTCCCTCGCACTGAGGAAAACAGCGGGAAGCCGTTACTCTCACCCCCTCCTCCCTCCGAGCCCCTCCCCTAACTACGCTTATGCATGCCTCCCTTAACTACCGTTATACCTATTAACCCTTTACTTCCCCCTACCTCCTATCCTGTCATGGCGGCCTCCCCTTATGTCCTGCAGTCGGCAGTGCGGCCGCTCCTTGACTTGGATAAGTAGAGTAGAGTGAACCGTACCTTCTTTAGCCTCCAGAATAACACACATGACACCGAGGTTGGATTTTAATGGCCACAGCAGCCATTTATTATAAATTTTATGCAAATAAAATTTTATAACCCAAATATTATAAAACACCCAAGAATTCCCCAGAATTGGAATTCTTCCAAAAAACACATCACAAAAAACCCTTAACAGGGTCAACATAAATAACAACATGACCAGGGAAGCCCTTGAGGTTACCGCCAAATCGAAACCAACTAGCCATCTGCCACCACCACTTGTTTTTACCTCCAGCCGTAACCCGGCTCGAAAGCACCGCTCACTTGCAGATGGCTTTTTCCATAAAGCACTTCAAAGGGGTAACACCCTAAGAAGCCTTCCACATATTTTGGGGGACGCATACCCCTGATGCGACCTCCCCCACCAGTTTTACTGACCAACCTCAAGGACTCCCCACGCCACTGCGAAATGTGCCTTGACCACCTCAAGCCCATGAGCTCCTCCACACTAACACCCCTCTTTCGATTCCTTTTGCCAGGGCCAAACTCCATATATCCATCCCAACCTCATTCAGGTGCACCCCATCATGTCTCCAGTAACACCCCACACCGGCTTCCAGGTCCCTGTGCCTGACCACTACTCCACCATGCTTTGCCACAAAAGCTGACACCGCCCTATTAACTTTTATTCTGGCCTTATTCAACCTTTCAACCGATCGAGCCAAACGCCACGACTTTCTCGGCACAATGTCCGACCAGACTATCAATAATCTCGGGTGCAATGCCCATAAGCACAACAAGTCGTGCTTAATGTCCCTAATCAGATCACGAAAACGGCGCACCCCTAAATCATTTCCCCCCACATGCAACACTAAAATGTCGGGAACCCGGTCTAACTGGGTATATATTTGTACTTCCTGTACCACCCTAGCCCAGACCATTCCCCTAAAACCCAACCAGTGCAGGACAGCCTCTTCCCGCGGAATCCTCAGTTGGCGGCCATCAGGACGAACATCTGCCCTCAGAACGCCCCAGTAAACAAAAGAATGCCCCAAGATCCAGACCAGACAAGGGCGTAAACCTGAAAAAAGAGAAAAACACAAATCTTACAATCCCATCCGCACTCCATTTTCTGACTCACACCTCCACTTCAGTAATAATTGAGCCCTGTTAAAGCAGATGAGGACGCACGTAGGTACAAAAACGGTTAGACTCCCACCTCCCGATGCGCCTCACCCCCGCTTCATCCAACCCCCATCTCACCGCCTCCGTCGCCGCGCCAATTCGAAATGAATGTGAGGAATACTCAGTCTCCTGAACCCCGATTGTAATCAAACAGCGCTTGAACACCGCACTAAACTGGAATCTAGATAGAAATGACCCGTCCTCATGTCGTAACAACGGAACCCCCGTTAACCCTCTTTCCCCCCCAAACGTAGCCACACAATGTACCGGGCACATCACCGAACCCTCTAACGCGAACAACACTATCCGCCTACCCTTGCCCGTTATGTCAGTTTTTGACCTACGCAGCACAATCTCCACCCTGTCACCGAACAATTCCACATCATCCAAAGCTATACCGCCCGCCCGTGAAACACTTGGCGACACCAGTTTGCCAATTCTGAACGCCCCGAAAAAGGCTAACGAAAACGCCAGGCGGAACAATCGGACTTCGAAACCCGAACTACAAACCCCTTCCACCGCCGATCCCAGCAGGCGAAGAATCTGAAAAGAAACCGGCCGCCGCCGATCCACCGACACTCTCCCCCTGCGAACCCCTTTCAAAGCTTGTACCGCTAAAAACTCTTTAGTCACATCCACCAATCCATGCAGTTTCAAACCAAACGCCACTGCGGACACAAACTTGTTCACTTTGGATACAGACACACCTGACTCATAAGCGTCCCCCAACCAGTACAACAAAGCCACCAGTCTGTCCCGGTCAGACCGGACGTCACCTAGGGATCTCAGCCAAAGCTCCCATTGAGCCCAGCCAGCCCTGTATGATGCCCACGTAGAGCTCGCCAGAGATCGCTCGATCAATGCTTCTGCCGCAGCGAAACCAACTCCCAGAGATGATCCGGACAAACCATGCCGATCCGATCCGCTCCTGGCGCCAGCTGACGAAAACGGTCCCACTGCGAGTGAGAAAGGGCATCAGCAACACAATTTTCAATCCCTGGAACATGCACCGCCACCACACAAGCATTTAAGGACAAACATACTAGCACCAAGTGTCGTAACAGTTGCACCACTGGAGGCGATGACGCCGAGATATTATTGATAGCAAATACCACCCCTAAGTTATCACAGTGAAAACGAATCTTCTTGTTCCTGAGCCTGTCCCCCCAAATGGTCACCGCGACCACAATAGGGAACAGCTTGAGTAAGGCCAAGTTTTTCGTCAAACCGTTGTCAACCCAGGTATCTGGCCACCCTCCGGCGCACCACTGGCCACCACAATAAGCTCCAAATCCGCCCCCTCCAGCCGCATCCGTAAACAAATCTAAATCCACTGAATCCATAGCCCCGTCCATCCAAAGTGACCGCCCGTTATATTGGCCCAAAAACTGATGCCACACGCCCAAATCCGCCCGGTGCTCACCACTCAATCTCACAAAATGATGCGGTGCCAACACCCCGGCTGTCGCCGCCGCCAGACGCCTACTAAACACTCTGCCCATGGGCATGATCCGACACGCGAAGTTTAACTTCCCCAATACTGATTGCAAACTACGCAACGTAACCTTTTTAAGCCGAGCCAATGCCTGAACTTCCGACCGAAGCCCTGTCAATTTGTCTTCAGGTAGTCTACATTCCATCAAGACCGAATAAATTTCTATACCTAGAAAACGAATAACAGTAACCGGACCCTCCGTCTTGTCCGGAGCCAACGGGACTCCAAAGTCCCTCATGACCCCCTGTAAGGCATACAAAATATTTGCGCACACTGTTGAACCACCCGGGCCAACACACAAAAAATCATCCAGGTAATGAATGACAGACTTCACACCTGCGACCTCCCGTATTACCCATTCCAAAAACGAACTAAATGCCTCAAAATACGCGCACGACAAAGAACAACCCATCGGCAAACAACGATCCACAAAAAATTCCCCTTCCCAAAAACAACCCAACAACCGTTGGCTCATTGGGTGAACCGGCAGTAACCGAAACGCCGCTTCAATATCCGTTTTTGCCATCAAGGCACCTTCCCCCGCTTCCCTAACCAACACCACTGCCTTATCAAAAGACGCGTACACCACTGAACACAACTCTGGATCAATTCCATCGTTCACCGATGCACCCCGGGGAAAAGACAAATCGTGTATCAAACGAAACTTGTTAGGCTCACGCTTAGGCACAACCCCCAAAGGAGACACCACCAAGTCATCCACCGGGGGTTCTACAAAAGGACCCGCCATGCGGCCCAAACTAACCTCTTTCCGCAATTTCTCGGTAACCACCCCTGCGTGTTGATACGCGGACCTAAGATTCCTATGAGTGACCGGAATATCATACGGGGGAGCAGGAATCACAAAACCACAACTAAAACCGTCCTCAAGCAACTTTGCCCCAGCCCTATCCGGATAATTACTTAGAAAGGGGGCCATCCTTGCTAAACTCACCGGTGTCACTCCCTTGACCAGCTGCCCCCCCCCCCCGAAACCCCTCCCCTTTTTCCTTTTCGTAAGCATTTTGACGCACCATGAGACGTCCCGCTGCAATGGGAACACACGTGCTTGAACTTGCACGTGGCCCCAAATTTACATTGGCCGTCGTTAAATTGCCAACAGAAACCAAGTTTTGAACCGGAACTCTGACCAGACTGTCCGACCTGCCCTGCAGATCCCCCGCTCCCTGGAAAGGACTGTCCCAGCTTAACCGGAGCAGTCACCCGCAACCACAACGCGATATCTTTCTGATCCCATCTAATGCTGGGTCGCACCGCCTTCCGCTGCCGAAACTGCTCATCGTAACGCAACCATGCCATACCGCCATAAACCCGATGCGCCTCCCCAATAGCGTCCATGTAACAGAAAAGGGCAGAGCAATGTTCTGGAGCTTTTTCCCCCACCACACTAGCCAATATTGCAAACGCCTGAAGCCAATTCACAAACGTTTGTGGAATAAGACGATAACGCCGCCGTTCCTCCTCCTCCTTTTTACTCTCGTCCCTTTTTCCTTTATCCAAATTAAATTTCGCCAAAGGAAGGAGAGAAAATATTTCCACATATTCGTCCTTCCAAATGCGCTCGCGAACCTCCTGTTTTAAATGCGCCCCCAACGGACCCTCGAAACACACATAGACTTCACCCCGCGCTCTATCATCCAAACGTACTCTATCGCCTTCTTGCGCCACCTCCGTCTGTACCGACACCGCTACGGCCCCCCCGGAGCCACCAGCTTGCAACCCCACCAGTGGCTGCCCTGCCCCCAGCGCTGCCGTCCCCCAAACCACCACCGGAGCCACTCCCGCCGATACCGACGCCTGTGACTTATCTAACTTATTCACCAGCTCGTGCAAACAACCTACCAAATCCGCGAAACCACTAACATTCCCCCCAGAAGTCCCGCCATCGGCCGCGCTGCTCGACACGACCCTTGCACCCCCCGACAAACCAGCATTATGAACAGAGATATAAGATGAACACCCACCTGGCTGCTCAGGCGCTGTGATCCCGCCAGCCGGACTAACTTGACCGCGCTGATGCTCTCTGACTTCTCCCTCTTCCAAATCCCTCGTCAACTGCGACCGCTGCCCACACACACAGTGAGGGCACGGAGATCCTCTTCCCGATTGTCTCGCAGGGCCGGCCTCCATTGGAGCCCTGATGCTGAGAGGGCCAACCGCCTGTTGCCCGATCCGCGGAACCCAGACCTCTGACCGCACTCCACCTCCCCCAGGACTCTCCATCCTCCCTGCAGACAACCTCGCAGCAGCCAGCCCCCTGATTGGCTCTTCATCATGCGGGGCTGCCGACGTGCCCATCTCCTGTATCACCCCCGACGGAGGGGGGGTATTTGGAAAACTGGGAGCAGCCCCCCCCCTCACCGCCAAGCACCGCCGCGGCTGGGGATTTCTGCCAGGCCGGGACCTCCTAGGGGATGCCGCTCTCCCTGGAGACCGGGCTGCAGCGACCCTGGAGGGGCTTCCCCGGCGGCGCCGTGCCCGCGGGATTTCCTCCGGGCTAAGTCTCGCCGGCGGGCGGGTACGCCTAGACCTGCGAGTAATCACCCCCTCTGTAGAAACCGGATCACTTCCCCCACTAACCGGAGTCGTGAACAGCAGCGGGCTGCCCACATCTAAGTCCAGCACTGCAGCAGCTGACAACGAGGGAGACGAGTGCAGGGGATCCGCCCCTCCCCCCTCTCTGGACACCGCGCGATGCGAGCGCCGGGGCCCTGCTGCCTGGGGCGCCGCCAGCCCCACCAGCCTTGTCACCTGTGTCTCGAACCAGCCGTCCTCATGTGACTCCGCTGCCACACGGAGCCGCTCCACCAGACCCTCGAAAGACGCCATCACCCGGTAAGTAAATTACAATGGAAAAGCGCACTCCTTCTGCTGTTGTTCTTCTCGCTGTCTCCCTCGCACTGAGGAAAACAGCGGGAAGCCGTTACTCTCACCCCCTCCTCCCTCCGAGCCCCTGCCCTAACTACGCTTATGCATCCCTCCCTTAACTACCGTTATACCTATTAACCCTTTACTTCCCCCTACCTCCTATCCTGTCATGGCGGCCTCCCCTTATGTCCTGCAGTCGGCAGTGCGGCCGCTCCTGGTCAGCAGCACCCGGCTCCTTCACTGTGTCTGCACCACTGACCTGCATAGCTGCTGCTGCTGCTAAAATGTCTACTAAACCCTGTACAGCCCAGTACTCCCTTGATAGCCCCTTCAGTTCCTAATCTCCCTCTGTACACCCCTCCCCCCAGCACTGGAGCACCACCCTGTGCTGAAGAAGTCAGAGGAGACAGAAGTTGCCGAAGAAGCAGTCTACAGGAAGGAGATAAGTGTCAATGTGTCTAAAGACAAAGAGGTGACTGGAGTGTGACTCAATGTATGTATGTATGTATGTATGTATGTATGTATGTAGTGTGTGTGTAATGGCTCTATATGTGTGTGTATATGTAGTTTGTGTGTGTATGTAATATTTGTGCGAGTGCGTGTGTATATTTGTGTGCATTTTGTATATATATGTAGTGTGTGTGTAGTGTATGTGTGCAGTATGTATGTGTGCAATGTGTGTATATGTAGTATGTGGGCAGTATGCATGTATGTATGTATGTATGTATGCAGTATGCATGTGTGCAGTATGTATGTGTGCAGTGTGTATGTGTGCAGTGTGTATGTGTGCAGTGTGTATATGTGCATTGTGTGTATATGCAGTGTGTGGGCAGTATGTTTGTATGTGTGCAGTATGTATGTATGTATGTATTTATTCAGTATGTATGTGTGCAGCATGTATGTATGTATGTATTTATTTATTCAGTATGTATGTGTGCAGTATGGATGTGTGCAGTATCTATGTGTGTATGTGTGCAGTATGTATGTGTGTATGTATGTATGTATATGTGCAGTATGTATATGTGTGCAGTATGTATATGTGCATTGTGTGTATCTGTAGTGCATGGGCAGTATTTATGTATGTGTGCAGTATATATATGTGCAGTGTGAGTATATGTAGTGTGTGGGCAGTATGCGTGTGTGCAATATGTATGTGTGCAGTATGTATGTATGTATGTGTGCAGTATGTATGTATGTATGTATGCAGTATGTATGTGTGCAGTATGTATGTGTACAGTATGTATGTGTGCAGTGTGTATGTTTGCAGTGTGTATATGTGCATTGTGTGTATATGCAGTGTGTGGGCAGTATGTTTGTATGTGTGCAGTATGTATGTATGTATTCAGTATGTATGTGTGCAGCATGTATGTATGTATGTATTCAGTGTGTCTGTGTGCAGTATGGATGTGTGCAGTATCTATGTGTGCAGTATGTATGTATGTATGTATGTATGTGCAGTATGTATGTGTAATATGGATATATGTATGTGTCCAGTATGTGTATGTGCAGTGTGTGCAGTATGTATGTGTGCAGTATGTGTATATGTAGCGTGTGGGCAGTATATATGTATGCATGTATGTCTGCAGTATGTATGTGTGTGCAGTATGTATGTATGTATGTATGTATGTATGTATGTATGTGTGCAGTATGTATATGTGCAGTATGTATATAGGTATGTATGTGTGCAGTATGTATGTGTGTGTGTGCAGTATGTATATGTGCAATATGTATGTATGTATGTATGTATGTATGTATGTATGCGTGCAGTATGTGTAGTGTGTGCAGTATGTATGTGTGCAGTATGTATGTGTTCAGTGTGTATATATGTAGTGTGTGGGTAGTATATATGTATGCAGTGTGGGCAGTATGTATGTGTGCAGTATGTATGTGTGCAGTATGTATGTGTGTGTGCAGTATGTATGTGTGTGCAGTATGTATATGTGCAATATGTAAGTATGTATGGATGTATGTGTGCAGAATGTATGTGTGCAGTATGTATGTATGTATGTATGTATGTATGTATGTGTGTGTGGAGTATGTATGTGTGTGTTTGCAGTATGTATGTGTGTGCAGTATGTATGTATGTATGTATGTATGTATGTATGTATGTGTGCAGTATGTATGTGTGTGCAGTATGTACAGTGAAGGAAATAAGTATTTGATCCCTTGCTGATTTTGTAAGTTTGCCCACTGTCACAGACATGAACAGTCTAGAATTTTTAGGCTAGGATAATTTTACCAGTGAGAGATAGATTATATAAAAAAAAAAAACAGAAAATCACATTGTCAAAATTATATATATTTATTTGCATTGTGCACAGAGAAATAAGTATTTGATCCCTTTGGCAAACAAGACTTAATACTTGGTGGCAAAACCCTTGTTGGCAAGCACAGCAGTCAGACATTTTTAGTAGTTGATGATGATGGCCCACTCCTCTTTGCAGATCATCTGTAAATCATTAAGATTTTGAGGCTGTCGCTTGGCAACTCCGATCTTCAGCTCCCTCCATAAGTTTTCGATGGGATTAAGGTCTGGAGACTGGCTAGGCTACTCCTTGACCTTAATGTGCTTCTTTTTGAGCCACTCCTTTGTTGCCTTGGCTGTATGTTTTGGGTCATTGTCGTGCTGGAAGACCCAGCCACGGGCCATTTTTAATGTCCTGGTGGAGGGAAGGAGGTTGTCACTCAGGATTTGACGGTACATGGCTCCATCCATTCTCCCATTGATGCGGTGAAGTAGTCCTGTGCCCTTAGCAGAGAAACACCCCCAAAACATAATGTTTCCACCTCCATGCTTGACAGTGGGGATGGTGTTCTTTGGGTCATAGGCAGCATTTCTCTTCCTCCAAACACGGCGAGTTGAGTTAATGCAAAAGAGCTCAATTTTAGTCTCATCTGACCACAGCACCTTCTCTCAATCACTCTCAGAATCATCCAGATGTTCATTTGCAAACTTCAGACGGACCTGTACATGTGCCTTCTTGAGCAGGGGGACCTTGCGGGCACTGCAGGATTTTAATCCATTACGGCGTAATGTCTTACCAATGGTTTTCTTGGTGACTGTGGTCCTAGCTGCCTTGAGATCATTAACAAGTTCCCCCCGTGTAGTTTTCGGCTGAGCTCTCACCTTCCTCAGGATCAAGGATGCCCCACGAGGTGATATTTTGCATGGAGCCCCAGATCGATGTCGATTGACAGTCATTTTGTATGTCTTCCATTTTCTTACTATTGCACCAACAGTTGTCTCCTTCTCACCCAGCGTCTTACTTATGGTTTTGTAGCCCATTCCAGCCTTGTGCAGGTCTATGATCTTGTCCCTGACATCCTTAGAAAGCTCTTTGGCCTTGCCCATGTTGTAGAGGTTAGAGTCAGACTGATTAATTGAGTCTGTGGACAGGAGTCTTTTATACAGGTGACCATTTAAGACAGCTGTCTTTAATGCAGGCACCAAGTTGATTTGGAGCGTGTAACTGGTCTGGAGGAGGCTGAACTCTTAATGGTTGGTAGGGGATCAAATACTTATTTCTCTGTGCACAATGCAAATAAATATATATAATTTTGACTATGTGATTTTCTGTTTTCTTTTTTATATAATCTATCTCTCACTGGTAAAATTAACCTAGCCTAAAAATTCTAGACTGTTCATGTTTTTGACAGTGGGCAAACTTACAAAATCAGCAAGGGATCAAATACTTATTTCCTTCACTGTATATGTGCATTGTGTGTATCTGTAGTGTGTGGGCAGTATTTATGTATGTGTGCAGTATATATATGTGCAGTGTGTGTGCAGTATGTATGTGTGCTGTATGTATGTGTGCAGTGTGTGTATATATAGCGTGTGGGCAGTATATATGTATGCAGTGTGGGCAGTATGTATGTATGTATGTATGTATGTATGTATGTATGTATGTGTGCAGTGTGTGAATATGTAACATGTGTGCATTATGTATAGGTATGTATGCAGTGTGTAGATGGTGTGTGCAGTATGTTTGTTTGTATGTATGTATGTATGTATTAGAAACAGGGAGAGAACCTCCAGCTCACCGGTCTGCGTCTCCAGCAGCGTCACTCGGATCCCCGCGACGGCCCGCGGTAAGGAACAGCAATGTAGGAGAAAAAATGATCCAGCGCTGATAGTAATTTAAAAGGGAAATGAGAGTCCCATGTTTATTGAAGAAAGATCTTAAAATCGGAGGGGAGACGCAGTCCCAAGGTGCAAGTAGTCAGGGTAGATACCCAAGCCTACGCGTTTCGAACGCGATCTGCGTTCTTAATCATGGCAAGTATGTAAGTATGTGTGCATTGTGTAGATGTAGTGTGTGCAGTATGTACACTACCATTCAAAAGTTTGGGGTCACCCAGACAATTTTGTGTTTTCCATGAAAACGCACACTTATATTTATCAAATGAGTTGCAAAATGACTAGAAAATATAGTCAAGACATTGACAAGGTTAGAAATAATGATTTTTATTTGAAGTAATAATTTTCTCCTTCAAACTTTGCTTTGTGGGAAAGGACACAGAGACATAAGAGACTTTCTACGCCAGTTTTCACACTTTTTAAGAAATGGTGCGTGGTAAAGGCAAAGGGGCTGTGAGCCAACAAATTTATTATGATTAACCCCAGAAAACTGGCGTCAATTATAGTGAAAGTCTACGCCAGCTCCTCGCTAACATAGATTTCACTCCATGGGGCATAGCAAGGTAGAGGCCCGTGCTGGACCTCATACTTTGCCCCCCCCCCCCCCTTCATCTGACCAAACCCTGGCCTCCAATTGGACAGTTAAATTAAAAAAATATATATACACTACCGTTCAAAAGTTTAGGGTCACTTAGAAATTTCCTTATTTGCACAGTTTTTTTCAATGAAGATAACATTAAATTAATCAGAAATACACTCTATACATTGTTAATGTGGTAAATGACTATTCTAGCAGCAAACATCTGGTTTTTAATGCAATATCTACATAGGTGTATAGAGGCCCATTCCCAGCAACCATCACTCCAGTGTTCTAATGGTACATTGTGTTTGCTAACTGTGTTAGAAGGCTAATGGATGATTAAACACTTGAAAACCCTTGTGCAATTATGTTAGCACCGCTGTAAACAGTTTTGCTGTTTAGAGGAGCTATAAAACTGACCTTCCTTTGAGCTAGTTGAGAATCTGGAGCATTACATTTGTGGGTTCGATTAAACTCTCCAAATGGCTAGAAAAAGAGAGCTTTCATGTGAAACTCGACAGTCTATTCTTGTTCTTAGAAATGAAGGCTATTCCATGCGAGAAATTGCCAAGAAACTGAAGATTTCCTACAACGGTGTGTATTACTCCCTTCAGAGGACAGCACAAACAGGCTCTAACCAGAGTAGAAAGACAAGTGGGAGGCCCCGCTGCACAACTGAGCAACAAGACAAGTACATTAGAGTCTCTACTTTGAGAAATAGATGCCTCACAGGTCCTCAACTGGCAGCTTCATTAAATAGTACCCGCAAAACACCAATGTCGACGTCTACAGTGAAGAGGCGACTCCGGAATGCTGGTCTTCAGGGCAGAGTGGCAAAGAAAAAGCCATATCTGAGACTGGCTAATAAAAGGAAAAGATTAATATGGGCAAAAGCACACAGACATTGGACAGAGGAAGATTGGAAAAAAGTGTTATGGACAGACGAATCGAAGTTTGAGGTGTTTGGATCACACAGAAGAACATTTGTGAGACGCAGAACAACTGAAAAGATGCTGGAAGAGTGCCTGACGCCATCTGTCAAGCATGGTGGAGGTTATGTGATGGTCTGGGTTTGCTTTGGTGCTGGTAAAGTGGGAGATTTGTACAAGGTAAAAGGGATTTTGAATAAGGAAGGCTATCACTCCATTTTGCAACGCCATGCCATACCCTGTGGACAGCGCTTGATTGGAGCCAATTTCATCCTACAACAGGACAATGACCCAAAGCACACCTCCAAATTATGCAAGAACTATTTAGGGAAGATGCAGGCAGCTGGTATTCTATCTGTAATGGAGTGGCCAGCGCCGTCATCAGATCTCAACCCCATAGAGCTGTTGTGAGAGCAGCTTGACAGTATGGTACGCAAGAAGTGCCCATCAAGCCAATCCAACTTGTGGGAGGGACTTCTGGAAGCATGGGGTGAAATTTCTCCCGATTACCTCAGCAAATTAACAGCTAGAATGCCAAAGGTCTGCAATGCTGTAATTGCTGCAAATGGAGCATTCTTTGACGAAAGCAAAGTTTGAAGGAGAAAATTATTATTTCAAATAAAAAACATTTATTTCTAACCTTGTCAATGTCTTGACTATATTTTCTAGTCATTTTGCAACTCATTTGATAAATATAAGTGTGAGTTTTCATGGAAAACACAAAATTGTCTGGGTGACCCCAAACTTTTGAACGGTAGTGTAAGTGAATACAGTGCAGTGAAATTCAGTGACTCACAGGTGACATCTTCTCAGAATGGAGTCGTTCATGTTCTCTTTTCTTCTTCATCCGACCCAGAACACCATGTTGACTTCCAGTCTTCTTCATCTCCAATGCCCAAGCGCGAACCACAAGATATGTCATGAAAGTGTTGATGTAACCTGTATACCACGTTCACGTGACCCAATGTGCCACGTCACAGCTTATTCAAATCATGGAAGCGTTCAGTCTACATGACTACCGCCCGTCACGGTGCGCATACCTTAGATCAAAATTTCGACATATAACTAACTCTAAACCTCATAAGCTAATTTTCTTTAGCTATTATACTAGGATGTACAATTCTATATTAAAATATTATCATATTAGTCATGTGTCCTAGTATACCCACATCCAGCGATGGGTGGGATGGGTGAAACATAAAATAGTTTTCCATGAGTTTTGGACTGCGATGTGCTGCTGATCTCCCCTTTTGGGGGTAATATACAGGGAATATGGGGGTTATATATCGGACTCCCATCATCCCTGTATATACCAGCCATCATCCCCATATATAACCACCATTATCCGTGTATGAACCAGCCTACCATTATCTCAGTATAAAATCTCCATCACCCCTGTATATACCATTAGGGCGGGCACTGTCAGCTTGCTGTGGCGTGCGGGCATTGTGGCTAAAGAAGAAGTAAATGTGGTGGGCATTGAGGACACCGTGGACCAATAGGATGCCTGAAATGCCGGTATATGGGAGAAGTCCAGCAGAATCTGAAAATATGCCTCCTGATTGCTTAGGCTGGGTTCACACGACTTATTTTCAGACGTAAACGAGGCGTATTATGCCTCGTTTTACATCTGAAATTAAGGCTACAGTACGTCGGCAAACATCTGCCCATTCATTTGAATGGGTTTGCCGACGTACTGTGCAGACAACCTGTCATTTACGCGTCGTCGTTTGACAGCTGTCAAACGACGACTCGTAAAAATACAGCCTCGTCAAAAGAAGTGCAGGGCACTTCTTTCAGACGTAATTTGAGCCGTTTCTTCATTGAACTCAATGAAGCACAGCTCAAAATTTACGGCTGTCAGAGAAGCCCCGCAAAATGCGAGGAGGAGCATTTACGTCTGAAACAAGGCAGCTGTTTTCTCCTGAAAACAGTCTGTCTTTTCAGACGTAAAAGCCTGCTATTGTGTGCACATACCCTTAAAGGCTATGTACACCTTTGCACAGTTTTTTTTTTAATTGCCTTGTATGTATTTTGTAAAATAAATCACATTTCTAATTGGTCTACCATTTGTCTTCTGTACCTGCAGTGTATTTCAGTTCATGGCCAGCTGCTGTATTCAGTTATCTCTCTAAGGCCCTGTTCACACCTACGTTGGTGTGTTTCGTTGTTCTGCTCCATCAGTGGTGCAGAACAAAGGAATAACGTAAGCAACTGTTCCGTCGCACAACGGACACCGCCACCTGCCGACAGAACCCATTGACTTTAGTGGGTTCCATTGGCTTTCCGTCAGGCGGGGGACCGTGATTTTACCAGAGACAATAGTGCAGATGTGAACGAGGACTTATCCGTCAGTCATCACCCTAATGGCAAACTGAGCAGCTCCTCCTTTGCAGGCTCATGAACAAGCATTTACTGTGGAATCTGCGCATGTGCATGGTCCTAATTACTGCATACCTCCTAACCGTCCCGGATATAGGGGGGTAGTCCAGGATTCTGGGCGCTGTTACGCTGTCCCAAGCGGCCGGTGGTATGTCTTGGTGTCAACTGTATCTGCGTCCTCAGGATGCAGATACAGTTTAATCCAATGCTAATGAAAGGGATCGTCAGCTCCCTGCTTCTGTATTAGTACCACTCGCTGAGGAATTCCCGGGCACAGCGCTACTTTAAGTGCGGAGCCCCTTGTCTCACTATCCATATATGAACATTGACGTCGGGGACTACTCCTGGAACGGAATCCACTGCCTTTGCATTGCCGATGGTCTGGCCGGGGATTCCGCTCCTAGGCGGAACCCCTGATGTCACTTTCCATATATGTACAATTACATCAAGGGCTCCTCCTGGAGAGCAATCCTTGGCCACAGCGTGGCCGACGCTCTGGACAGAGATTCTGCTCCTATAGGGAATGCCTTACGTCACTGTCCATATATGAACAGTGACGGCAGGGGCTCCTCCTGGAGTGGAATCCCTGGGGGAGTGGCACCATCTACATGTTCACTGTGTGTGACACTATCTATATGGGCACTGGCACTTTATATGTGCGCACTGGTACTAGGGGTAGCTAAGGGGGCATTAAACTGTATGGGGGCAGCTATTTGTCATTATACTGTGTAGGGGGTCCTATGGGAACATAATAATGAGTGGGCTGAACCGGGTATGTGTGGGCAGAGATTACTTAGATTAGATACTTGAAAGTTGGTAGGTATGTTTACTGGTGTGTGCTGGGGCAGAGCGAGTGTGCCTACTCCAAATTTGCAGCATAAGGCAATGAGGTTGCTTTACCACATGCCAATGCTGCAATTTTGGGAATTGCTCCCTCTAGTGACCAGCACATGGAAATGTTATAAATTAGAATCTGATTTATAATATTTCCTGACTTGTGAAAAAATTAAAAAATTAAAACAATGTTTAATCACTTATATACTAACTGTTTAACTGAAAAAAAAAAAAATTCCTAGCGACACATTCCCTTTAATACTGGCGTTTCATACACCAGTCCTATTAAACAGTTTGCTGGAGTAAGATGCAACACATTTATTAACAGGCGAACGACTCTTAATAAATGTGTCACATCTTTTAGCTGCAACGCGGCCTGTCATCAGTACTTTCTATGTGCCGCGGCCTGCTGTACATTTAAAGTACATTTTTAAAATGTATTTTATTGTCTGATTGGGGGGGCATACAGTCTGATTGGGGGGAGGTATGGGTCTGGCACGGACCTTTGCCTTGTTACGCCCCCCAGAGATAAATCTGTGCGGCATTATACATATAGATTTCTGCTATAATTTACATCAGTTACTGGCGTAAATTATAGTAAAATTGTTGGCCATTTCTGCTAAGCCCCGCTCATTTTTTGCCCCCAAAAATTATGACATTTGCGTATTTTGTGAATTTTCTACGCTAATGAACTGTTGTAGAAAGGTTAATATATTCCCCCCAAAGGCTACAGACCGTAATACAATATCTTAATGTAAGGATGTGTACACTTAATTGTGCTGCAACGCTTGTTGTCTCCATTCTATGTCAGTGTGGGAAGTAGATGTCCGGCCTTATGATTTTGTGATATGTAATAGACCCAGAATCGCAATCACCATACCAAAGAATGCAAAATAAAGACACAAAACATTATAATTGGGTGTTAAATGGTCAAAACTTTTATTATATTATATGACCAAACTCAAAATGGCAAACCTCCGACTCACGAAGAGTCACCCTCCAGCACGCAGGAAAGGAAAAACCCCCTGTGGGGGAAACCTCTAGGGAAACCATGGCTGGAGGATTGCCCTTCCTCTAGGCTTAGAAGGTGGCAAAATATAATTTGTAACAGAATTTATACGTTTTCTCAGATTTTTAAGGAAAGACAATACAATGAACGAACGAACTAACGAACTACATAAAACACATACATCGGCTGATCTGGATGGCTAGGCGGGTGTCTCTCTTCCTGGGCACCCATTAAAATTAATGGGCGATCCACGGATGAGACGGGTCCTCCAGATGCCTCCTTGTAGCATCTGTCTCCGCTCTGGCTAATAGAGGGGGATCTCCTGCTGGAAACCCCACTCTATTACAGACAACCCGTATGAAGAGGATGTGATGAAGAAGTGGTCTGGGGTGAAGGGTTTCCCTGCTAGAACCTCCAAATTACATCAGGTCGGTATTGGTGGGGGAAGTCAAGCTCAAGGTCCTCAGTCCCATCCAATATGGCGCTGAATGTGGCAGTAAAACTTTCTAATATGGAATCTTCTTTATGTCATAAACATTTGTATTTATGACATCAGCACCTTCATCATCATTACTACAGGAATTTATTACCACTGCACAACTCATACATTGTGACGTCACCCACAGTGGTCTGAAGTGTTAACCCTTTAATGACTGGAAATGAACTTAGTACAGAGGCCATAAAGCTGAAATGTGAAATGTTCACAAATGTCAGAGGCGGTGGTGAACAGCAGTTGCAGGCCGGGGCAGAGTTCCAGGGCCAGAGTGTGATGGCAGGCAGCGTAGGCCGGGGCAGAGTTCCAGGGCGGTGGGGAGAGGACTAGGCCTCAATCTAAGGAGATCCATTTGATGACCAAACAGCAGTGACAATAAAAAGGCCCAAATGTCAAAGAATGAAATTTCTGCTACTGAAAGTGAAACATTTAAAATCAAGTTAAAGTGGGGTATGTTCACAAATGTCAGAGGCGGTGGTGAACAGCAGTTGCAGGCCGGGGCAGAGTTCCAGGGCCAGAGTGTGACGGCAGGCAGCGTAGGCCGGGGCAGAGTTCCAGGGCGGTGGGGAGAGGACTAGGCCTCAATCTAAGGAGATCCATTTGGTGACCAAACAGCAGTGACAATAAAAAGGCCCAAATGTCAAAGAATGACATTTCTGATACTGAAAGTGAAACATTTAAAATCAAGTTAAAGTGGGGTATGTTCAAAAAATTTCAGAGGCGGTAATGAGCAGCAGAGGCAGGCCGGGGCACAGTTCCAGGGCTAGAGTGTGACGGCAGGCAGCGTAGGCCGGGGAAGAGTTCCAGGGCGGTGGGGAGAGGACTAGGCCTCAATCTAAGGAGATCCCCACCAAACAGCAGTGACAATAAAAAGGCCCAAATGTCAAAGAATGAAATTTCTGCTACTGAAAGTGAAACATTTAAAATCAAGTTAAAGTGGGGTATGTTCACAAATGTCAGAGGCGGTGGTGAACAGCAGGGGCAGGCCGGGGCAGAGTTCCAGGGCCAGGGTGTGACGGCAGGCAGCGTAGGCCGGGGCAGAGTTCCAGGGCGGTGGGGAGAGGACTAGACCTCAATCCAAGGAGATCCATTTGGTGACCAAGCAGCAGTGAAAATAAAAAGGCCCAAATGTCAAAGAATGGCATTTCTGATACTGAAAGTGACACATTTAAAATCACGTTAAAGTGGGGTATGTTCAAAAAATGTCAGAGGCAGTAATGAGCAGCAGAGGCAGGCCGGGGTAGAGTTCCAGGGCCAGGAGTGTGATGGCAGCACAGGCCGGGGCAGAGTTCCAGGGCCAGAGTGTGACGGCAGGCAGCACAGGCCGGGGCAGAGTTCCAGGGCGGTGGGGAGAGGACTAGGCCTCAATCCAAGGAGATCCATTTGGTGACCAAACAGCAGTGACAATAAAAAGGCCCAAATGTCAAAGAATGACATTTTTGATACTGAAAGTGAAACATTTAAAATCAAGTTAAAGTGGGGTACGTTCAAAAATGTCAGAGGCGGTAATGAGCAGCAGAGGCAGGCCGTGGGCACAGTTCCAGGGCCAGAGTGTGACGGCAGCACAGGCCGGGGCAGAGTTCCAGGGCCAGAGTGTGACGGCAGGCAGCATAGGCCGGGGCACAGTTCCAGGGCCAGAGTGTGACGGCAGGCAGCGTAGGCCGGGGCAGAGTTCCAGGGCGGTGGGGAGAGGACTAGGCCTCGAGATAAGGAGATCCATTTGGTGACCCAACAGCAGTGAAAATAAAAAGGCCCAAATGTCAAAGAATGACATTTCTGCTACTGAAAGTGACACATTTAAAATCAAGTTAAAGTGGGGTATGTTCAAAAAATGTCAGAGGCGGTAATGAGCAGCAGAGGCAGGCCGGGGCACAGTTCCAGGGCCAGAGTGTGACACTGTCCGCCGATAGATAACCCTTTGCACATTATCGTCATCATCATTATCAGCAGCAGTTGCTGTCAGCCAGCTCCAGAGTGTATGAGCGGCGTGTGCTGCCCATTGCAGCCCGGGGTAGAGGAGCCGTGTGCAAGCTGTGCATGCCCGGGGGCAACAGTGTATGAGCTCCACAGCGCCAGCGGGGGGGGTCCCACTATGTCCCAAGCCGCCTGACATGTACTTCCGGTCCGCTAGGAGGTGGCATGTCAGCTGGGCTGTCAGCCAGCTCCAGAGTGTATGAGCGGCGTGTGCCTGCACCCGTGGGGGGGGATACAGGAGCCATGGGGAAGCTGTGCAGGACCGGGGGCAGCCGTGTACGAGCTCCGCAGCGCCCGCTGTGGACTTCCAGGGCAAGAGCGGTAGGAGCGGCCACATCATGCCGACCTCCTGGAAGTCCCCGTCGGCCTCGCTCGCAGGTCGGTCCCGCTGTTTTTTTTACCTTCTTAATAAAAAAATATATATTTTTTTATGGTATTTTCGGAAGCTTCAAGCCCACCTGCAGTTGCACGAGCAAGGCCACCTCGGTGACTCCTACCGAAAGCGGCCGGGAGCCAGCTCCGTGTACGAGCGGCGTGTGCCTGCCTATTGCACCTGTGGGGGGATAGAGGAGCCATGGGGAAGCTGTGCCAGCCCGGGGGCAGCCGTGTACGAGCTCCACAGCGCCCGCGGCGAGTCCCGTTTTGTCCTCCCGGCTGACAAGCACTTCCGGTCCGCGAATGATGCATGTCAGCGGTGGGGAGCCAGCTCCGCGTATCAGCGGCGTGTGCCTGCCTTCTGCACCCGTGGGGGGATAGAGGGGCCCCGTGGGAGCTTGTGCATGCCGGCAGCTTCCTTGTGGGAGCTGGGCATCGCCCGCGGCGAGTCCTGTTGTGTCCACCCGGCTGACAAGCACTTCCGGTCCGCGAGTGATGCATGCCCCCCCCCAAGGCCACCTCGGTGACTCCTACCGAAAGCGGCCGGGAGCCATCTCCGAGTACGAGCGGCGTGTGCCTGCCTATTGCACCCGTGGGGGGATAGAGGAGCCATGGGGAAGCTGTGCAAGACCGGGGGCAGCCGTGTACGAGCTCCGCAACGGCCGCGGCGAGTCCCGTAGTTCACCCGCCCGACAAGCACTTCCGGTCCGCTGCAGACTTCCAGGGCTCAAGCGGTAGGCGCGGCCACCTCATGCCGACCTCCTGGAACTCCCCCTCGGCCTCGCTCGCGTGTCTGTCTTCATTCACGTTTTGGAGAAAAAACCCTATGAGGTTTTTATTTTGGCCTTCAGCCAAGCAGCCGTTCCAGGAGGCCGGGCATTTTGGCACCTCCCACCGGTGTAATTGGCGAGGTGACACTTTTAGGGGTGTGAACATCTCCTACGCCTGAAATACTGTGAGAGGGAGAACTTGCTCCGCCTCCCAAGTCCAACACTTCCAGGACGAGAGGAGGGCGGGAGGCGTTCCCGGCTTAGGCCGAATGATGCTTCCACGGCGATAGCAGCACCAAGCCGCCCTCTCACGCCGCTGCCCTGGATGTCCCCGTCGGCCTCGCTCGCTGGTCGGGTCCGGTGTTTTTTTTTTACCTTCTTAACAAAAATTTTTTTTTTTTTTATGGTATTTCCTGAAGCCCCAAGCCCACCTGCAGTTGCACGAGCAAGGCCACCTCGGTGGCTCCTACCGAAAGCGGCAGAGAGCCAGTTCAGAGTACGAGCGGCGTGTGCCTGCCTATTGCACCCGTGGGGGGATAGAGGAGCCATGGGGAAGCTGTGCCAGCCCCGGGGCAGCAGTGTACGAGCTCCGCTGCGCCCGCGGTCCTCGGCGGACTTCCAGGGCAAGAGCGGTAGGCGCGGCCACCTCATGCCGACCTCCTGGAAGTCCCCGTCGGCCTGGCTCGCGGCTCGGTCCCGCTGTGTGTTTTACCTTCATAATAAAAAACACTTTTTTTTTTTATGGTATTTTCTGAAGTCCCAAGCCGACCTGCAGTTGCAGGAGCTCGGCCACCTCGGCAACTCCTACCGAAAGCCGTGAACGAGGAAGTACAAACGGGAGCTGCTCCCGTTCCAAGCCGAGAAGGACTTCCATGGTGTGACCGGTAGGTAGTGGCACCTCCTGCCGTCCTCCTGGAAGTCCCCGTCGGTCTGGCTCGCGGCTCGGTCCCGCTGTGTGTTTTACCTTCATAATAAAAAACACTTTTTTTTTTTATGGTATTTTCTGAAGTCCCAAGCCGACCTGCAGTTGCAGGAGCTCAGCCACCTCGGCAACTCCTACCGAAAGCCGTGAACGAGGAAGTACAAACGGGAGCTGCTCCCGTTCCAAGCCGAGAAGGACTTCCATGGTGTGACCGGTAGGTAGTGGCACCTCCTGCCGTCCTCCTGGAAGTCCCCGTCGGCCTCGCTCGCAGGTCTGTCCTCATTGACGTTTTGGAGAAAAAACCCTATGAGGTTTTTATTTTGGGCCTCAGCCGGGCAGCAGTTCCATGAGCCCGGGTACTTTGGCACCTTACCCCGGTGTATTTGAGGTGTTGACACTTTTAGGGGTGTGAATATCTCCTTCACCTGAAATCCTGTGAGAGGGCATTTAGGTTTTGAGTTCCAAGTCCCAACGGTTCTTCCTAGAGGGAAGTCCTAACCGTTCGTGGCCGAGAGTGACTTCCAGGGTTTGAGCAATAGGTACCGGCCCGCCCTCCCACAGTGCCTCCTGGAAGTCCCCGTCGGCCTCGTTCGCTGGTCGGTCCGCTGCACCTTAACTTCCATGAAAGAACTTTGGTGCATTCTTTCTGGAGTCCCAGGCCGACCAGCAGTTGCAGGAGCTCGGCCAGCTCTGTGACTCCAACCGAGTACCCTGAAGGAGGACGTGCTGCACGTTCTAGCGGGAGCTGCACCTGGTCCAACCCGAGAAGGACTTCCATGGTGTGACCGGTATGTAGTGGCATGCCATGCCGGCCTCCTGGAAGTCCCCGTCGGTCTCGCTCGCTGGTCGGTCCGCTGCACCTGAACTTCCACGAAAGAACTTTGATGCATTCTTTCTGGAGTCCCAGGCCGACCAGCAGTTGCAGGAGCTCGGCCACCTTGGCGACTCCAACCGAACACCTTGAAGGAGGACGTGCTGCACGTTCTAGAGGGAGCTGCACCTGGTCCAACCCGAGAAGGACTTCCATGGTGTGACCGGTATGTAGTGGCACGCCATGCCGGCCTCCTGGAAGTCCCCGTCGGCCTCGTTCGCTGGTCGGTCCGCTGCGCCTGAACTTCCACGAAAGAACTTTGGTGCATTCTTTCTGGAGTCCCAGGCCGACCAGCAGTTACAGGAGCTCGGCCACGTTGGTGACTCCAACCGAGTACCGTGAAGGAGGACGTGCTGCACGTTCTAGCGGGAGCTGCACCTGGTTCAAACCGAGAATGACTTCCATGGTGTGACCGGTATGTAGTGGCACGTCATGCCGGCCTCCTGGAAGTCCCCGTCGGCCTCGTTCGCTGGTCGGTCCGCTGCACCTGACTTTCCATGAAAAAACTTTGGTGCATTCTTTCTGAAGTCCCAGGCCGACCAGCAGTTGCAGGAGCTCGGCCAGCTTGGCGACTCCAACCCGAGTACCTTGAAGGAGGACGTGCTGCACGTTCTAGCAGGAGCTGCACCCGTTCCAAGCCGAGAAGGACTTCCATGGTGTGACCGGTATGTAGTGGCACGTCATGCCGGCCTCCTGGAAGTCCCCGTCGGCCTCGCTCGCAGGTCTGTCTTCATTGACGTTTTGGAGAAAAAACCCTATGAGGTTTTTATTTTGGGCTTCAGCCGGGCAGCAGTTCCAGGAGCCCGGGTACTTTGGCACCTTACCCCGGTGTATTTGAGGTGGTGACACTTTTAGGGGTGCAAATATCTCCTTCACCTGAAATCCTGTGAGAGGGCATTTCTGCTCCGCGTTCCAAGTCCTAACGGTTCTTCCTAGCGGGAAGTCCTAACCGTTCGTGGCCGAGAAGGACTTCCAGGGAGTGAGCGGTAGGCACCGGCCCCCTCATGCCGGCCTCCTGGAAGTCCCCATCGGCCCTGCTCGCTGGTCGGTCCACTGCACCTGAACTTCCACAAAAGAACTTTGGTGCATTCTTTCTGAAGTCCCAGGCCGACCAGCAGTTGCAGGAGCTCGGCCACGGTGGTGACTCCAACCGAGTACTGTGAAGGAGGACGTGCTGCACGTTCTAGCGGGAGCTGTACCTGGTTCAACCCGAGAAGGACTTCAATGGTGTGACCGGTATGTAGTAGCACGTCATGCCGGCCTCCTGGAAGTCCCCGTCGGCCTCGCTCGCAGGTCTGTCTTCATTGACGTTTTGGAGAAAAAACCCTATGAGGTTTTTATTTTGGGCTTCAGCCGGGCAGCAGTTCCAGGAGCCCGGGTACTTTGGCACCTTACCCCGGTGTATTTGAGGTGGTGACACTTTTAGGGGTGCAAATATCTCCTTCACCTGAAATCCTGTGAGAGGGCATTTCTGCTCCGCGTTCCAAGTCCTAACGGTTCTTCCTAGCGGGAAGTCCTAACCGTTCGTGGCCGAGAAGGACTTCCAGGGAGTGAGCGGTAGGCACCGGCCCCCTCATGCCGGCCTCCTGGAAGTCCCCATCGGCCCTGCTCGCTGGTCGGTCCACTGCACCTGAACTTCCACAAAAGAACTTTGGTGCATTCTTTCTGAAGTCCCAGGCCGACCAGCAGTTGCAGGAGCTCGGCCACGGTGGTGACTCCAACCGAGTACTGTGAAGGAGGACGTGCTGCACGTTCTAGCGGGAGCTGTACCTGGTTCAACCCGAGAAGGACTTCAATGGTGTGACCGGTATGTAGTAGCACGTCATGCCGGCCTCCTGGAAGTCCCCGTCGGCCTCGCTCGCAGGTCTGTCTTCATTGACGTTTTGGAGAAAAAACCCTATGAGGTTTTTATTTTGGGCTTCAGCCGGGCAGCAGTTCCAGGAGCCCGGGTACTTTGGCACCTTACCCCGGTGTATTTGAGGTGGTGACACTTTTAGGGGTGCAAATATCTCCTTCACTTGAAATCCTGTGAGAGGGCATTTCTGCTCCGCGTTCCAAGTCCTAACGGTTCTTCCTAGCGGGAAGTCCTAACCGTTCGTGGCCGAGAAGGACTTCCAGGGAGTGAGCGGTAGGCACCGGCCCCCTAATGCCGGCCTCCTGGAAGTCCTCATCGGCCTTGCTCGCTGGTCGGTCCGCTGCACCTGAACTTCCACAAAAGAACTTTGGTGCATTCTTTCTGGAGTCCAAGGCCGACCAGCAGTTGCAGGAGCTCGGCCACGTTGGCGACTCCAACCGAGTACCGTGAAGGAGGACGTGCTGCACGTTCTAGCGGAAGCTGCACCTGGTCCAACCCGAGAAGGACTTCCATGGTGTGACCGGTATGTAGTGGCACGTCATGCCGGCCTCCTGGAAGTCCCCGTCGGCCTCGCTCGCAGATCGGTCTTCATTGACGTTTTGGAGGAAAAACCCTATGAGGTTTTTATTTTGGGCTTCAGCCGGGCAGCAGTTCCAGGAGCCCGGGTACTTTGGCACCTTACCCCGGTGTATTTGAGGTGGTGACACTTTTAGGGGTGCGAATATCTCCTTCACCTGAAATCCTGTGAGAGGGCATTTCTGCTCCGCGTTCCAAGTCCTAACGGTTCTTCCTAGCGGGAAGTCCTAACCGTTTGTGGCCGAGAAGGACTTCCAGGGAGTGAGCGGTAGGCACCGGCCCCCTCATGCCGGCCTCCTGGAAGTCCCCATCGGCCTTCCTAATGATCGGTACACTGCACCTGAACTTCCACGAAAGAACTTTGGTGCATTCTTTCTGGAGTCCCAGGCCGACCAGCGGTTGCAGGAGCTCGGCCACGTTGGTGACTCCAACCGAGTACCGTGAAGGAGGACCTGCTGCACGTTCTAGCGGGAGCTGCACCTGGTTCAAACCGAGAAGGACTTCCATGGTGTGACCGGTATGTAGTGGCACGTCATGTCGGCCTCCTGGAAGTCCCCGTCGGCCTTGTTCGCTGGTCGGTCCGCTGCACCTGACTTTCCATGAAAGAACTTTGGTGCATTCTTTCTGAAGTCCCAGGCCGACCAGCAGTTGCAGGAGCTCGGCCAGCTTGGCGACTCCAACCCGAGTACCTTGAAGGAGGACGTGCTGCACGTTCTAGCAGGAGCTGCACCCGTTCCAAGCCGAGAAGGACTTCCATGGTGTGACCGGTATGTAGTGGCACGTCATGCCGGCCTCCTGGAAGTCCCCGTCGGCCTCGCTCGCAGGTCGGTCTTCATTGACGTTTTGGAGGAAAAACCCTATGAGGTTTTTATTTTGGGCTTCAGCCGGGCCGCAGTTCCAGGAGCCCGGGTACTTTGGCACCTTACCCCGGTGTATTTGAGGTGGTGACACTTTTAGGGGTGCGAATATCTCCTTCACCTGAAATCCTGTGAGAGGGCATTTCTGCTCCGCGTTCCAAGTCCTAACGGTTCTTCCTAGCGGCAAGTCCTAACCGTTTGTGGCCGAGAAGGACTTCCAGGGAGTGAGCGGTAGGCACCGGCCCCCTCATGCCGGCCTCCTGGAAGTCCCCATCGGCCTTGCTCGCTGGTCGGTCCGCTGCACCTGAACTTCCACGAAAGAACTTTGGTGCATTCTTTCTGGAGTCCCAGGCCGACCAGCAGTTGCAGGAGCTCGGCCACGTTGGCGACTCCAACCGAGTACCGTGAAGGAGGACGTGCTGCACGTTCTAGCGGGAGCTGCACCTGGTCCAACCCGAGAAGGACTTCCATGGTGTGACCGGTATGTAGTGGCACGTCATGCCGGCCTCCTGGAAGTCCCCGTCGGCCTCTGCCACCTGTCGTTAAGCTGTGAGAGGAGCACGTGCTCCCGCGCCGTTTGAGCTTTGGAATTTGTTCAAGACTCCTCAGATCGATCTGGCTCCCCCGACCCGGCGGCGGAGGGACCACTCGCTCGGCAGTGCTTTGGAGCCCTGTCGGTTACGGCGAGCGCGTCTTCCTCCCACACCGTCCGGGTCTGTTTCGCCCCCGGCCACCTACGGCCGGTGTCCCAAAAAGCCCGGTGGTCCTGCTAAGGCGGGTGCCGGTACCTCTCACTCCCGCGAGGTGCGTTTGCTCAGTGCTGCTTCTATCACTCTAAAAGGCGTCCGAGAGTGCGCTGGTGTCGCCGGAGCCCGAGGCGCGAGAGAAAGCTTTAAACGACGGGGAGGCAGTGACCGCCCCCGTATGTCCGCTGCTCGCAAGGGCCTCTCTAGCCGAGGTGCTCCCAGGCGCACCCGCGCATGGGGCATGGTTGTTTCTCGCAAGTAGTCCAAAGCCGTCTTCCGCCTCGCCCGAGGCTGGAAGTGTCGGCGTGGCTCCCGAATGCAAGCCACACGCGGCTCCACGGTGGCTTCCCTCCCCCCCTCTCCGGAGGGGGGCGGCCCCATCCCATGTGGAGCTGCTAAGCCGCCGGGAAAGCGGCCTCGGTTCCCCGTGGGCGACAAAGGCGTCCTCCTCGGCACTTTGCGAGCTGGGCCGCCGGAGAGAGCAGTTAACCCGGATTGTCGAGGTTGTCGTTGCCTTTGTCCCATATTACCTAAGCCTGGTCATTGTTACCTTACTGGTAAGGGTTAGGGACGCTGAGCGCGCTCCATCTTCTCGGCTCTATGTTGGGCTCTCTCTAAACAGGTCCTCGACTTAAGACCGCCCGATCTTCGTAGGCGTCCTTCATCTCGGCAGGTTGCGAGCTGGGCCGCCGGTGAGAGCAGTTAACCCGGATTGTCGAGGTTGCCGTTGCCTTTGTCCCATATTACCTAAGCCTGGTCCTTGTTACCTTACTGGTAAGGGTTAGGGACGCTGAGCGCGCTCCATCTTCTCGGCTCTATGTTGGGCTCTCTCTAAACAGGTCCTCGACTTTCGATTCTGCCCCGACCGACCGACCGGTCTTCGTAGGTGTCCTCCATCTCGGCAGGTTGCGAGCTGGGCCGCCGGTGAGAGCAGATAACAACCCGGATTGTCGAGGTTGCCGTTGCCTTTGTCCCATATTACCTAAGCCTGGTCCTTGTTACCTTACTGGTAAGGGTTAGGGACGCTGAGCGCGCTCCATCTTCTCAGCTCTATGTTGGGCTCTCTCTAAACAGGTCCTCGACTTTCGATTCTGCCCCGACCGACCGGTCTTCGTAGGTGTCCTCCATCTCGGCAGGTTGCGAGCTGGGCCGCCGGTGAGAGCAGATAACAACCCGGATTATCGAGGTTGCCGTTGCCTTTGTCCCATATTACCTAAGCCTGGTCCTTGTTACCTTACTGGTAAGGGTTAGGGACGCTGAGCGCGCTCCATCTTCTCGGCTCTATGTTGGGCTCTCTCTAAACAGGTCCTCGACTTACGATGCTGCCCCGACCGACCGGTCTTCGTAGGCGTCCTCCTCCTCGGCAGGTTGAGAGCTGGCCCGCGGTGAGAGTATGTAGCCCGGACTGTTCTGAAGCGTCACAGTGGCATATTGAACCCCCCGGTTGACTTACATTCGTGTGGTCGCGAAACCTGGTTGCGGTCTCAGTACCAATCTGCGTCCAACAACGGGGCTCTTGGTTGCTCTCTTTCCATGTGTCCTCGACTCTTCCGATGCCTTGGAAGGGTCGGTCGGTTGATTGAAGGCATCCTCCTCGGCAGGTTGAGAGCTGGCCCGCGGTGAGAGTATGTAGCCCGGACTGTTCTGAAGCGTCACAGTGGCATATTGAACCCCCCGGTTGACCCCATTTGGAAACTACACCCCTCAAGGCATTTATTAAGGGGTGTAGTGAGCATTTTCACTCCACAGGTCTTTTCTATAAATGATTGCAATGCGGATGGTGCAAATTAAAAATTAATATTTTTCCCTAGATATGCCATTTCAGTGACAAATATGTCATGCCCAGCTTATGCCACTGGAGACACACACCCCAAAAATTGTTAAAAGGGTCTCCCGGGTATGAAGATGCCATATATGTGGAAGTAAACTGCTGTTTGGGCACATTGTAGGGTTCAGAGCGGAGGGAGCACCATTTGGCTTTTTGAGAGCGGATTTTGCTTGGTAGTAGATTTGTTTGATTATTGCTGGTGTTTCCATTTATAATGTGGGGCATATGTAAGCTGGGCAGAGTACATCAGGGACATAGTCAGGTGGCATAATAATGGGGTAAAAAAGCAATAAAATGATCCATAGATGTGTGTTACGCTGTGAAGCAATCCTTTCTGCACAGGCCGGTGTCGCACTGATATATGGCGTCCTTTCTTATCCCCCTTTTGGTCCACACTCCGCACCTTTGCAGTTTGGGGAATTTTGCTGGGAAAGTGTTGCACTGGTATAATACGGGCACCCTCGCTTCCAGCAGATATGTTTGGGCCCTGCCCTTCCTGGTTCCCTAATTTTAGGTCCTTGGTAAATCGCCTCTTGAAACAGAAGAAATGTTCCCCTCGGGCCGGCACAACTGCATATTTTTTCTTTCCTGACTTATTGGAGCCTTAACTAATTTTATTTTTTCATAGACGTAGTGGTATGAGGGCTGTTTTTTTGCTGGACGAGCTGTAGTTATTATTGGTACCATTTTGAGGTACATGTGACTTTTTGATCACCTTTTATCCTATTTTTTGGGAGGCCAGGTAAACAAAAAAATACAATTCTGGCATAGTTTTTTTTTAGTTTTTTTTTATACAGCATTCACCAAGCATTATAAATTACATGTTAACTTTATTCTGCGGGTCCGTACGATTCTGGCGATACCTAATTTCTAGCACTTTTTTATGTTTTACATTTTTTTGCACAATAAAATTACTTTTGTAAAAAGAATGTATTTTTTCTGTCGCCAAGTTGTGAGAACCATAACTTTTTTACTTTTTTGTCGACGGAGCTGTATGAGGGCTTGTATTTTGCGAGACGAGCTATAGTTTTTATAGGTACCATTTTTGGATACGTGCGACTTTTGATCACTTTTTATTCCAATATATGTAGGTCAAAGTGACCAAAAAACAGAAACTCTGGTACGTTTTTTTTTTACGTTGTTCACCGTGTGCAATAAATAATATTATATTTTCATACCTCAGGTCGTTACAGTCCCGGCGATACCAAATACGTATGGTTTATTATTATTTTTCAATAATAAAAGATAAGTGAAAAAGGGCGATTGTGTTTTATTTTATTACTTGAAACTTTTATTGTTTTCAAACTTTTATTTTTTTCACTTTTTTTTGACACTTTTTTTATACTTTTTTTTACACTTTTTCTCAAGTCCCACTAGGGGACTTGACGGTCCAACTGTCAGCTTTAGTTTTTTTCTAATACATTGCACTACCTACGTAGTGAAATGTATTAGATCTGTCAGTTATTCACTGACAGCAAGCCGATTAGGCTTCGCCTCCCGGCGGGGCCTAATCAGCTTCCGTAATGGCAGAGCAGGAGGTCATTGTGTCTCCTGTTGCCATAGCAGCAGTCGCAAGTCCTGATTGCCTGTCAGGGCTAGCGATCTGCTAGCAACCGCTAAGATGCAGCAATCGCTTTCGATTGCTGCATCAAAGGGGTTAATGGCAGGGATCGGATCCTACCATTTCATGTGGATGTCAGCTGTAATATACAGCTGACCTCCACCGCTGATGACGCTGGATCAGCTCCTGAGTCGGCGCCATCTTGCCGGCGGCTACGGAAGCCGATCAGGCTCCGCCGCTGTACGGATCTTGACCGGCTTCCGTGCTAGGCAGACTGGGAGGCCAGTATTAGGCCTCCGGTTGCTATTGCAGCCACCGGAACCCCGGCAATTTCATTGCTGTGGTTCCAATAAGCTGCAAACAGGTTAAATGTAGCGATCACGTTTGAACGCTGCATTGAAGGGGTTAATGGCGGGGATCGGAGCTAATTTTGGTCCCCGCCATTACAGCCGGATGTCAGCTGTCAGATACAGCTGAGATCCGGCGATGATGCCACCGACTCAGCTTCTGAGCCGGTGCCAATTATTTGGCGTAAGTATATTACATTTTGCGGGAAGCACTGGCTTTCCATGTCGTATACTTACGACAAATGTCGGGAAGGGGTTAAGCTTTCTATGCATTTAAACGTCTTTTCTCCTATCCATATGGGACTGTTAATCAGTGGATACAACAACTGGGGTAATACTATCATTTTAATTACGGCTATTCGATCTGCCATAGAAAGGGGTAACCTATTCCATATCTTAATTTTTGGGTGAGAATTTTGTAGCGGGTGTCGATCCACGTAGGGTAGTCTCTTCAATCAACCCATCGGGTTGACCACCAGATCATGGGTGCAGGGGATTTAACAGGTGAGTAATGGCTGTTTTTTTCATTTCAAAACATTCCATGCAACTAGTTTAATGTCTCGGACATTCTTTTTAAGGAAATATTTATCGGGGCACAATGCACCATTTCTGGGCGCTGTATCCAATGTTTATCTGGACAGTCGCCTGGTTATATTTCTGGACTTTGTATGCACTATTTACCTGGATGCTGGGTAATAATTATGTGAGTTAGAAACAGGAGGACCTGCAATCTCATCAACATTGTCCTTTCCTCATAAAATGTTCTTCTTGAGACATCTGATGGATTACTCTGAAAATATGGCGTAGATGCCAATCAAGGTCCAAAGGTTGACATACTCAATGGCCTCCAGGATCTGAATTTTACCTTTTTCTTTCACTAACCCATTTCTCTAGGAGTCATATATAAAGGTTGGGTCTATGGAGCCCAGATGAGCTACATTAGCAACTTTGAAAGAGCAGCCTCAGAGACATTCAGCTCCAGGATGGTCTGTGCCAGATAAGTAGTGGTTCAGAACGCACTGGACGATGTAGGTGCACGAATAGGGTCCCAACCCAATCGTAGTCAAAATAAGTATTTGGCACACAAAGCTGAAGTTTAAAGAAGAAATCTTGATTTTTTTCAAGTGGTTGTAGATGCCAGAGGCTTAGTGCGACGCTTCGGTCATTACATGACCTTCATTAGGCACTGTGCCGTTCTGGTTGCTGGTACATCCAGTAGTTGGCGCTTCGTTCCGAATGGCGGCTGACCGCTGTAGTTGGCGCACATGAGATTTCTTAAAACTTTGGCTTTGAGTGCCGAATACTTATTTTGGTCTGTGTCAGATGTTAGGGATGAAGTCTACAACTGGCCAGACCACCTATCTTTCCTTCGCTCTGGAAATATAGGACAGTCCACGAGGCAGCACATCATGTCTGGTCAATTCCCCTACTACACTGTACACTAACATCTTCAAAAGAGAAGAGGAAGGTGCAGATGTGACGTTCAGGTTAGGTATTTGCAGTATTGAAGTTGTATTGTGCTCCCCTTGGAGCGCTGTGCAAAGGCAAAACTCCTTTATTGGAATGATGTGTAGATGGTTGGTACTATATTTGGGTGCGCAGGCTTAGTTTGTTGTGTGCTCACTTGGCTAGGTCGGCATTAATGAGTGAAATGTATACAGTACCTTAGGAAAATACAGTGTGAGAAAAAGATGATAACAGGAGCGCTCCCTAGAGTAATACCTTGAAAAAAAATGTCAATTAGTCTTCTCACCTTTTAAACCTCTTTGTTGATAAGAACATCGACTGGATGCAGTTGTCTCTCTTTTTGTAGCTTCTTGTTCTTCTGACACAGAGTACAGTATGTCTCAGGCTGGGGGATTTCTTTGCTGGACTTCAATGAATCAGTGACCATGTCCACAATTGATTACACAGGTATAATATAGATTTTATGAAAGTTCTTTGGAATTAAAACAAATTATTTTTATGTATTTGTCTATCCATTTTTATTAGAAATACAATAAATACATTGAGGTATGTTTTTATTGACATGTGTTGCTATCAGCCAGACAGGAAAAAAATATGGATGGCCTTGGGAATCTGTAGAGGCAGCTGTTCTACAGGAAAGGGAGTGCAGAGACCCTACCAAACAGGACGAGGGGAGGAAGTCCATTGCCGGGCATCTGAAGAGACTTGCCATTAAACACCCAAAACCATTGTACTTCACCGCAGCCCTGCGAATCATGGACAAGGCTTCATTTTCAAAGACTTCTGGACAGTTGTCTTTTAATTAGATGGATCTTAAAAACCCCTTCTGGACAGTGGGGGATGGGAAGGAGGAGGTGTGGACGGATGACGTTCCGGCATTCTTAGATGGACATTAGTGGTTCATATCTGCTGCCTCTTTAGCTTTCAGACCTTGATCTGGCACATCCCTTTCCATGGCTGACGTTCTCGACACCAGGGCTTCCTCCTGCTGATGTTGTACGGTACATTCCCTTCAGTTCTGAAACAAGAATAAATAAAATGTCCTAGTGAAGAGTTGCTCTCTTGAAGATATTCCCCGTGACCCACACCAAGACCCTTTATCTGCCAGGTAGGTAGATAGTGCGTTCTATGTTCAACTAAGATACAAAATTCACAAGTAAATCTGCTCAACTAAGATGCGGTTAACACAAAGGTTTCAAAACGGGGACAGATAGGGCGCCAAGCGATGGTAGAATTTTATTTAAATACGCGTTTCTGGCACGACTTGTCCCTTTATCTGATCTTAACCTGACGAAGGGACCAGTCAAGTTTAGTCCCGGACCAGTCCGGTCCAGAAATACAGTCAAAATAAAATGGGTTTTACTTTACTGTCCACGTGTGAAGTATTTGTGTTACCCGCCGCTTACCAATTTTTAAAGGGGAACTCCAAGAAAAATTTGTCATGCAATCAAAGGCGCAGTGCCCACCCAAACTACATCGCAGGATTTTATTTAAAAAATTGGCTGTTATTTATTGGATTACTCCAATATGTAAAGGCCAATATCACTAACAGCTCCTGGCTCAGCCAGCAGAGGTGGGGTCCGGAGCCGAATGGGACCCAGAGCTGCTGAAGGAGCGGGAAGTACATAAAGGGGATTTGTCCGGGGGTCTGAATACATTTTAGGGTTTGGTATTAAAGGGGTTTTCCAGGCTTTATAAAAATTGTAATTCAAACTGAAAATTGCACCATTTAGCAAATACCCACCTTCTAATTCTCTGCGGCTCCAGTGCCGGCGGTTCACAATCCCCTGCCGGCCTGTTTACATAGGCTGGACCAGTGATGTCCCGTATCGGCACATGATCGCACTAGTCAATCACTGGCCACAGTGGTCACGTGCCATACTTACTTAGATCACTTCAGCAGGCGATACCCTCCCTCTATACTGTCCTTACTGCAATGTTTTTATAGTGAGGACAGAATACAGGGAATATCTGGTACACAAAGTGTATTCTCACTAACCCTGCCCCATGACAAGCCATGCCCAATGAACCACGTTCTGTCAAAGGTACGCCCTGTCAAGTCCTGTCTCAATCCATCTGAAACCGAAGTGTCCCTAGAAAGAAATTCCAAATATTGTCAACTATGCTCTATTAGGGTATAGTATGAAGAATCAGTGCAGTAGGGTCTATATACTACTATATACACAAAGCTGCCATGTGCTGAACATTGCAAAACACACTTTTCATAAAAGAGCGTTAATTCCAGTCCTGCAGTCACCCTGATGACCTTATACTGTGCCAGTACTTGAGGTAGGTGTGCCCCTTTATATATTACTTGCAGCCAGAATTGGCACCGGGATTATCAGCTCATTGACGAATTCTTGAGGTCACATTTGTGTCTTGATGTCACCAGTCTGAACCAATCCTACGCCACTTGCTCTTTATAGAATTTTCAGAAAAAAAAATACCCCTAGCAATAAATACTGCATGTAAATAATATTCTCATTACAGTACAACAACAAATAAATGGAAAAAGAGCCATATCCCTATTAGGTCCCGCGGACATCATAGAGGTGGTCCTTGACTTCCAGTCCTGCAGTCACCATGAAGACTTTGTGCTGTCAGTGCAGGCAGAATAAAGCTGACATGGTGACAATGTAATGTTTTATATGTACTACTACTCCCTGTACTGACTGATAGTAGAGAGAATGGACTAAGCTGAAGGATTCCCGACTCTTATCAATTCTTTAAATAGGGAATATGCCCTGAATACTAACCCCAAATTTATATTACATTTATAGTAGGACAGATTTACTATTCAAATTGAGCCAGAATTATGGCGTACATGTTGTGCGCCATATTTATTAATTGTTTTAGACACATTTTGCGGCGTGCTTGACAAGGGGTGTGGCCTAGAATAAAGGGGCGTGTCTTAAACTAAGCCAACCAAGAGGTGGTATAAGGAAGAGAAAAGTGTCTAACATGTCTAGCAAAATCTATCATACATCGTGCACCACTGTGATAAATTTGGCGCAATTTCTGACTTCCTTGTATCAGTTTACACTGTGTAAAACTCAGATAGTTTTAGGCCCCATGCACACTAACTTATTTTTGCGGCCGCAATTCACCCGCAAATCTGCAGGTGAATTGCGACCCCATTCATTTCAATGGGCCCATGCATACGACCTTGGTTTCCACGGTCCATGCATTGCCCAGGAACCTGGACCGCAAAAACAACGGACATGTCTTATTACGGTCGTGTTTTGCGGTACAGGCTCATAGAAAATAATGCACGCGGTCATATGCACGGCCCGCGATTTGAGGGTGGCCGTGGGTGACACTCCGCGGACGTACGAGCCGTAAGTCACGGTCAATGCACCTCACTATGGTCGTGTGCATGAGGCCTTAGTAAATCTGCCCCATGGTAATACCAGTGACAGCCCGCTCTTTCCCGGTGGGGTACAGTCCTCCGCACATCTTCATCCACGTCTCATCTTGTATGTGCCGGTTACTTTTCTCCTTATACCTGAGAAGTAACAAAAATAACATCAGAAACTAAAAAAACACAATTCCAAGTATTTCTCCCCATTTCTAAAAATAACATTTCCTGCAGGTGAATAATGGAAAATATAAAGATATAAATATATTCAGGCCTATGTGTCTGTCCAGGGGGTCAGTGAGGGTCCTGCCTGTTATATGTGGGGAGGTCTTGCTGCACAATAACGGAGGGGAAAATGTCTGTACATCAATATATATTTGTCTCTAGGAGCCCCTACAAAGTCTCAGTGAGGGCCCTGTCTGTTATACGGGGGGAGCTTGTATACAGCGTTAGTAACAGGCATGTCACTCCAGTATAGATATTTTGGGTGCCGGTTCTTCGACCTCACTGTCCATAGTTTAATTAAACACCTTAAGAAAATGGATCATCACCAAGAAGTTTTATTTAAAGGGGTACTCCCATCTTACTATTTCTCTGGGACTCACACCTATGTGGAAAACGGAGGTCTCTCCCTGACCCTGTCCTGCTTTTTTCCCACATCCCTGTCCCGTCTAATGGCTGCTGATTCCAGGTGGAGAATGACTTCGGAAAGGCCTCGCACGTCCCTCTCTCTATTCTGTTCTATGGAAGTTTCGGAAACAGCTGAGCGCTGTTGAACTATTTGCGTAACTCCCATAGTACAGAACGGAGAGAGCTGTGTGCATGCGCATAGGTGGATATCACATAAACGTCTGAGATGGAGAAAACACTCTAAAGAGATTATTTCATTAAAGGGGTTGTACATAATTAGAAAAATAGAGCTGATATCTTCCAAAAACAGAGCCACACCTGTCCACAGGTGATGTGCGGTGTGTGGACAGCTTAGCCCTATACATTTCAATACAGAAAAGCTGCAATACCACACACAGCCTCTGGACAGAGGTGGCGCAGAACTTCCATTTGGGTCATAGAGAGGGTCTCCAGCGTGATACCCCCCTCTATGATATCTAAATACCCTTATAGGGCATTTCAGGTGTAACCAGAAGTTAAGGTGATACAAAAAAATATTCCATACGTGAGATTTCCTTAATGGAGATATTGTAACAATAATTACTGAAAATATGTAATTGACTTTTTCCTCCATTGTAGGAATAGAACCCGAGAAGTGACGTTTTGGACTACGGAACAGTCGATCCTCCGGATGAAATGCTGTGTGGTTGGAGCGCAGTCCCAGGAGTGCTGGTGTTGTTGTGCTGATCCATGTTCTTCTTATCTGGAGCTTGTATACAGAACACGCGATCCTTCTGGTCCGACCTACTAACATATATAAGCACAGCCTAAACACACACGTAATGATATATAATAACATAACATTAACATAACATTACTATGTATCAGCCCTGATACGTCAGTGTCATCATATTTCTGGGGTCCCCGCACACAGGATATACGTTACCTCCTGTGATGATGTCACTTCCCGGTATTTCCTGTATGACATGGCTGCTCTTCCTCTTCCCGTTTCCCTTTCTGATGTATTTCCTCTTCCTGTGTGATAAGACGTGTGCTGTTGCCTCCTGCTGTGTATAACACGAGATGTAACATGTCTTATAAAACATGTAAATAATAATCGCAGAAAGCAAAAAAGATTTTGTTCATTTCCATTCACATCAATGGTTATTTGTTTGCAGCCGTTTTTCTGAGCCGTACTTGTCTGTTTTTAGAATCAACTACAGGGAGATTTGAGATGTGGTTTGAGAATTTCTTTCCTATGTAAACCCCACCGATAAGGACAGCTAAGAAGCCTCAGTTATCAGCGAGCGACCCCATCATTAGACTAAGCAGAGTGCCCCCATACAGTGCCAGCAGAGTATTGTCCCTTACACAGTGCCAGTATACTGCCCCCTCATAAACAACCCTACCAGCAGAGACCCCTCAATAAACCATATTGCCAGCAAAGTGCCTCCAATAATTAGTGCCAGCAGACTGCCCCCAATAACCACTACAAGCAGAGTTCCCCCTCACAAATAGTCCCAGCAGAGTGCCTTCCTTTATGCAGCTACATCATGTAAGATCTTCCCTAGTTTGGAAGTCTCCAGGACAATCTGGGAGAGAAGACAAGTGTGATGTAACCTGGTTGCAGTGTGTAAATGTAGCCTGAAACATCACGTGTAGCCCCTAAGTCTATGTTCACATGTTACATATTTATTGCAGATTTCCATGGTCAAATTGACACATAAAGTATGAATGTGAATAGGGTTATAGAAAACTGCATAAACTTGCAGCAGTAACAATCTGCAGTAGATTGTAATGCAAAGGATGCACAGCCAAATATGCTGCAAAAGCCACATGTAATATATGGAGAAATATTAGGCCTAGTTCACACAGAGTTTTTTGGAGCGTTTTTTTAAGTGGAAAACGCATCGAAAACCGCACCAAAAAACGTCCGAAAACTAATCTTATTGATTTCAATGGGATGCAGAGGCGTTTTTCCCATGAGAAAAAAACACTCACAGGAAAAAGCAGCGTCAAGCCCTTTCTTCAAGCGTTTCCGTCTCTGACCTCCCATTGCCATCAATGGGAGGCAAAGAAAATGGTTTTCGCAGCATTTTTGCCTGCGGTGCTCAATGGCGGTGGTCGAAAAATGCGTAAAAAAAGCGGCAGAAGGAATTTTGAGGCAGATTTTTCCACCTGCAAAAAACTTGGTGTGTAAACAGGGACTTCGTGTCCACATGTGACCTACTCTATCCAATCACAGCTGTAATTCCAGCCAAGGCTGCCTAAGATTATGTTCACACCCCCCACTTCTCCTGCGGTTTGGCCGCTGCAGCCCGATGAGGAGGGATTATAACTAGAAATTGTGGATATAAAGAACATGCAGAGGTTTCTGTGTGACAGTCTAAGGGCATGACCAGACGTGGCGGAGTTCTGCATACACTGTCCGCATCAATGCCGCACATAATCTGCGTTGCAGATTCTGTCGCGGCTTTGCCTAAAATGGGCATTAAATTGATGCGGACTGGCCGTTGCGTATTGAGTGCAGGATAGAGAGAAGGGACAGCCCTTTCCCTAGTAAAAGAAAAATAAATTCATACTTACCCGGCCGTTGTCTTGGTGACGCGTCCCTCTTTCGACATCAAGCCCGACCTCCCTGTATGACGCGGCAGTTCATGTGACCGCTGCAGCCTGTGATTGGCCTGTGATTGGCTGCAGCCGTCACTTGGACTGAAACGTAATCCCGGGAGGCCGGACTGGAGGAAGAAGCAGGGAGTTATGGGTAAGTATGAACTTCTATTTTTTTTACAGGCTGATGTATATTGTGATCGGATGTCACTGTCCAGGGTGCTGAAACAGTTACTGCCAATCGTTTAACTCTTTCAGCACCCTGGACAGTGACTATTTACTGACATCGCCTATTAACGCTCCTGTAATTACGGGTGCACACACGTAATCACCCGTAATTACGGGAGCCCCATTGACTTCCTCAGTCTGGCTGTAGATCTAGAGATACATAGGTTTAGCCAGAATGAAGAACTATCATGTTAGTAAAACCAGTACGCTCCGCAGCAAACATAACATCTGCGGACTTCATTGCGGAATTTTCACTCTCCATTGTAGTCAATGGAGAAATTCCGCAATGAGTCCGCAACAAGTCCGCTACACGTCCGCAACAGCCAGTGTATGCTGCGGACACCAAATTCCGCACCACAGTCTATGCTCCGCAGAATTGTCCGCAACGTGTAAACGAACCCAACTAAAAAGCTGTGGAAAGCAATGGAGAAATGTGTACGCTGCGGATTTCCGCTGCGGACTATCCGCAGCGGAATTGCAGAGCAATTCCGCCACGTCTGGTCATGCCCTAAGGCTCTGTTCACATCTGCATTGGGGTCCCGTTCTGACGTTCCCGTCAGAGGTTTTCGTCAGAACAGGACCCTGAGCAGACACAAACTGACACCGACGGAAACCAGGGGTTTCCGTTTCCATCACCATTGATTTCAGTAGTCGACTAAGCTATTGCTTCCGGCAAAACGAAGGGTCCGGAGCACAAAAGAGACAAACGGAAACCACGGGCACCGGCTCCGTCACCATTGAAATCAATGGTGATGGAAACGGAAACCCCTGGTTTTCGTCGGTGTCTGCTCAGGGTCCCGTTCTAACGGAAACCTCCGACGGAACGTCAGAACGGGACCCCAACGCAGATGTGAACAGAGCCTAATATGGATGAGAAAGGGGAGGTGGGACTACTCATTTATTATGCCCTGATACTGAACTGGTATTACTAGTATTATACCCTGTTCTATGAACTCTACCCGCTGGAGTACCCCAAAGATGCTTGTACCACTGATCGAGGTGCTATGTGTTTTGTAGTAAAATTAAATTGGTATTTGATTATTTTTTTTACAGTTAATATTTATTAAAAATTCTGTTTTAAAGTTTTTTGCCTGGCAGTGATAGTTTGATATTTGTCCAAAACCTATTTAGTTCAATTTTTCATGGATATTATGAGGTGGGACTACTCACCTAACCAGTATGTTCCTGACGGGAGCTGCATGCGTCCATCTCATCAAGTCCCCGATCTCCTGGCAGCTCCACTTTGTACAGATCCTACAATGAAAATCTATGCAAAAAGTTTACACCAAAAAAACTGAACATTCTACTGCGGAACCAGGATTGTTGTTGTGTGGCAGGGCTGCACCTCGCCCTTCTGCTGCCGGAGGTAAACAGTGAAATAGCGCCCCCACCTGCATCACCATAGAGTGGCCATGTGGGGTAGAGAAAAGATAGCAAAGAAAATATAGAAAACCTTTATGTTTACATGTAGTAGAAATCTATTTAATACAAGTGAATAATATTTATAAAAATCGTAATCACATGCTGCGTTAGGCCTCATTCCCACGACAGGGTTTCCAGGCCGGGTGCCGGCCGTTCATAAATCGGCCGGCACCCGGCTGCATTAGGAATAATAGACCCCTAATGGGGCTATTCACACGACCGATTTTTTGACGGCCGGGGAAACCGGCCGTCAAAAAATAGGACATGCTCTATCTTCGGCCGGGTGCCCGGCCGCCCGGCTCCTATAGAAGTCTATGGGGCCGGGTAATACCCGGCCATCACCGGGATGTGTCCCGAGTGATGGCCGGGTTTTTCGGCGCTTGCGCTCTATCTCCTCCTCCTCACAGCGCAGAGTGCATGTGAGGAGGAGGAGTTGATGCCATTCTGACGAATGGCATCGCTGTACACTGTGTTGCAGGGCCGGGGTGTACAGCAGGTGGAAGGGAGCGCTGCGCTGGCTCCCTTCCCCTGCTTGTTTTAAAAGCACCCTGGCCCGGCGACACCTTCGATGGCGCCGCTAGCAGCTGCTGCGGCTGCTACTACTGCAGCGACGCCACTATCGCAGAGCAAGGAGGTATCTCCCCGCTCTGCTATGTGCTAGCCGCACTTTAGCTCCTTGAAGGAGCGGAATCCCCGTGTTTTTGGGGATTCCGCTCCTGGACAGAGCGCTTGATGTCTCTGTCCATATCTGGGCAGTGACATCAGGGGAAACTCCAGAAGCGGAATCCCCGAACACATGGGGATTCCCCTTCAGGAGTTGCCGATGATGTCACTGTCCGGATCTGCCCGGCCCGGCACGGATGCATAACTTTATGCAAACCGGCCGGGCAGAATGGCCGATTTTACCGCCCGGCACTCGGGCTCGGGCGCGACCCGGTCGCGTGAATCCCGCCTTAGGCCTCATTCACACGACAGGGTCCGAGTGTCGGCCGGGAAAATCGGCCGTTTTTGGCCGATTTTCCCCCGCCGTTTGCATCCGTTCCGATTCCGTTCCGGGCCGTGTTGCTGTTTTTACCGGCCGATTTGGACCCGATTTGCATCCGGTTTTTTCCCTGACCGTTTTTTAATCGGATTAATTTTTTGCACTTTACTTATTTTTTTATTATTATGTTCTGTCCCTCAAAGGTCAAAAAAGACCTTTTTGGAACTTTTAATATTTTTTTTCTTTCTTTTACACCATGTTTTTCCCTGTAACTGGAGCTGCACAGCAGCCCCAGTTACAGGGGAAATCAGCCCTCTCACAGTGACGATTGTCACTAATAGGATTGTGCTAGGTCTAGTAAGACCCAGCAGCAGTCTGTCACTAACGGCACCCGGCGATCATGTGACCAGTCACATGATCACCGGGAGGAATAGAGACAGCACCGCTGCTGTCTCTATTTCTATACACAGCGTTCATTGAGCGTTGTGTAAAAAGACATCGTAGAAGACAGAAGCAGTGAAAGCTGCTTCTATCCTCTCCGTAGGTTCCCCGGCAGTCACGGACAGCCGGAGACCCGACACTCAGCTGCCCGATCGCGCGGGCAGCAAGTTAAAACCCGAGCCGTAAAAAGTCTATGGCTCGGGTTTTAAGGACCCTGACCACTGGCCGTAAAAACACAGCCAGCGGTCGGGAACCGTAACAAGCAGGGGAAGGGAGCCAGCGCAGCGCTCCCTTCCACCTGCTGTACACCCCGACCCTGCCACACAGTATCACCAGCGTAGCCATTCGTCCGAATGGCATCAACTCCTCCTCCTCACATGCACTCTGCACTGTGAGGAGGAGAGAGTGCGCGAGTGACGGTTGACCCGGCCATCACTCGGGACACATTCCGGTGATGGCCGTGTATTACCCGGTCCCATAGACTTCTATGGGAGCCGGGCGGCCGGGTACCCGGCCGAATATAGGGCATGTCCCATTTTTTGACGGCCGGTTTTCCTGGCCCGTCAAAAAATCGGTCGTGTGAATAGCCCCATTAGGGGTCTATTATTCCTAATGCAGCCGGGTGCCGGCCGATTTATGAACGGCCGGCACCCGGCCGGGAAACCCTGTCGTGTGAATCCCGCCTTAATTCTGCAGTGTATTACTGACATACCTACCTACCTGCACTCATTATATTACACTCATCCATTATATACCTACCTGCACTCATTATATTACACTCATCCATTATATACCTACCTGCACTCACTACATTACACTCATACATTATATACCTACCTGCACTCATTATATTACACTCATACATTATATACCTACCTGCACTCATTATATTACACTCATCCATTATATACCTACCTGCACTCATTATATTACACTCATCCATTATATACCTACCTGCACTCACTATATTACACTCATCCATTATATACCTACCTGCACTCATTATATTACACTCATCCATTATATACCTACCTGCACTCATTATATTACACTCATATATTATATACCTACCTGCACTCACTATATTACACTCATCCATTATATACCTACCTGCACTCATTATATTACACTCATCCATTATATACATACCTGCACTCACTATATTACACTCATCCATTATATACCTACCTGAACTCACTATATTACACTCATCCATTATATACTTACATGCTGGCCCTTTAAGAAACGGCCTGGGCCAGCGCACACTTGGGAACCGGCTGCCGTGAGCAGGAGACATCAGTGGACGTTAGCGACCTCGTGGTGGAGGAGGCTGTCAAGCAAGGTACAGGATCCAGCGACGGAGACCACTGGCAGGAGAGGGACCTGCCGCCAGCGTTACAATAACTTTACCCCAGTCCTCTGCAGTCCAATCAATATACTTAAAACAGGATGTCAGTCTGTCCTTGATGTTTTTCTTGGAGAGAAGTGGCTTCTTTGCAGCTCTTCTTGACACCAGTCCAGCATCCAAAAGCCTTAACCTCACTGTGCGTGCAGATGCACTGACAGATGTCTGAGGAAGCGCTGCACTGCTGTTGAACCGATCCCATAGCTGAATCCTCTTTAGGAGAAGGTCCTGGTACTTGCTGGAATTTCATGGACACCCTGAAGCCTTCTTCATAGCAAATGAACCTCTCTCCTTGAAGTACTGGATGATCCGATAAATGGTTCATTTTGGGGTAATCTTACAAGCAGCAATGTCTTTGCCTGTAAGGCTCTTTTGATGCAAAGCAATGATAAGCAAGTTAACGACATCCACCGGGATCCGTTATATGTCAATGTGGTGATGTATCTAGACGACATCAAGATTTTCTCACCCGCTTTGACTACACATTGGAAACGTGTTCGACAGGTCTTTCAACGGTTGCTGGAGAATAAGCTCTGTGCAAAGTTGGAGAAGTGGGTCTTCCAGAAATCCTCCCTTCCCTTTCTAGATTATATAGTCTCTGACCAGGGATTGAAGATGGACACCAACAAAACATCTGCTGTGTTGAACTGGCTTTGTTCTCAGGGTCTCCGTGCAATTCAACGCTTTCTGGGATTTGCACATTTCTACCGGCAGTTTATTCCCCACTACTCTTCATTACTGGCGCCTATTTCAGCTCTTACAAAGAAAGGAGTGAATGCCAAAAATGAGACCCAAGAGACCAAATTGGCATTTCTTCAACTCAGTCTATCTCTGCCGCCCCTATATTGCAGCATCCGGACATCTCCAAGCAATTCTTCTTTGAGGTGGATGCCTCTACTATCGATGCAGGTGCAGACCTGACGCAAAAAGGTCTTACCGGCAAGACTGTCACCTGCGGCTTCTTCTCCTAGTTATTTTCTCCTGCCGAGAAGAATTACTCTTAGAGATCAGATTCTGGCCATTGAATTGGCATTGGAAGAGTGGAAACATCTGCTAGAAGAGGTCATGCATCCTGTAATTATTTTCAGACCACGAATATTTGGTCTATCTACAGACCGCTCAGCGGTTAAATCCGCGCCAGGCCAGGTGGGCGCTCTTCTTTGCCTGATTTGAAATTCTGCTACATTTCCGTCCTGCCGAAAGGAATACTAAGGCTGACGCTCTGTCTCGGTGAATTGAAATTAACTTGGTTTTTATTTTTCCAAAGTACAATACAAAAGTATACAACATCCCAATGATACAGTCTCACAGTGTTGTATACAGAACACAGAAAAAGCTTGCACCTTTAGATATCAGAAACGTGCCTCGGACGTTGACATACTGACATATTAACAGACAAACAAACATAAAAACAGACATACAAAGAGTGGTGGTGATAAATACAAGCAATTATACATATGAGATGTCAAAAAGGAACAGGATGATGCAGGATACGAAAACCATGTATAAGTTAGCACAGATACATTCACAGAGTGACAGAGTTCTTGCGGAGCAGAAGTTGAACATGGGGTAACTCTGTCCAAGGGGCCCATTGAGACAAACACTTCTGCCTATAACCTTTAGATGTAGCAAAGTGCAATACGTAATAGAAGTGAAGATAAACCCTGTTTAGCACCTCCGAGAGATTCAGAGCCTCAGCTGTTTTCCATCTCTTGGCTATATGGAATCTGGAAGCGGTAAGAATATGGCTTATTGGCCACCTATATTCTAAAGGGATCTCATCCATCTGCATATCAGTTAAAGCCAATGCAGGGGAAGGTAAAAGTTCTGCTCCCATTAATTCTGATATGTAGCGGAAGATAGGCTTCCAGAATGGGTAGACTGATTTACATGTCCACCATAGATGAAATAATGTGCCCCTTGCTCCACATTCCCTCCAACACAAAGGAGAAGCCCTGGCTTGCATATGTTGTAACAGGTGTGAGGTACCAACGAAACTGAATTATCCTAATGGCTTCTATATGATTGACACATTTGGATATCCTATGTGAGTGATGTAAAGCAGCCCTCCAGTCCTCCTCCGAGAACTCCCGACCCATATCCGTCTCCCACTGAGACATGTATTTCAATTTGAGAAATGAGCTGTGGGTGTTTAAGGACAAGTAAGCTGAGGCCAAACCTTTCAGCGATGTAATATCCGAATCTGTCTCGGTGATTTGATGACTCTGATCAAGTGAAACATATAATATCGATCCTTCTCGCATCATTCTGGTGGCTCCAGTCCTACTGAAGGATATCCATCATCGTAAAACCTTTGTTCCCTCAGCCAGAAGAAGGACAGTGCTTTCCTGGGGACATAACCCTAAACTGGCCGGTCACGCAGGAGTGCGTAAAACCAGAGAGCTCATTTCTCATCAATTTTGGTAGCCAGCCATGGTCCAGGATGTTCAGGACTATGTGGCTTCCTGTTCCTTCTGCTCCCAGAACAAGACCTCCAAGTCCAGACCACCTGGTCTTCTTCTACCTCTTCCAGTCCCTGATTCTCTGTGGCAACATATTGCGATGGACATTGTGAGGGATCTACTCCTTTCATCCAAATGCAATACCATCTGGCCGGTGGTAGATCGCTTATTCAAAATGGCACATTTTGGTCTTTTGTCTTGTTTGCCTTCTGCTCCTCATCTTGCCGGTCTCTTTATACAGCATATATTTCGCCTGCATGTTCTTTCCCATCATATTGTTTCAGGCCACGGTGTACAGTTCACCTAAAGATTTTGGAGAGCTCTGTGTGGCCTGCTGGAAGTCAAGTCAGATCTTTCTTCTGAATACCATCCACAGTTCAATGGCCAAGTGGAGAGGGTCAACCAGATCCTAGAGAACTTTCGACACCATTTCAGGCAACGTGTCCGCTAGTATCAATTGTATCAGTTATTACAAAATGTTTCTTCACATTTAAGTGTTTTATCTGCTGCTGGGGCGCAATCGCCACCTCCTCAATTTGCTGCCTTCAGTCCTGGATTGCATCTTCCAACTCCTCCACGTTACAAAGGCGACTCCAAGCCTTGTAGAGGATTAAATCAATGCACAATCCGTTTTGAGCTAGTAGCGCAGCAATTAGCTTCCGACCACGCTAAGGTAGCCAACATCTTGTCTCTACTGTCTGGTGAGGCGCAGGCCTGGGCTTCACCTCTATGGAAAAGGAAAAACCCATCATCTTTGTTATCCAAGAATTTTTCACGACTTTTAAAAAAGTCATCATCTGCTTCTTTGTCACTACTCCAGTAGGACAATATGCCATCCAGTTTTGCACATTATCCACAGAGTTACAGTGGAACATTGATTCTCTTGTCGCTATGTTTTGGAAAGGTCTGGCAGACCGCATCAAGGATGAACAGGCCCTGTATTAACTACCGAGGTCTTAATGAAATCACGATAAAAAAAAAAACACGTTCATTTCCAAGCTCTTTGACTGACTGCAAGGTGCTAAGATTTTCACCAAGCTAGACTTACGTGGTACTTACAATTTGATTCACATCTGTGAAGGGAATGAGGGAAAAATCATGTTTAACACTAGAGATGGAAACCATGAATATCTAATTGTGCCTTTTGGTCTCAGAAATCCCCCGGCTGTCTTTCAAGAACATGTTAACGACATTTTGCAAGATCTATTATACGGCTGTGTTTTGTTATATTTGGATGCCATTTTTGTTTTCTCCCCAGACCACTATACTCATCGCAAGCAATAGAGTCTTGTTCTGCACCGACTTACAGAGAATCATCTATATGCCAAGCTTAAAAAATTGCTTTTTGAGTGATCCAGACTGTCTTTTGTAGGATATATCTCTGATCAAGGAATTCAAATAGATCCAGCAGTACTTAAATTGTCTAGTCCCCATGGACTCAAAGCCATACAACGACTTCCTGAAGTTACTAATTATGATCGACAATTAATTCCTAAATTTTCTTACCTGGTGGCACCCATCTCTGCTATCACCAAAATGGGTTTCATTGCCAAAATTCGGACTTCTAAAGCTGTTTCTGCTTTCCTCAGCCTTAAACAGGCCTTCTCCTCTGCCTTAGTTCTCCATGGACCGGACTACAGTAAAACCTCCATCTTGGAGAAGCAGGTCTCATCTGTAAGGAGCGCGTGCTGTTCTTTTTCAAAAAAATTATAAAGCAAAAACGCTTTCCTGTGGATTCTTCTCCAATGCCTTGTCCCCTACCCAGAAAAATGATGGCATTGGAGATCAGGAACTCTTGGCCATAAAATTAGCTCTCGAAGAATGGAGACGTTTGCTAGAAGGTGCTCATTATGCCATCACTGTCTACACCGACCACAAAAATGTATTGTATCTGCAAACGGCATATTAACTAAACCCTCATCAAGCAGGTTGGACTTGGCTTACCAAGTTGCTCTGGTTGTACTGTAATCTGGTTCATAGTTGACTGTTTTTTGAAGATGGCACACTTTATTCCTCTGACCGGCCTTTCTTCTGCTAAAAGTCTGTCTAATCTCTTCAGTAAACACATTTTTCGTCTGCGATGACTCCCTAAGCATATCGTGTTCGATAGAGGAGTGAAATTTACTTCAAAGTTCTAAAGGCCACTCTGCAAGTTGTTTGAAGTTAAGTTGGATTTTCTTTCCGCCTACCACCATTAATCTAATGGAGAATTGGAATGGTTCAACCAGGTTTTGGAAAACTTTTTCAGCAATTTTGTGTCCGCACTTCAAGATGACTGGACTAGTCTCCTTCCCTGGGCAGAGTTTGCTTATAATAACTACACCTGGGAATTCACACCTTTTTTCTTGATTTATGGACAGCATCCAAGAATCCCTCTGCCAGTTCCAACACTGTCCAAAGTTCCAGCAGCCAGTTTCACTCAATTCTTGCACAAAGGGCAGGAGGCCAAGGAGTCTATAAGTAAAGGAGTAGGCCGATTGAAGGGAAATGCATACAAGAAGTATAGAGTTCCTCCACAATTCCACCCAGGAGACAAGGTCTAGTGATCCACCAAGTACATTTGTTTGAGGACCCACTGTTTTAAATTGGATCCTTGGTTTTCTACAAGCTCCGACTCCCACAGTCTTTGAAAACTCCCAAATGTTTTCATGTGCCTCTTCCCAAGTCTCTGTTCCGGAATCACTTCTCCAAGAAGTTTCCTCATGCTTCATCTCTCCTCTGGAAATGTTGTCTTCACTTTCCCCACAAGGCTAAAAAGAGGGGGCATAAGGCTCTCTGCGGCTGCCATATACTTACCTCTACATGACGTCCTCTGGCTCCTGGCCACCACCACATACCTCCATCACTACGTGACATACACCTACTAACCCACACTTACTATATTGCACACATCCATTACATACCTACCTTCCTACCTGCACTCACTATATAACACTCATCTATTATATACTTCTTTGCACTCACTAAATAACACACTAAATAACACACTTCCATTTTACACAAACCTACCCACACTCACTATATTATACTCATCCATTACCATTTATTTTAGCCTCTTTAGGGCTCTATGTGCTCTGACCCTTCTAGGGCATCTGTTTTTGGCCCCACGCAGGCACCATTTCAGTGGTCCTCGGGCACTATTTATATAGTCCTTACTCGGGAACCATTTCTATGGTCTTCATCTAGGTACCATTTATTTTGCCTCTTTAGGGCTCTCTTTGTTTTGGCCCTTTTCTAGGGCATCATCTGTTTTTGGCCACACGCAGGCACCATTTCAGTGGTCCTCGGGCACTATTTATATGGTCCTTTCTCGGGCACCATTTCTATGGTCCTCATTTGGGTACCATTTATTTTGGCCTCTTTAGGGCTCTATTTGTTTTGACCCTTTTCTAGGGCATCTGTTTTTGGCCACACGCAGGCACCATTTCAGTGGTCCTCGGGCACTATTTATATAGTCCTTTCTCAGGAACCATTTCTATGGTCTTCATCTAGGTACCATTTATTTGGCCTCTTTAGGGCTCTCTTTGTTTTGGCCCTTTTCTAGGGCATCATCTGTTTTTGGCCACACGCAGGCACCATTTCAGTGGTCCTCGGGCACTATTTATATGGTCCTTTCTCGGGCACCATTTCTATGGTCCTCATTTGGGTACCATTTATTTTGGCCTCTTTAGGGCTCTATTTGTTTTGACCCTTTTCTAGGGCATCTGTTTTTGGCCACACGCAGGCACCATTTCAGTGGTCCTCGGGCACTATTTATATGGTCCTTTCTCGGCCACCATTTCTATGGTCCTCATTTGGGTACCATTTATTTTGGCCTCTTTAGGGCTCTATATGTTTTGACCCTTTTCTAGGGCGTCTGTTTTTGGCCACACGCAGGCACCATTTCAGTGGTCCTCGGGCACTATTTATACAGTCCTTACTCGGGAACCATTTCTATGGTCTTCATCTAGGTACCATTTATGTGGCCTCTTTAGGGCTCTCTTTGTTTTAGCCCTTTTCTAGGGCATCATCTGTTTTTGGCCACACGCAGGCACCATTTCAGTGGTCCTCGGGCACTATTTATATAGTCCTTACTCAGGAACCATTTCTATGGTCTTCATCTAGGTACCATTTATTTGGCCTCTTTAGGGCTCTTTGTTTTGGCCCTTTTCTAGGGCATCATCTGTTTTTGGCCACACGCAGGCACCATTTCAGTGGTCCTCGGGCACTATTTATATGGTCCTTTCTCGGGCACCATTTCTATGGTCCTCATTTGGGTACCATTTATTTTGGCCTCTTTAGGGCTCTATTTGTTTTGACCCTTTTCTAGGGCATCTGTTTTTGGCCACACGCAGGCACTATTTCAGTGGTCCTCGGGCACTATTTATACAGTCTTTATTCGGGGACCATTTCTATGGTCTTCATCTAGGTACCATTTATTTGGCCTCTTTAGGGCTCTCTTTGTTTTAGCCCTTTTCTAGGGCATCATCTGTTTTTGGCCACACGCAGGCACCATTTCAGTGGTCGTCGGGCACTATTTATATAGTCCTTACTCAGGAACCATTTCTATGGTCTTGATCTAGGTACCATTTATTTGGCCTCTTTAGGGCTCTCTTTGTTTTGGCCCTTTTCTAGGGCATCATCTGTTTTTGGCCACACGCAGGCACCATTTCAGTGGTCCTCGGGCACTATTTATATGGTCCTTTCCTTGGCACCATTACTATGGTCCTCATTTGGGTACTATTTATTTTGGCCTCTTTAGGGCTCTCTTTGTTTTGGCCCTTTTCTAGGGCAACATCTCGTTGTAACCCGTCATCTACAGCGTAATCTCGCAAGATTACGCTGTGCTTTGCTGTAACTACCATAGACACATTAAAGAAGTGCAGAGATTGTGAATAGACATCCCGTGGAATGTCTATTCACTGTCTAAACACTTCAGTATTGTTAATGTGTTAGTATAAGACAGCACATAGCGATCTAAAAGGATCCCTATGCGCTGCCTAAATGAATGGAGAGGAGTGCATGACGCTGATTGGTCAGCGTCATACACTCCCCTGTACAATGCCCACTTGGTCTGAAGTAAAAACACGCCCACTTGGGCATTATGACACTCATTAGCATAAATCTAAAACCGCTAATAAAGTGGTGAAAATAGATCATGTTTTTTTTAATAGAAAGCATTACTGTCACCTACATTACAGCGCCGATCTCCCTATGTATGAGATTGGGCACTTATAATGTGGTGACAGAGCCTCTTTAACCCCTTCCTGCTGTGGCCACTTTTGACCTTCCTGACAGAGCCTCATTTTTCAAATCTGACATGTTTAAATTTATGTGGTAATAACTCCGGAATGCTTTTACCTATCCAAGCGATTCTGAGATTGTTTTCTCGTGACACATTGGACTTTATGTTATTGGCAAAATTTGCCCGATACATTCAGTATTTAATTGTGGAAAAACACCAAAATTTTGCGAAAAAAGGCAAAAATTAGCATTTTTCTCAATTTAAATGTATCTGCTTGTAAGACAGGCAGTTTTAACACACAAAAATTTTGCTAATTAACATCCCCCATATGTCTACTTTAGTTTGGCATAGTTTTTCGAACATCCTTTTATTTTTCTAGGACGTTATAAGGCTTTGAACTTTAGTAGCAATTTCTCACATTTTCAAGAAAATTTCAAAAAACTATTTTTACAGGGGCCAGTTCAGTTGTGAAGTGGCTTTGAGGTCATTGGCTTTTAGATATTAGAAACCACCAATAAGTCACCCCATTTTAAAAACTGCACCCCTCAAAGTATTCAAAACAGCATTTAGAAAGTTTCTTAACCCTTTAGACATTTCACAGGAATTAAGGCAAACTAGAGGTGAAATTTACAAAGTTCATTATTTTTTTCCAGAAATTCATTTTGAATCCATTTTTTTTGTACCACAGAAGGTTTTACCAGAGAAATGCCACACAATATTTATTGCCCAGGTTCTGCAGTTTTAGGAAATATCCCACATGTGGCTCTAGTGTGCTACTGGACTGAAGCACCGGCCTCCGAAGCAAAGGAGCACCTAGTGGATTTTGGGCCTCCTTTTTATTAGAATATATTTTAGGCACCATGTCAGCTTTGAAGAGGTCTTGTGGAACAGTGGAAACCCCCCAAAAGTGACCCCATTTGGGAAACTACACCCTTCGAGGAATTTATTTAGGGGTGTAGCAAGCATGTTGACCTGCCAGTTTTTTTTCAAAATTTTTTGGAACTAAGCCATGGTAAATGAAAATCCACATTTTTTCAAATAAAATGTAGGTTTAGCTAATTTTTTTTCATTTCCAAAAGAACTAAAGTAGAAAAAGCACCACAACATTTGTAGAGCAATTTCTCCCGAGTAAAACAGTACCCCACATGTGGTAATAAACGGTTGTTTGGACACATGGCATGGCTGAGAAGGGAAAGAGCGCCATTTGGCTCTTGGAGCTCAAATTTAGCAGGATTGCTTTGCGGAGGCCATGTCGCATTTGCAAAGCCCCTGAGGGGACAAAACTGTGGAAACCCCCAACAAGTGACCCCATTTTGGAAACTACACCCCATGAGGAAATTATCTAGGGGTACAGTGAGCAGTTTGACCCTACAGACGTTTTACAGAACTTATTGGAAGTAGGCCGTAAAAATGAAAATCTTCATTTTTTCAAAGAAAATGTAGGTTTAGCTATTTTAATTTTTATTAAGGACTGAAGGAGAAAAACCACCGCAAAATTTGTAAAGCAATTTCTCCCGAGTAAAACAATACCCCACATGTGGTCATAAACATCTGTTTGGACACACGGTAGGGATCAGAATGGAAGGAGCACCATTTGGATTTTGGAATGGTTTCTGGGCGCCATGTCACATTTGCTGAGCCCCTGTAGTACTAGTAGTCATTTGTGTTGCACATGATTAGAAATTCCCATGTAGCCCCAACCTAAAGCATAAAGCTCCTTCATGGGCAAAGTTGCCAACAAAAATAGGTATTTCCCATGATGCAGTAAAGTGATTTGGAAGGATATGGGGGCTGTAGATGGGATCTGCTCCCAATCGTACACGCATTCTCATATGTCTCACTATAGAGACTCTCTTCATGTAAGGGGCAGACATTACAAGATATCTGCAACCCCGGCATTATTCCCCATGTAGAAGATCATTCCCACAAAAATCCTTCATGTGTCTATAACTGTCCATAAAAGAGAGTCATTCATTCCTAAATATGTCACCAATCTTTCCTGATTACGCCATTTTATGGGTGCAACACGTCGGGCCATGTGTAGCAGTATACATATATACTCTATGTGAATAACGCAGACAATACATTCATATTAAATAGTCACCTACCTCTTGTAACTTACCTGTTCACCACATAGGAGTAGGACTGATGACATCATATGAAGGCACGTCATCTCTAAAAAGGGAAGAAAAAACAGTAAATAGATTGTAAATAAAAATAATAATTCTCAGTTAGACCCCGTTTACACAGAGTTTTTTTGCAGGCAGAAAAATCTGCCTCAAAATTCATTCAGGAATGGAAAATCTGCCTGCAAATTCTTGCCGCTATTTTCATGGCCTTTATCGCTGCATTTTTCGGGTAAAAAACGGCTCGAAAAACGCTTTCTCTGCCTTCCATCGATTTCAATGGGATGTAGGAGGCGGAACCGCGGCAAGAAAGAGTATGCCGCTTTTTTGTAACACGAGCGGCTGAAAGCCGCCGCGGAAAAAAACGCCTCCGCCTCCCATTGAAATCAATGGGAGGCTGTTTGGGACTTTTTTTGACACTGATTCTGATACGGTTTCCGCATCAAAAAACTTTGTGTGAACTGGGCCTTACAGATGTGTTAACCCTTAACTTGAATCAAGTTATACAATGTATCATAATACCAATTCAATACAATCTCGTGCCATCTAGGAAAAAAAAGCAACGTACACTTGTTTTTAACATGGGAGTCTATGGGCGACATATGGCATCCGTCGGAGTAAATACTTTCTTTTACATCTTCGTTTAACATCTCGCGCCATATATCTCGGGTTAGGCCCCATGCACATGACCGTATTTTCATCTATCCGTAAATACTGTCGGTAAATACGAATCCGTAGTCAGCCGTATATATATATGGAACGGTATCCGCAAATATGGTCTGTAGTGCATCCGTATTTGATCCGTATATACGGATACGTAAAAAAAAAGGGAGGCTGCAAATGATGTCACTAACCTGTTGCTTAGCAACGCTTCTGTAAATACGGACGATTTATGCATACACATCCGTAGCCGTCCGTATATACGGAAGCGCCCATAGGCTTCTATGGGAGAGTGGCAGGTTCTATCATTTTTTCAGCAAAAATACAGAAAGGTGTCCGTGGCCAATAGAAATGAATGGGTCCGTAATTACGGATGAAAAATACGGTCGTGTGCATGGGGCCGAAGACATAAGTTAAGGAAGGACAACCCAGACAACTGTTGTCACCCAAATTGTCCACACTCCTGAATGGCAAGACTGCTCAGTAATGTAACGCTACAGTATGGTGAGGTGACATATCACTTCATAACTAGACAGATTTACTATTTATATAGAGATGTGATAAAATCAATGCTACGGGGGCTGAAGGGAGGCAGAAAAGAAGAACGTTTTGCTTCTGAGTTATTTCCTGTTAACCCTTTCCTGTCGCTGCACTGGCTATTTATGTAAAGGAAAGGGTATTTAAATATGGCGCCTGCTCAGAAGCAGAGCGGGCGTCATAGCCGCTGGGTCTCTGCTGTGTAACACCGGCTCACACGCGGCAAGATGGCGGGAGCCGGTGTGTTCCTCTAGCAGCTGGCCGCCTTGTGAACGCTCCCAGCCCTGCTATAGGAAGATTGCTATTAGGACCTGCCTGTGGCAGGTCTCAATAACAAAGTACTGATTTCACCATAGACTGCAATACTGTGATATTGCAGTCTATGGCACAAGCGATCCAATGATCGCAGGTACAAATCCCCTAGAGGGGCTAAAAAACAATAAAAATAATTCCCTAGATCACAATATAAAAATAAACATAAACACATTAGGTATCCCTGCGTCCGAAAATACCCAAACTATAATAATATAAAAATATTTATCCAATATGGTGAACACCGTAGCGTGAAAAAAAATAAATGTCTGAATCGCTATTTTTTTGCCAATACAACTACCCGCAAAATTGAATGAAGTGTTTGAAATGCCCGATATTCCCCAAAATGGTATCAATAAAAACCACATCTTTCCACGTACAAAAAGACGCCTTACACAGCCCTGTACACAGAAATATAAAAACGTTATTATGGGGGTCACAATATGGTGCAAATATTTTTTTCAAACTTTGTCGTTTTTTTAAAAGGTAATAAAACATAACAAAAACTATATAAATTTGGTATCACCGCGATCGTACTGACCCTCAGAATAAAGGTAACACGTCACTTTCACTGTACAGTGAACACCGTAAAAACGAAATCCATAAGAAAATGCCGGCCTGCTGTTTTTTTCCAATTCCACTCCATTCTAAAAAAAAAATTCCAGCTTCCCAGTACATCACACATAATATTAACCCCTTCCCTCTTTAGCCACTTTTGACCTTCCTGACAGAGCCTCATTTTTCAAATCTGACATGTTTCCCTTTATGTGGTAATAACTTCGGAATGCTTTAACCTATCCAAGCGATTCTGAGATTGTTTTCTCATGACACATTGGACTTTATGTTACTGGCAAAATTTGCTCGATACATACAGTATTTAAATGTGAAAAACACCAAAATGTAACGAAAAATTGCAAAAATTTGCATTTTTCTAAATTTAAATGTATCTGCCTGCAGATAGTAATACCACACACAATTTTGCTAATTAACATCCCCCATATGTCTACTTTAGATTGGCCTCGTTTTTTGAACATCCTTTTATTTTTCTAGGATATTACAAGGCTTAGAACTTTAGCAGCAATTTCTCACATTTTCAAGAAAATTTCAAAAGGCTATTTTTACAGGGGCCAGTTCACTTGTGAAGCGGCTGTGAGGTCCTTAGATCTTAGAAACCACCAAAAAGTCACCCCATTTTAAAAACTTCACCCCTCAAAGTATTCAAAACAGCATTTAGAAAGTTTCTTAACCCTTTAGACGTTTCACAGGAATTAAACAAAAGTAGAGGTGAAATTTACAAACTAAATTTTTTGTTGTTGCAGAAATTTATTTTTAATCCATTTTTTTTGTAACACAAAGTTTAACCAGAGAAACGCAACTCAATATTTATTGCCCAGGTTCTGCAGTTTTAGGAAATATCTCACATGTGGTCCTAGTGTGCTAATGGACTGAAGCACCGGCCTCAGAAGCAAAGGAGCAACTAGAGGATTTTGGGGTCTCCTTTTTATTAGAATATATTTTAGGCTTCACGTCAGTTTTGAAGGGCTCTTGTGGTACCAAAACAGTGGAAACCCCCCAAAAGTGACCCCATTTGGGAAACTACACCCCTCGAAGGAATTTATTTAGGGGTATAGTGAGAAATTTGACAAGAAATTTCTTGGAAGTAGGCTGTGAAAATAAAAATCTACATTCTTTCAAATAAAATGTAGGTTTAGCAAATTTTTTTGTATTTCCAAAAGGACTAAAGGAAAAAAAGCACCGCAACATTTGTAGAGCGATTTCTCCCGAGTAAAAGAATACTCCACATGTGGTCATAAACGTCTGTTTGGACACATAGCAGGGCTTAGAAGGGAAAGAGCGCTATTTGACTTTTGGAGCTCAAATTTAGCAGGAATGGTTTGCGGAGGCCATGTCGCATTTGCAAAGCCCCTGAGGGACCAAAACAGTGGAAACCCCCAACAAGTGGCCCCATTTTGGAAACTGCACCCCTTGAGGAAATTATATAGGGGTATAGTGAGCATTTTGACACTGCAGGTTTTTTGCAGAAATTATTGGAAGTAGGCCGTGAAAATGAAAATCTATATTCTTTCAAAGAAAATGTAGGTTTAGCTAATTTTTTCTAATTTCCACAAGGATTAAAGGAGAAAAAGCACCGCATAATTTGTAAAGCAATTTCTCTAGAGTAAAACAATACCCCACATGTGGCAATAAATTGCTGTTTGGACACACAGCAGGGCTTAGAAGGGAAAGAACTCCATTTGGCTTTTGGATCTCAAATTTAGCAGGAATGGCTAGGACACATTTTCAGAGCCCTTGAGGGGACAAAACAATGAAAACGCCAAAAAAGTGACCCCATTTTGGAAACTACACCCCTTGAAGATCTACGTGTGTGGTGATCATTTTGACCCCCACAGGTGTTTCATAGAATTTATTAGAATTGGGCAGTGAAAATAAAAACAATCCTTTTTCATCAATAAGATGTAGCTTTAGGTCAACATTTTTAATTTTCTCAACAAATAAAGGAAAAAAAGAACCCCCCCCCCCCAATATTTGTAAAGCAATTTCTCCTGAGTACGGCAATACCCCATTTGTGGTCATAAACTGCTGTTTGGGCACATGGCAAGGAACAGAAGAGAAGGAGCGGCATTTCGCTTTTGGAGCCCAGATTTTGCTGGATTGGTTTCTTGACACCATGTCACTTTTGCAAAGCCCCTAAGGTACCAGTACAGTGGAAACTACCCAAAAGTGACTCCATTTGTGATACTACACCCCTTCAGGAATTAATCTAGGGGTGTAGTGAGCATTTTGACCCCACAGCTGTTTCATAGATTTTATTTGAATTGGGCAGTGAAAATAAAAATTACATTTTTTTTCCCAATAAGACGTAGCTTTAGCTCAAAAATTTTCATTTTCTCAAAAAATAAAGTAGAAAAAGAACCCAAAATTTGTTAAGCAATTTCTCCCGACTACGGCAATACCCCATATGTGGTTATAAACTCATTTTTGGGCACACAGCAGGGCTCAGAAGGGAAGGAGCGCAATTTAGCTTTCGGAGTACAGATTTTGCTGGATTGGTTTCTGGTCGTTATGTCGCATTTGCAAAACCCCTGTGGGACCAAAACAGTGGAAACCCCCCCAAAAGTGATCCCCATTTTGGAAACTACACCCCTCAATGCATTTACATAGTGGTGTAGTGAGCATGTTAACTCTGCAGCTGTTTTGCATAAATTAGTGTGCACTCAATATTGCAGAGTGAAAATGGGATATTTTCCATAGATATGCCAATATGTGGTGCCCAGCTTGTGCCACCATAACAAGACCGCGCTCTAATTATTATGCTGTGTTTCCCGGTTTTAGAATCACCCTACATGGGGCCCTAATCTTTTGCCTGGACATTTGACAGGGCTCATTGCGAGAGTACCATGCGAAATTGAGGCCTAATTTGGCGATTTACACAGAATTGGTTCACAATTGCAGAGGCTCAGATGGGAAATAATAAAATAAACCCCCCAGAAGTGAGCCCATTTTAGAAACTACACCCCTCGAGGCATTTAGTAAGGGGTGTAGTGAGCATTTTCACCCCACAGGTTTTTTCCATAAATAAATGTGCTGCGTATGGTGCAAAGTAAAAATTACATTTTTTCCCCAGAATTGCCAATTCAGTGGCAAGTATGTCGTGCCCAGCTTAGGACACTGTAGACACACACCCCAAAAATTGTTAAAAGGGTTCTCCCGGGTATGGCGGCGCCATACATGTGGAAGTAAACTGCTGTATGGGCACACTGTAGGGCTCAGATGGGTGGGAGCGCCATTTGGCTTTTGAAGCGTAGATTTTGCTTGGTAGTAGTTTTGTTTGAGTATTACTGGTGTTTCCATTTATAATGTGGGGGTACATGTAAGCTGGGCAGAGTACATCAGGGGCATAGTCAGGTGGCATAATAATGGGGTAAAAAAACAATAAAATGATCCATAGATGTGTGTTACGCAGTGAAGCCATCCTTTCTGCACAGGCCCGTGTCGCACTCATATATGGCGTCCTTTCTTATCCCCCTTTGGTCCACACTCCGCACCTTTGCAGTTTGTGGAATTTTGCTGGGAAGTGTTGTCCTGGTATAATATGGGCACCCTCGCTTCTAGCAGATATGTTTGGGTCCCCCCTTCATGGTTCAATAATTTGAGGGCCCTGATAAATCGTATCTTGAAACAGATGAAATGTTCCCCTCTGATCTGCACAACTGCATGTTTTTATTTCCTGACTTATTGGAGCCATAACTAATTAGATTTTTTCATAGACGTAGTGGTATGAGGGCTGTTTTTTTGAGGGACAAGCTGTAGTTATTATTGGTACCATTTTGGGGTACATGCGACTTTTTGATCACCTTTTATCCTATTTTTTGAGAGGCAAGGTGACCAAGAAACAGCAATTCTGCCATAGTTTTTTTAGGTTTTTTTTATACAGTGTTCACCATGCGTTATAAATTACATGTTAACTTTATTCTGCGGGTCGGTACGATTCCGGAAATACCTAATTTATGGCACTTTTTTATGTTTTACAACTTTTTGCACAATAAAATTACTTTTGTAAAAAGAATGTATTTTTTCTGTCGCCAAGTTGTGAGAACCAAATATGTATGCTTTATTTATTTTTTTCAATAATAAAGGACTTGATAAGGGAAAAAGGGCGATTGTGTTTTATTTTATTACTTAAAACTTTTATTATATTTTTTACAACTTTTTTTACACTTTACTTTAGTCCCGATAGGGGACTTGAAGGTCCAACTGTCAGATTTTTTTTTCTAATACATTGCACTACCTACGTAGTGCAATGTATTAGATCTGTCAGTCATTCACTGACAGCAAGCCGATTAGGCTTCGCCTCCGAGCGGGGCCTAATCGGCTTCCGTAATGGCAAACAGGAGGCCATTGTTAGGTCTCCTGGTGTCATAGTAGCAGTCGGCAGTTGTGCGATTGCAGGGCACAGCTGCCGATCTGCTAGCAACCACAAAGATCCAGCGATCGGATATGATCGCTGCATCTGAGGGGTTAATGGCAGGGATCAGCGCTAGCTCCAGTTCCTGCTGTTACATGTGGATGTCAGCTGTAACATAAAGCTGATATCCACCGCTGATGGCTCCGGCTCATCTCCTGAGCCGGCGCCATCTTGCCGGCAGCTACGGAAGCCTTTCAGGCCACGCCTCCGGGCGGAGGCTGGAAGTTTTCCGTGCTAGGCACACCGGGAGGCCACTATTAGGCCTCCGGTTGCCATTGCAGCCACCGACACCCCAGCGATTTCATTGCTGGGGTGTCGATGAGATGCAAACACCTTTAATGTAGCCATCACTTTTGACGGCTGCATTTAAGGGGTTAATGTAGGGGATCGAAGTTAACTTCGGTCCCGCCGTTACAGCAGGATGTCAGCTGTCAGATACAGCTGACATCCGGGGATGATGGCACCGACTCAGCTTCTGAGCCGGTGCCAAACATTTGGCGTAAGTATACGACATTTTGCGGGAAGCACTGGCTTTCCATGTCGTATACTTACGACAAATTCGAGAAGGGGTTAAATAGCACCATTAGAAAGTACAACTTGTCCCATAAAAATGAAACCCACACATGGCCGTGTCAACAAAAAAATAAAAAAGTTATTACTCTTTGAAGGCAGGGCGGAAAAAAAAAGCATAAAAACGAAAATCAGTCTGGTCCTTAAAGGGTTAAAGGGCTATTCCAGTTTCTGCGAATAAAAATTATTTTTTGTATAAAGGAAAGATATAACATTTTTCAATATACTTTCTGTATTATTTCCTTACGATTTTAAGATCTCTTCTTGCTGTCATTGAATAGTAATGTACATTTTTTTTACTTACATTGGATAAAAATCTGTCAGATGTCAGACCCCAAAATTAAATTCAGACCCCAGACCAGAACCCTAAATTAATTCAGAACCTGATATTAATACTGTCTCTAGACCAGACACCTGAATATATTCAGACCCCTGACTAGACCCCAAATTCAATTAAGACACCAGACCCAGAGCGGCTATTAGTAGTATCTGGGCCCTGTACTGACAAATGGTTAGGGCCCCTTTGGCTCCCAACCTCCATTGTTTACTTTTGGTGGAGACTTGGGTATTACATGATCCTGCTCCAGTATAATAATTGGGGGATCCCCACACACAGTGCTCCTTGATTTGTGGGTTTATATTGCAGTTCTGTGCTAGAAACAAGTGCTGAATTATCAGAGTGTCTGGATTATTGGATGCCGGATTAAAGGAATTACACTCTATGTTTATATTAACACACAACCTGTAGACATATGAACATTATATACACAACATATATACAGCGTGGCTGCGGGGGAGGGGGGGCTGCTCTGTGTAATGACGGCCATGTGGTGTAATAGAGTATATGGACAGGGGGTGTATAAAGCAGATAGACCCTATAAGTGAGCAGGTGAGAGGGGTAAAGACAAGGAGAATTGTGGGTAAACCAGTGGGTGGACAGGTGTGAAGCTCCACCCCCGCTCTCACCTGTCTTACAGGAAACCTCCGGCCACAGATGAAGACTTCCCAGCGCTCCTGAATCCTCCGCTGCGGTATCTGGGTGACGTCTTTCTGTTCAGGGCTCGGCCGTTTGCTGTACTGACGTCTCCTGCCTCCTAATGCAGAAGCAGGAGGGTCTGTCACACGGGAGGACTTGATGGAGGGGCTGCTCGGTCCTCTGGTCTGGACGCTGCTGCCGTCCCCTCGTCCTCATTTCCATGGAGTGATTGTCACCCCCAGAGTCATGGAACTGCTGAATAGTGACGTCACTGGGAGGTCCTGAAGCTCCGGCGTCTGCAGAAATGGAGGGATCGCAGGTCCTTGTGCAGCTTCACTCAGATCCAGATAAGATAAAACCGCTCTCCTGCAGGAGTGTCCCCATAATCCAGCGCTTTTATTATCTCCCCTGTGGACATGTCCTGGCGTCTTCTTGTTATAGTCACCGGACGTCTGATTTACCCTCTAACACTGAGATGTCGGCTTCTGATCAGAGTTATGGCGCTCTACCTGCCCCCGATATGTCACCTGAATGGCGCCGTTCTGGAGATCCCCCGCTGTCCTCTACTAGGCCGCAGCTGAAGCCGGTAATAACCATGACAACAGAGCAGCGTTGCCATGAGCCACCCAGGAGCTCGTATAGGAAATATTACAACTGCCATTACCAGTGAGCGGAGATATTGGAGGAGATTTATTATTAGTGTCATGAGGAACATTGTACATAATAAATGACTTGTGACACGTTTCTCTTCTTTACGACACCTCATGACTGACATTTATATGCACCCCAAAAAATTGGACAGCTGCGTGTATGGTAAAATAAAAAAAAGCCCATAGTCCCCTGGAAATTCCCCGCTGCTCCAGCGCCGATGACCCTGTGGTCTCCCGCCAGTCTCTGTTTTTTTTCCTCAAAACCTGGACAACCCCTTCATTTGTGAGAATTGAGAACCTCCAAGAAGAAAGGCCGAAATAAAGAGCTTAAAGAGGCTCTGTCACCACATTATAAGTGGCCTATATTGTACGTGATGTGATCGGCGCTGTAATGTGGATCACAGCAGTGTTTTTTTATTTAGAAAAACGATCATTTTTGGCGGAGTTATGACCTATTTTAGCTTTATGCTAATGAGTCTCTGAATGGACAACTGGGCGTGTTTTACTATATGACCAAGTGGGCGATCACATCATGTACAAGATAGACCACTTATAATGTGGTGACAGCGCCTCCTTAAGGTTTGTCTCATGAAGAACAGCCTCTTCTGCAATCAGGGTATGATCACACGGAGTGTTTTCAGGCGTATTTTGGGGCGTTTACGCATCGAAAAATGCCTGAAAAAAATGGAAGAACGCCTGCAAACATCTGCCCATTGATTTCAATGGGAAATACGGCGTTCTGTTCCAACGGGGCGTTTTTTTACGCCTCGTTTTCCAAAATAAGGGTATTCCTTTAACATGGAATATGCTGCGATCACTTTTTGAGTCATACCTGCCCACAGGTTGTGTGTGTTATTGCAGCCCTGCCTCTTTTACTACAATGAAGCTGAGCTGCAATACCAGGCACGACCCATGGACAAGTGTGGCGCTGTTTTTGGAAGAAAGCAGCCATGTTTTTCTAATCCTGGACAACTTCTTTAACCCTTCCCTGTCAAGATGGGAATCTCATACGTCCCGGCAGGAAGGCACCTTGGTAGACAAGGACGAATAAATCAGGAACCAACATGAAGTTTAACCCCTTCCCGACATTTGACGTATCCATACGCCAAAGTCGGAAAGGGGAAGTATGGAACAGGCTCACGGAGTGAACCCGCTCCATACGATGCCGGTGTATATGTATATGACACTCGTGCACGATCCCGCTTGTTTAACTCGTTAAATGCCGCGGTCAATAGCGACCACAGAATTTAAATCGTTAGAAAGAGGGGGCGACCCCCTCTAACAGCTCATCACGCCCCCCCGCAATGCAATCGTGGAAAGCGGCAGTTATGGGAGCACTCGTTGGCACTTTTATGGGAGCACTGGATGGAAGTGTTATGGGAGCACTGTGGTTGGCACTGTTATGGGAACACTGTACTTGGCACTGCTGTGGGAGCACTGTGGTTGGCACTGGTATGGAGACACTGTGGCTGTCATTTATTATGAGGGCAATGTGGTATTTCGTTGCACTGTGAATGTCCTTAACCCCTTCCCGCTCCTGGACGTACTATTAGGTCATGGTAGCTGTATCGTTCGCGCTCCATGACCTAATAGTACGTCTCGGGAGTAACGGCTATTTCGGCCGTCCTCCCGACACATACAAGAGCTGTGACAGCTGCTGTGTCATACAGCAGCTGCCGCAGCTCCTACAGCGGCGACCGATCGCTGTGTCCCCGCTGATTAACCCCTTAAAAGCCGCGTTCAATAGGGATCGCGGCTTTTTAGGGGTTAAGCTACAATCGCCGGCCTGCTACACGATAGCGGCCGGCGATTGTAACTATGGCAACCGGACACCAAACAATGGCGTCCGGCTATGCCATCGACAAAGTCAGGACCCACTATGCTTGCTGTCAGTGAGTAGATGACAGCTCTAATACACTGCACTACGCATGTAGTGCAGTGTATTAGAATAGCGATCAGGACCTCCTGCCCTCATGTCCCCTAGTGGGACAAAGTAATAAAGTTAAAAAAAAGTACAAAAAAGATGTGTAAAAATAAGAAAATAAAAGATGCAAAAGTAATAAAAGTAAAAATCCCCCTTTTTACCTTATCAGTCCTTTATTATTAATAAAAATAGATAAATAAACAAATAAACTATACATAATTGGTATCGCCGCGTCCGTAACGGCCTGAACTACAAAATGATTTCATTATTTATCCCGCGTGGTGAACGCCGAAAAGAAAATAATAATAAACCGTACCAGAATCACAATTGTTTGGTCACTTCACCTCCCAAAAAATGGAATAAAAAGAGATCAAAAAGTCGCATGTACCGAAAAATGGAACTGATGGAAACTACAGCTCGTTACGCAAAAAATAAGTCCTCGCACGGCTTTATTGATGGAAAAATAAAAACGTTCTGGCTCTTAGAATAAGGTAACACAAAAAGTGAATGATTTTTTACAAAACGTATTTTATTGTGCAAACGCCATAAGACATAAAAAAAACTATAAACATCCGGCATCGCCGTAATCGTATCGCCCCGCAGAATAAAGTGAATATGTCATTTATAGCGCCTCTACTTTGCTCTAAATTCCAGTGAAACACCTAAAGTGTTCATAAACTTTCTACATGCTGTTGTGAATACTTTGAGGGGTCTAGTTTCTAAAATGGGGTGTCTAATATATAGGCCCCTCAAAGCAACATCAGAACTGAACTGGAACCTAAAAAAAAAAAAAAACCTAATGAGCATTGGCTACTCCAAGATGACCCCAGTTTTGACCGTTTGTATAAACGGAGACCCCTATTAGACCGTTTCAGTGCCCGGTTTTCCCAAGCATACACCCCCGAGAAGTGTATTTCTATTGATGAGTCCTTGGTACATTTTAAAGGGAGGCTTCAATTCCTCGAGTACCTGCCGGGTAAGAGGGCAAGGTATGGCGTGAAGATGTGTAAGCTGTGTGAGTGCATCAGGGTATACCTACAGATTTAGGATACATGAAGGGAAGGGCACCAGTATTCAGCCCCCAGAATGCCCCCCCCCCCCTTACTGGGAGTTATGCAAAAATTGTGTGGGATTTGGTGCACCCACTGCTGGACCAGGGTTACCACCTCTACCTGGATAATTTTTATACCAGCGTCCCACTCTTCAAGTGCCTCGCTTCCAGAAGTCCGGCGGCATGCGGCACTGCTAGAACAAATCTGAGAGGCCTCCCTAAGACTCTGCAGGGCAAACACTCAGACGGGGTGAGAGCAGGGCACAATCTAGCAGCAACAGATTGTGTGTCAAGTACAAGACAAGAGAGATGCCACACCAGTACCCATGTACCTGTACGAGGTACCAGTACAGAGACCCCCAAACCAGACTGCATCCTGGACTACAATAGGTACATGGGAGGGGTGGACTTGTCAGATCAAGTCCTGAAGCCCTACTGCGCCATGCGGTGTGGTATGAGAAGCTGGCCGTGCACATCATACAGATGGCATTGTACAACGCGTACGTGCTACATCCATGTACAGGCCAGATGGGAACTTTCCTGGAATTTCAAGAGGTGGTTATCAAGAAACTAATTTTTAGGGACCAAGAAGGGGGGACACCCAGTACTTCTGGAAGCAAGGCCACACGCATCGTACCAGGGCAACACTTTCCAGGAGAAGTTCCCCAAACTGGCAAGAAAGGAAAAAGTCAAAAGAGGTACAAAGTCTGCTATAAGAGGGGGATAAGGGATGGCACAATATATCAATGTGACGTGTCCCGAAAAACTAAGGCTCCGTATGAAAGAGTGCTTCAAAATGTATCATACATCACTTGATTTTTAATCTACCCCAGTTTTACTTACCCTGATGCACTCCGCACAGATTATCCCCCTTATCTTTCCCTTCTGAGCCCTGCCGTGTGCCCAGGCAGCTGATAACAGCCACATTGAGGGTATTGCCATATCTGTGAGAACCCACATTACAGTTTATGGGGTGTATGTCCCGGTAAAAATGCTCACTACACCTCTAGATGAATGCCTTAAGGGTGTAGTTTTTAAAATTGGGTCACTTCTCAGAGGTTTCAACTGTACTGGTACCTCAGGGGCTTCTGCATACATGACTTTGCACCAGAAAATCCCCAGTAGACCAAATGGTGGTCCTTTCCTTCTGAGCCCTCCCATGAGCCCAAATGTCAGTTTATCACCACAAATTGGGCATTGCCACACTCAGGACAAATTGGGCAACAAAATTGGGTATTTTATTTCTTGTGAAAATAATATATTTTGAGCTAAAAAAAACATATTATTGGAAAAAATTATATTTTTTTAAATTCCCAGCCCAATTCAAATAAGTTCTGTGAAGAAACTATGGGGGTCTAAATGGTCACATAACCCATCATTTAATTCCTTGAGGGGTGTAGTTTCCAAAATGGGGTCACTTCTGGTGGGTTTCCATTGCTTTGATACCTCTGGGGCTCTGCAAATGCGACATGGCACCCAAAAACCAAACCAGCAAAATCTGGACTCCAAAGAACACACAGCGCTCCTTCCCTTCTGAGGCCTCCCATGGGCTCAAACGGCAGTTTATCTCCACAAATGGGGTATTGCTGCACTTAGTAGAAATTGGGCAACAAAATGGTGTATTTTGTTCCCTGTGAAAATAAGAAATTATGATAAAAAATTACATGTTATTGGAAAAAATTTCATTTTTTTTATTTCACAGCCCAATTCAAATAGGTGCTGTGAAAAAACTGTGCAGTCTAAATGGTAAAAACAACCATAAATGAATTCCTTGAGAGGTGTAGTTTCCAAAATGGGGTCACTTCTGGTGGTTTTCCATTGCTTTGATACCTCTGGGGCCAGGGCCGATTCTAGCTTTTCTGCTGCCTGAGGCGAAAATGGAAATGGCGCCCCCCCCCCCCTCCACAGAAAAAAAAAAAAATTGTAAGTAAGAAACAACTTGTAAAACGAAACAAAAAAATTAAAGCTGTGTGAACAAAAAAATACATTAGGGCCTGTTCACATCACCGTTCGCTTCTGTTCCGAGGTTCTGTCGGGTGAACACCGCAACGGAAAGTGAAAGTGACAGCACAGCTTCCGTTTCAGTCACCATTGATCTCAATGTTGATGGAAACATCACTAATGGCTTCCGTTCGTCACCATTCCGTCTGGTTTCCGGTTTTCCGACGGAATCAATAGCGGAGTCGACTACGGAACGGAACGGAATAGAACGGTGATGTGAACAGGCCCTTATTGAACATCATTGTTATAAACTGCAAGGTCTCATAATGCTACAGGCAATTGTGTAGTAAATATCCCTATATTGCCCCAGCTATAAATACTAGTAAAATGACCAGGGCAACGTGTATCCAAAATTCAAACACAAAAATGAAAGAACAATGTCAGTGTTCAAACTTGTGTCAGGGCTCCTTTAATGGCTCTTTACAGTCAGTATAGTAACACATGCGGCACTTTACAGTCAGTATAGTAACACATGCGGCACTTTACAGTCAGTATAGTAACACATGCGGCACTTTACAGTCAGTATAGTAACACATGCGGCACTTTACAGTCAGTATAGTAACACATGCGGCACTTTACAGTAAGTATAGTAATACATGCGGCACTTTACAGTCAGTATTGTAACACATGCTGCTCTTTACAGTCAGTATAGTAACACATGCGGCACTTTACAGTCAGTATAGTAACACATGCGGCACTTTACAGTCAGTATAGTAACACATGCGGCACTTTACAGTCAGTATAGTAACGCATGCGGCACTTTACAGTCAGTATAGTAACACATGCGGCACTTTACAGTAAGTATAGTAATACATGCGGCACTTTACAGTCAGTATTGTAACACATGCTGCTCTTTACAGTCAGTATAGTAACACATGCGGCACTTTACAGTCAGTATAGTAACACATGCGGCACTTTACAGTCAGTATAGTAACACATGCGGCACTTTACAGTCAGTATAGTAACACATGCGGCACTTTACAGTCAGTATAGTAATACATGCGGCACTTTACAGTCAGTATAGTAACACATGCTGCTCTTTACAGTCAGTATAGTAACACATGCGGCACTTTACAGTCAGTATAGTAACACATGCGGCACTTTACAGTCAGTATAGTAACACATGCGGCACTTTACAGTAAGTATAGTAATACATGCGGCACTTTACAGTCAGTATTGTAACACATGCTGCTCTTTACAGTCAGTATAGTAACACATGCGGCACTTTACAGTCAGTATAGTAACACATGCGGCACTTTACAGTCAGTATAGTAACACATGCGGCACTTTACAGTCAGTATAGTAACACATGCGGCACTTTACAGTCAGTATAGTAATACATGCGGCACTTTACAGTCAGTATAGTAACACATGCTGCTCTTTACAGTCAGTATAGTAACACATGCGGCACTTTACAGTCAGTATAGTAACACATGCGGCACTTTACAGTCAGTATAGTAACACATGCGGCACTTTACAGTCAGTATAGTAACACACGCGGCACTTTACAGTCAGTATAGTAACACACGCGGCACTTTACAGTCAGTATAGGAACACATGCTGCTCTTTACAGTCAGTATAGTAACACATGCGGCACTTTACAGTCAGTATAGTAACACATGCGGCACTTTACAGTCAGTATAGTAACACACGCGGCACTTTACAGTCAGTATAGTAACGCACGCTGCACTTTACAGTCAGTATAGTAACGCATGCGGCACTTTACAGTCAGTATAGTAACACATGCGGCACTTTACAGTAAGTATAGTAATACATGCGGCACTTTACAGTAAGTATTGTAACACATGCTGCTCTTTACAGTCAGTATAGTAACACATGCAGCACTTTACAGTCAGTATAGTAACACATGCGGCACTTTACAGTCAGTATAGTAACACATGCGGCACTTTACAGTCAGTATAGTAACACATGCGGCACTTTACAGTCAGTATAGTAATACATGCGGCACTTTACAGTCAGTATAGTAACACATGCGGCACTTTACAGTCAGTATAGTAATACATGCGGCACTTTACAGTCAGTATAGTAACACATGCTGCTCTTTACAGTCAGTATAGTAATACATGCGGCACTTTACAGTCAGTATAGTAACACATGCGGCACTTTACAGTCAGTATAGTAATACATGCGGCACTTTACAGTCAGTATAGTAACACATGCTGCTCTTTACAGTCAGTATAGTAACACATGCGGCACTTTACAGTCAGTATAGTAACACATGCGGCACTTTACAGTCAGTATAGTAACACATGCAGCACTTTACAGTCAGTATAGTAACACATGCGGCACTTTACAGTCAGTATAGTAATACATGCGGCACTTTACAGTCAGTATAGTAACACAAGCGGCACTTTACAGTCAGTATAGTAACACATGCGGCACTTTACAGTCAGTATAGTAACGCACACTGCACTTTACAGTCAGTATAGTAAAACACGCGGCACTTTACATTCAGTATAGTAAAGCACGCTGCACTTTACAGTCAGTATAGTAACACATGCGGCACTTTACAGTCAGTATAGTAACACATGCAGCACTTTACAGTCAGTATAGTAACACATGCGGCACTTTACAGTCAGTATAGTAACACATGCGGCACTTTACAGTCAGTATAGTAACACATGCTGCACTTTACAGTCAGTATAGTAACACATGCGGCACTTTACAGTCAGTATAGTAACGCATGCTGCACTTTACAGTCAGTATAGTAACGCATGCTGCACTTTACAGTCAGTATAGTAACGCACGCTGCACTTTACAGTCAGTATAGTAACACATGCTGCTCTTTACAGTCAGTATAGTAACACATGCGGCACTTTACAGTCAGTATAGTAACACATGCGGCAGTTTACAGTCAGTATAGTAACACATGCAGCACTTTACAGTCAGTATAGTAACACATGCGGCACTTTACAGTCAGTATAGTAATACATGCGGCACTTTACAGTCAGTATAGTAACACAAGCGGCACTTTACAGTCAGTATAGTAACACATGCGGCACTTTACAGTCAGTATAGTAACGCATGCGGCACTTTACAGTCAGTATAGTAACGCACGCTGCACTTTACAGTCAGTATAGTAACACACGCGGCACTTTACATTCAGTATAGTAAAGCACGCTGCACTTTACAGTCAGTATAGTAACACATGCGGCACTTTACAGTCAGTATAGTAACACATGCAGCACTTTACAGTCAGTATAGTAACACATGCGCCACTTTACAGTCAGTATAGTAACACATGCGGCACTTTACAGTCAGTATAGTAACACATGCGGCACTTTACAGTCAGTATAGTAACACATGCGGCACTTTACAGTCAGTATAGTAACACATGCGGCACTTTACAGTCAGTATAGTAACACATGCGGCACTTTACAGTCAGTATAGTAACACATGCTGCACTTTACAGTCAGTATAGTAACACATGCGGCACTTTACAGTCAGTATAGTAACGCATGCTGCACTTTACAGTCAGTATAGTAACGCATGCTGCACTTTACAGTCAGTATAGTAATGCACGCTGCACTTTACAGTCAGTATAGTAACACATGCTGCTCTTTACAGTCAGTATAGTAACACATGCGGCACTTTACAGTCAGTATAGTAACACATGCGGCAGTTTACAGTCAGTATAGTAACACATGCAGCACTTTACAGTCAGTATAGTAACACATGCGGCACTTTACAGTCAGTATAGTAATACATGCGGCACTTTACAGTCAGTATAGTAACACAAGCGGCACTTTACAGTCAGTATAGTAACACATGCGGCACTTTACAGTCAGTATAGTAACGCATGCGGCACTTTACAGTCAGTATAGTAACGCACGCTGCACTTTACAGTCAGTATAGTAACACACGCGGCACTTTCATTCAGTATAGTAAAGCACGCTGCACTTTACAGTCAGTATAGTAACACATGCGGCACTTTACAGTCAGTATAGTAACACATGCAGCACTTTACAGTCAGTATAGTAACACATGCGGCACTTTACAGTCAGTATAGTAACACATGCGGCACTTTACAGTCAGTATAGTAACACATGCGGCACTTTACAGTCAGTATAGTAACACATGCGGCACTTTACAGTCAGTATAGTAACACATGCGGCACTTTACAGTCAGTATAGTAACACATGCGGCACTTTACAGTCAGTATAGTAACACATGCTGCTCTTTACAGTCAGTATAGTAACACATGCGGCACTTTACAGTCAGTATAGTAACACATGCGGCAGTTTACAGTCAGTATAGTAACACATGCGGCACTTTACAGTCAGTATAGTAACACATGCAGCACTTTACAGTCAGTATAGTAACACATGCTGCATTTTACAGTCAGTATAGTAACACATGCGGCACTTTACAGTCAGTATAGTAACACATGCGGAACTTTACAGTCAGTATAGTAACACATGCGGCACTTTACAGTCAGTATAGTAACACATGCGGCACTTTACAGTCAGTATAGTAACACATGCGGCACTTTACAGTCAGTATAGTAACGCACGCTGCACTTTGGAGTCAGTATAGTAACGCATGCGGCACTTTACAGTCAGTATAGTAACACATGCGGCACTTTACAGTAAGTATAGTAATACATGCGGCACTTTACAGTCAGTATTGTAACACATGCTGCTCTTTACAGTCAGTATAGTAACACATGCGGCACTTTACAGTCAGTATAGTAACACATGCGGCACTTTACAGTCAGTATAGTAACACATGCGGCACTTTACAGTCAGTATAGTAACACATGCGGCACTTTACAGTCAGTATAGTAATACATGCGGCACTTTACAGTCAGTATAGTAACACATGCTGCTCTTTAGTCAGTATAGTAACACATGCGGCACTTTACAGTCAGTATAGTAACACATGCGGCACTTTACAGTCAGTATAGTAACACATGCGGCACTTTACAGTCAGTATAGTAACACATGCGGCACTTTACAGTCAGTATAGTAACACATGCGGCACTTTACAGTAAGTATAGTAATACATGCGGCACTTTACAGTCAGTATTGTAACACATGCTGCTCTTTACAGTCAGTATAGTAACACATGCGGCACTTTACAGTCAGTATAGTAACACATGCGGCACTTTACAGTCAGTATAGTAACACATGCGGCACTTTACAGTCAGTATAGTAACACATGCGGCACTTTACAGTCAGTATAGTAATACATGCGGCACTTTACAGTCAGTATAGTAACACATGCTGCTCTTTACAGTCAGTATAATAACACATGCGGCACTTTACAGTCAGTATAGTAACACATGCGGCACTTTACAGTCAGTATAGTAACACATGCGGCACTTTACAGTCAGTATAGTAATACATGCGGCACTTTACAGTCAGTATAGTAACACATGCTGCTCTTTACAGTCAGTATAGTAACACATGCGGCACTTTACAGTCAGTATAGTAACACATGCGGCACTTTACAGTCAGTATAGTAACACACGCAGCACTTAACAGTCAGTATAGTAACACATGCGGCACTTTACAGTCAGTATAGTAACGCACGCTGCACTTTACAGTCAGTATAGTAACGCATGCGGCACTTTACAGTCAGTATAGTAACACATGCGGCACTTTACAGTAAGTATAGTAATACATGCGGCACTTTACAGTCAGTATTGTAACACATGCTGCTCTTTACAGTCAGTATAGTAACACATGCAGCACTTTACAGTCAGTATAGTAACACATGCGGCACTTTACAGTCAGTATAGTAACACATGCGGCACTTTACAGTCAGTATAGTAACACATGCGGCACTTTACAGTCAGTATAGTAATACATGCGGCACTTTACAGTCAGTATAGTAACACATGCTGCTCTTTACAGTCAGTATAGTAACACATGCGGCACTTTACAGTCAGTATAGTAACACATGCGGCACTTTACAGTCAGTATAGTAACACATGCAGCACTTTACAGTCAGTATAGTAACACATGCGGCACTTTACAGTCAGTATAGTAATACATGCGGCACTTTACAGTCAGTATAGTAACACAAGCGGCACTTTACAGTCAGTATAGTAACACATGCGGCACTTTACAGTCAGTATAGTAACGCACGCTGCACTTTACAGTCAGTATAGTAACACACGCGGCACTTTACAGTCAGTATAGTAACGCACGCTGCACTTTACAGTCAGTATAGTAACACATGCGGCACTTTACAGTCAGTATAGTAACACATGCAGCACTTTACAGTCAGTATAGTAACACATGCGGCACTTTACAGTCAGTATAGTAACAGATGCGGCACTTTACAGTCAGTATAGTAACACATGCTGCACTTTACAGTCAGTATAGTAACACATGCAGCACTTTACATTCAGTATAGTAACGCATTCTGCACTTTACAGTCAGTATAGTAACGCATGCTGCACTTTACAGTCAGTATAGTAACACATGCGGAACTTTACAGTCAGTATAGTAACACATGCGGCACTTTACAGTCAGTATAGTAACACATGCGGCACTTTACAGTCAGTATAGTAACACATGCAGCACTTTACAGTCAGTATAGTAACACATGCTGCTCTTTACAGTCAGTATAGTAACACATGCGGCACTTTACAGTCAGTATAGTAACACATGCGGCAGTTTACAGTCAGTATAGTAACACATGCGGCACTTTACAGTCAGTATAGTAACACATGCAGCACTTTACAGTCAGTATAGTAACACATGCTGCACTTTACAGTCAGTATAGTAACACATGCGGCACTTTACTGTCAGTATAGTAACACACGCTGCACTTTACAGTCAGTATAGTAACACACGCTGCACTTTACAGTCAGTATAGTAACACATGCGGCACTTTACAGTCAGTATAGTAACACATGCGGCACTTTACAGTCAGTATAGTAACGCACGCTGCACTTTACAGTCAGTATAGTAACGCACGCTGCACTTTACAGTCAGTATAGTAACGCATGCGGCACTTTACAGTCAGTATAGTAACACATGCGGCACTTTACAGTCAGTATAGTAACACATGCGGCACTTTACAGTCAGTATAGTAACACATGCGGCACTTTACAGTCAGTATAGTAACACATGCGGCACTTTACAGTCAGTATAGTAACACATGCAGCACTTTACAGTCAGTATATTAACACATGCAGCACTTTACAGTCAGTATAGTAACACATGCTGCACTTTACAGTCAGTATAGTAACGCATGCTGCACTTTACAGTCAGTATAGTAACACATGCGGCACTTTACAGTCAGTATAGTAACACATGCGGCACTTTACAGCCAGTATAGTAACACATGCGGCACTTTACAGTCAGTATAGTAACACATGCTGCACTTTACAGTCAGTATAGTAACACATGCGGCACTTTACAGTCAGTATAGTAACACACGTGGCACTTTACAGTCAGTATAGTAACACACGCGGCACTTTACAGTCAGTATAGTAACGCACGCTGCACTTTACAGTCAGTATAGTAACGCACGCTGCACTTTACAGTCAGTATAGTAACACATGCGGCACTTTACAGTCAGTATAGTAACACATGCGGCACTTTACAGTCAGTATAGTAACGCACGCTGCACTTTACAGTCAGTATAGTAACGCACGCTGCACTTTACAGTCAGTATAGTAACACATGCAGCACTTTACAGTCAGTATAGTAACACATGCGGCACTTTACAGTCAGTATAGTAACACATGCTGCACTTTACAGTCAGTATAGTAACGCATGCTGCACTATACAGTCAGTATAGTAACACATGCGGCACTTTACAGTCAGTATAGTAACACATGCGGCACTTTACAGTCAGTATAGTAACACATGCAGCACTTTACAGTCAGTATATTAACACATGCAGCACTTTACAGTCAGTATAGTAACACATGCTGCACTTTACAGTCAGTATAGTAACGCATGCTGCACTTTACAGTCAGTATAGTAACACATGCGGCACTTTACAGTCAGTATAGTAACACATGCAGCACTTTACAGTCAGTATAGTAAAACATGCGGCACTTTACAGTCAGTATAGTAATACATGCGGCACTTTACAGTCAGTATAGTAACACAAGCGGCACTTTACAGTCAGTATAGTAACACATGCGGCACTTTACAGTCAGTATAGTAACGCACGCTGCACTTTACAGTCAGTATAGTAACACACGCGGCACTTTACAGTCAGTATAGTAACGCACGCTGCACTTTACAGTCAGTATAGTAACACATGCGGCACTTTACAGTCAGTATAGTAACACATGCAGCACTTTACAGTCAGTATAGTAACACATGCGGCACTTTACAGTCAGTATAGTAACACATGCGGCACTTTACAGTCAGTATAGTAACACATGCTGCACTTTACAGTCAGTATAGTAACACATGCAGCACTTTACATTCAGTATAGTAACGCATTCTGCACTTTACAGTCAGTATAGTAACGCATGCTGCACTTTACAGTCAGTATAGTAACACATGCGGCACTTTACAGTCAGTATAGTAACACATGCGGCACTTTACAGTCAGTATAGTAACACATGCGGCACTTTACAGTCAGTATAGTAACACATGCAGCACTTTACAGTCAGTATAGTAACACATGCTGCTCTTTACAGTCAGTATAGTAACACATGCGGCACTTTACAGTCAGTATAGTAACACATGCGGCAGTTTACAGTCAGTATAGTAACACATGCGGCACTTTACAGTCAGTATAGTAACACATGCAGCACTTTACAGTCAGTATAGTAACACATGCTGCACTTTACAGTCAGTATAGTAACACATGCGGCACTTTACAGTCAGTATAGTAACACACGCTGCACTTTACAGTCAGTATAGTAACACACGCTGCACTTTACAGTCAGTATAGTAACACATGCGGCACTTTACAGTCAGTATAGTAACACATGCGGCACTTTACAGTCAGTATAGTAACGCACGCTGCACTTTACAGTCAGTATAGTAACGCACGCTGCACTTTACAGTCAGTATAGTAACGCATGCGGCACTTTACAGTCAGTATAGTAACACATGCGGCACTTTACAGTCAGTATAGTAACACATGCGGCACTTTACAGTCAGTATAGTAACACATGCGGCACTTTACAGTCAGTATAGTAACACATGCGGCACTTTACAGTCAGTATAGTAACACATGCAGCACTTTACAGTCAGTATATTAACACATGCAGCACTTTACAGTCAGTATAGTAACACATGCTGCACTTTACAGTCAGTATAGTAACGCATGCTGCACTTTACAGTCAGTATAGTAACACATGCGGCACTTTACAGTCAGTATAGTAACACATGCGGCACTTTACAGTCAGTATAGTAACACATGCGGCACTTTACAGTCAGTATAGTAACACATGCTGCACTTTACAGTCAGTATAGTAACACATGCGGCACTTTACAGTCAGTATAGTAACGCACGCTGCACTTTACAGTCAGTATAGTAACACACGTGGCACTTTACAGTCAGTATAGTAACACACGCGGCACTTTACAGTCAGTATAGTAATGCACGCTGCACTTTACAGTCAGTATAGTAACACATGCGGCACTTTACAGTCAGTATAGTAACACATGCGGCACTTTACAGTCAGTATAGTAACGCACGCTGCACTTTACAGTCAGTATAGTAACGCACGCTGCACTTTACAGTCAGTATAGTAACACATGCAGCACTTTACAGTCAGTATAGTAACACATGCGGCACTTTACAGTCAGTATAGTAACACATGCTGCACTTTACAGTCAGTATAGTAACGCATGCTGCACTTTACAGTCAGTATAGTAACACATGCGGCACTTTACAGTCAGTATAGTAACACATGCGGCACTTTACAGTCAGTATAGTAACACATGCGGCACTTTACAGTCAGTATAGTAACGCACGCTGCACCTTACAGTCAGTATAGGAACACATGCGGCACCTTACTGTCAGTATAGTAACACATGCGGCACTTTACAGTCAGTATAGTAACACATGCGTCACTTTACAGTCAGTATAGTAACACATGCGGCACTTTACAGTCAGTATAGTAACACATGCGGCACTTTACAGTCAGTATAGTAACACATGCGGCACTTTACAGTCAGTATAGTAACACATGCTGCACTTTACAGTCAGTATAGTAACACATGCGGCACTTTACAGTCAGTATAGTAACGCACGCTGCACTTTACAGTCAGTATAGTAACACATGCGGCACTTTACAGTCAGTATAGTAACACATGCGGCACTTTACAGTCAGTATAGTAACGCACGCTGCACTTTACAGTCAGTATAGTAACGCACGCTGCACTTTGCAGTCAGTATAGTAACACATGCGGCACTTTACAGTCAGTATAGTAACACATGCAGCACTTTACAGTCAGTATAGTAACACATGCGGCACTTTACAGTCAGTATAGTAACGCACGCTGCACTTTACAGTCAGTATAGTAATACATGCGGCACTTTACAGTCAGTATAGTAACACATGCTGCTCTTTACAGTCAGTATAGTAACACATGCGGCACTTTACAGTCAGTATAGTAACACATGCGGCACTTTTCAGTCAGTATAGTAACACATGCGGCACTTTACAGTCAGTATAGTGACACATGCGGCACTTTACATTCAGTATAGTAACACATGCGGCACTTTACAGTCAGTATAGTAACACATGCGGCACTTTACAGTCAGTATAGTAACGCACGCTGCACTTTACAGTCAGTATAGTAACGCACGCTGCACTTTACAGTCAGTATAGTAACACATGCGGCACTTTACAGTCAATATAGTAACACATCCGGCACTTTACAGTCAGTATAGTAACGCACGCTGCACTTTACAGTCAGTATAGTAACGCACGCTGCACTTTACAGTCAGTATAGTAACACATGCGGCACTTTACAGTCAGTATAGTAACACATGCGGCACTTTACAGTCAGTATAGTAACACATGCGGCACTTTACAGTCAGTATAGTAACACATGCAGCACTTTACAGTCAGTATAGTAACACATGCTGCACTTTACAGTCAGTATAGTAACGCATGCTGCACTTTACAGTCAGTATAGTAACACATGCGGCACTTTAAAGTCAGTATAGTAACACATGCGGCACTTTAAAGTCAGTATAGTAACACATGCGGCACTTTACAGTCAGTATAGTAACACATGCTGCACTTTACAGTCAGTATAGTAACACATGCGGCACTTTACAGTCAGTATAGTAACGCACGCTGCACTTTACAGTCAGTATAGTAACACATGCGGCACTTTACAGTCAGTATAGTAACACATGCGGCACTTTACAGTCAGTATAGTAACGCACGCTGCACTTTACAGTCAGTATAGTAACGCACGCTGCACTTTACAGTCAGTATAGTAACACATGCGGCACTTTACAGTCAATATAGTAACACATCCGGCACTTTACAGTCAGTATAGTAACGCACGCTGCACTTTACAGTCAGTATAGTAACGCACGCTGCACTTTACAGTCAGTATAGTAACACATGCGGCACTTTACAGTCAGTATAGTAACACATGCGGCACTTTACAGTCAGTATAGTAACACATGTGGCACTTTACAGTCAGTATAGTAACACATGCAGCACTTTACAGTCAGTATAGTAACACATGCTGCACTTTACAGTCAGTATAGTAACGCATGCTGCACTTTACAGTCAGTATAGTAACACATGCGGCACTTTAAAGTCAGTATAGTAACACATGCGGCACTTTAAAGTCAGTATAGTAACACATGCGGCACTTTACAGTCAGTATAGTAACACATGCTGCACTTTACAGTCAGTATAGTAACACATGCGGCACTTTACAGTCAGTATAGTAACGCACGCTGCACTTTACAGTCAGTATAGTAACACATGCGGCACTTTACAGTCAGTATAGTAACACATGCGGCACTTTACAGTCAGTATAGTAACGCACGCTGCACTTTACAGTCAGTATAGTAACGCACGCTGCACTTTACAGTCAGTATAGTAACACATGCGGCACTTTACAGTCAGTATAGTAACACATGCGGCACTTTACAGTCAGTATAGTAACGCACGCTGCACTTTACAGTCAGTATAGTAACAAATGCGGCACTTTACAGTCAGTATAGTAACACATGCGGCACTTTACAGTCAGTATAGTAACGCACGCTGCACTTTACAGTCAGTATAGTAACGCACGCTGCACTTTACAGTCAGTATAGTAACGCACGCTGCACTTTACAGTCAGTATAGTAACACATGCGGCACTTTACAGTCAGTATAGTAACACATGCGGCACTTTACAGTCAGTATAGTAACACATGCGGCACTTTACAGTCAGTATAGTAACGCATGCTGCACTTTACAGTCAGTATAGTAACACATGCGGCACTTTACAGTCAGTATAGTAACACATGCGGCACTTTACAGTCAGTATAGTTACACATGCGGCACTTTACAGTCAGTATAGTAACGCACGCTGCACTTTACAGTCAGTATAGTAACACATGCGGCACTTTACAGTCAGTATAGTAACACATGCGGCACTTTACAGTCAGTATAGTAACACATGCGGCACTTTACAGTCAGTATAGTAACGCACGCTGCACTTTACAGTCAGTATAGTAACGCACGCTGCACTTTACAGTCAGTATAGTAACACATGCGGCACTTTACAGTCAATATAGTAACACATCCGCCACTTTACAGTCAGTATAGTAACGCACGCTGCACTTTACAGTCAGTATAGTAACACATGCGGCACTTTACAGTCAGTATAGTAACACATGCGGCACTTTACAGTCAGTATAGTAACACATGCAGCACTTTACAGTCAGTATAGTAACACATGCTGCACTTTACAGTCAGTATAGTAACGCATGCTGCACTTTACAGTCAGTATAGTAACACATGCGGCACTTTAAAGTCAGTATAGTAACACATGCGGCACTTTAAAGTCAGTATAGTAACACATGCGGCACTTTACAGTCAGTATAGTAACACATGCTGCACTTTACAGTCAGTATAGTAACACATGCGGCACTTTACAGTCAGTATAGTAACGCACGCTGCACTTTACAGTCAGTATAGTAACACATGCGGCACTTTACAGTCAGTATAGTAACACATGCGGCACTTTACAGTCAGTATAGTAACGCACGCTGCACTTTACAGTCAGTATAGTAACGCACGCTGCACTTTACAGTCAGTATAGTAACACATGCAACACTTTACAGTCAGTATAGTAACACATGCGGCACTTTACAGTCAGTATAGTAACACATGCGGCACTTTACAGTCAGTATAGTAACACATGCGGCACTTTACAGTCAGTATAGTAACACATGCGGCACTTTACAGTCAGTATAGTAACGCACGCTGCACTTTACAGTCAGTATAGTAACGCACGCTGCACTTTACAGTCAGTATAGTAACACATGCGGCACTTTACAGTCAGTATAGTAACACATGCGGCACTTTACAGTCAGTATAGTAACACATGCTGCACTTTACAGTCAGTATAGTAACGCATGCTGCACTTTACAGTCAGTATAGTAACACATGCGGCACTTTACAGTCAGTATAGTAACACATGCGGCACTTTACAGTCAGTATAGTAACACATGCGGCACTTTACAGTCAGTATAGTAACGCACGCTGCACCTTACAGTCAGTATAGTAACACATGCGGCACTTTACAGTCAGTATAGTAACACATGCGGCACTTTACAGCCAGTATAGTAACACATGCGGCACCTTACAGTCAGTATAGGAACACATGCGGCACCTTACAGTCAGTATAGGAACACATGCGGCACTTTACAGTCAGTATAGTAACACATGCGGCACTTTACAGTCTGTATAGTAACGCATGCTGCACTTGCTTTCTGTCCACGTCTATTGGATCTGTACTACCAATCCGTAATATTTGTAAACCGAAACTGCACAGACCAGACTAGGAATGAATGTGATCATCGAGCCAGTAATATAATCTGAAAACTATTCACTGCATGTTCAGGTCTTAAAGAATTGAGATGATTCAGGAAAAAGGACCACCGGCGCTGCTATATAGGATGTCGAGGCAATGAAATAAATAAATAATATTTATTTGTAAAGACAGGGCTACGCGTTTCGACGCCGGACCGGCGTCTTCATCAGGCCAGCTTGATTTATTTATTTCATTGCCTCGACATCCTATATAGCAGCGCCGGTGGTCCTTTTTCCTGAATCATCTCAATTATTTACCTTGACAGCAAAACTTTTTGCATGTGTACGGACCTGGCTGCAGCTTCATGCATTTGTGATACCTACTGGTATCCATTCTCTAAGGTGAGCAATTTTCTTGTTGGTCATATTGCTCAATATACTCCCTCGCTTTATTGCACTATGTGGCGCCGTGTCTCCTTTTTATTTTTCTAATCCAGGTCTTAAAGAGGCTCTATCACCAGATTTTGCAACCCCTATCTCCTATTGCAGCAGATCGGCGCTGCAATGTAGATAAGAGTAACGTTTTGTTTTTTTTTAAAACGAGCATTTTTGGCCAAGTTATGACCATTTTTATATTTATGCAAATGAGGCTTTCTAAAGTACAACTGGGCGTGTTTAAAGTTATGTACAAGTGGGCGTGTATTGTGTTCGTTACATCTGGGCGTTTTTACTTCTTTTACTAGCTGGGCGTTGTGTATAGAAGTGAATGATGCTGACGAATCAGCATCATCCACTTCTCTTCGTTACCACCCAGCTTCTGGCAGTTCACAGACACACAGCGTGTTCTCGCGAGATCACGCTGTGACGTCACTCACTTCCTGCCCGAGGTCCTGCATCGTGTCGGACGAGCGAGGACACATCGGCACCAGAGGCTACAGTTGATTCTGCAGCAGCATCGGCGTTTGCAGGTAAGTCGATGTAGCTACTTACCTGCAAACGCTGATGCTGCTGCAGAATCAACTGTAGCCTCTGGTGCCGATGTGGCTGACACGATGCAGGACCTGGGGCAGGAAGTGAGTGACGACACAGCGTGATCTCGCGAGGACACGCTGTGTGTCTGTGAACTGCCAGAAGCTGGGTGGTAACGAAGAGAAGTGGATGATGCTGATTCGTCAGCATCATTCACTTCTATACACAACGCCCAGCTAGTAAAATAAGTAAAAACGCCCAGATGTAACGAACACAATACACGTCCAGTTGTACTTTAGAAAGCCTCATTTGCATAAATATACAAATGGTCATAACTTGGCCAAAAATGCTCGTTTTTAAAAAAAAAATTTTTTTTTACTCGTATCTACATTGCAGCGCCGATCTGCTGCAATAGCAGATAGGGGTTGCAAAATCTGGTGACAGAGCCTCTTTAAAGGGGTTGTTCCAAGATTAAATGTTATCCCCTGTCTACAGGACAGGACATAACATGCTGATCAGTGGGGGTCCCTCGTACCCCTGAGTTAATGACGATGGAGGTCAAGCATACACCCTGCCGCTCCAGTTACTCAGGGGTACAAGGGACCACCGTTCCAGTTATCAGTGGGGGTCCCAGTGGTCAGACCCCCACCGATCAGCATGTTATGTCCTGTCCTGTAGACAGGGGATAACATTTAATCTTGGAACAACCCCTTTAACTGCAAGGGGCAAAAATGTATATTTAGAAAAAAAGGCATATGGAACAGTAGCAAAGCAAAAAATAAACTGCGCACAACCTATAAATAAATATGTACCAGCAGTGTATATACCGCACAGATCCATATATAGCAGCAGTGTATATACCGCACAGATCCATATATAGCAGCAGTGAATATACCGCACATATAAATATATACCAGCAGTGTATATACCGCACAGATCAATATATAGCAGCAGTGTATATACCGCACAGATCCATATATAGCAGCAGTGTATATACCGCACAGATCCATATATAGCAGCAGTGTATATACCGCACAGATCCATATATAGCAGCAGTGTATATACCGCACAGATCCATATATAGCAGCAGTGAATATACCGCTCTGATCCATATATAGCAGCAGTGAATATACCGCACATATAAATATATACCAGCAGTGTATATACCGCACAGATCCATATATAGCAGCAGTGAATATACCGCACAGATCCATATATAGCAGCAGTGAATATACCGCACAGATCCATATATAGCAGAAGTGTATATACCGCTCTGATCCATATATAGCAGCAGTGAATATACCGCACAGATCCATATATAGCAGCAGTGAATATACCGCACAGATCCATATATAGCAGCAGTGTATATACCGCTCTGATCCATATATAGCAGCAGTGAATATACCGCACAGATCCATATATAGCAGCAGTGAATATACCGCACAGATCCATATATAGCAGCAGTGTATATACCGCACAGATCCATATAAAGCAGCAGTGTATATGCCGCACAGATCCATATATAGCAGCAGTGAATATACCGCACAGATCCATATATAGCAGCAGTGAATATACCGCACAGATCCATATATAGCAGCAGTGAATATACCGCACAGATCCATATATAGCAGCAGTGAATATACCGCACAGATCCATATATAGCAGCAGTGAATATACCGCACAGATCCATATATAGCAGCAGTGAATATACTGCACATATAAATATGTACCAGCAGTGTATATACCGCACAGATCCATATATAGCAGCAGTGTATATACCGCACAGATCCATATATAGCAGCAGTGAATATACCGCACAGATCCATATATAGCAGCAGTGAATATACCGCTCTGATCCATATATAGCAGCAGTGAATATACCGCACAGATCCATATATAGCAGCAGTGAATATACCGCACAGATCCATATATAGCAGCAGTGTATATACCGCTCTGATCCATATATAGCAGCAGTGAATATACCGCAGATATAAGTATATACCAGTAGTGAATGTTATCAGCCACAGTCCGCCCTTCTCCTCCTCCTCTCATCCAATAACATGTGGAGGCTGAGGAGAGGTGCAGAGTTGCCATACTCACTCGTTAGACGCGCTCTCTGTATCGTGGTCCGCAGGGGCGTGCGCTTCTCCGCTGCAAGCTCTGTTGTGAACTTGTGATATTCTGCACACAGGGGCGGATGTAGGATTGAAATCAAGGGCAGGGGTGGAAAAAACACAACCTGTCAACGGAAAAATCATCTGTCAGAAGTAAAAATGTTTCCCCGATGAGTACAAGAAAGCCCCACCTGGGAATTAGACTTTCTTGTACTCCACAATGGGGAAACATTTTTTCCCTCTGGCGGCTAACTTTTCAGTTGACAGGAAGCAGAGTTACATGAAGGGAAATTATTTTTCCTTGACCTCTAGTTTCTATTGTGGCGCAGGGGAGAAAAAAGTATAGGTTTTATATTTGTAATACTGCTAACTTTTATTTTTTTGCTATGTTCGGCTGGACCATTTAGACTAAGGGTATGTGCACACGTAGTGACCAAAAACGTCTGAAAACAAGGGAAAACAGCCCCTGATTTTCAGACGTTTTTTGAGCAACTCGCGTTTTTCGCGGCGTTTTTTACGTCCGTTTTTGGAGCTGTTTTCATTGGAGTCTATGAGAAAACGGCTCCAAAAACGTCCAAAGAAGTGTCCTGCACCTCTTTTGACGAGACAGTCATTTTACGCATCGTCGTTTGACAGCTTTCAAACGACGACGCGTAAATGATAGGTCGTCGGCACAGTACGTCGGCAAACCCATTCAAATGAATGGGCAGATGTTTACCGACGTATTGTAGCCCTATTTTCAGACGTAAAACGAGGCATAATACGCCTCGTTTACGCCTGAAAATAGGTCGTGTGAACCCAGCCTTAGTCATGGATTAGTTGGACTACTTCGATAATGTACGTTTTTTTTTTTTTAATAAAATGGTGAAAGAGGGTTGTGCGGGGGAGTTTTTATTTCAATAAAAAAATAAATCCTATGTCTGTTTTTTTTAAATTATACTAGCGGCCGGCCTTAGGTTGGATGGCGCACTGTGCGGGGGACCCTATTGCTGCCCTCTACAAATACAGGCAAATATACACATATATATATATATATATATATATATACACACACACACACACACACACACACACACACACACACATACACACAGACATAAAGCATGTTAACATATACAGACACATATATATATATATATATATATATATATATATATATAAACACACACACACATATACAGACAGACAGACAGACAGACAGAGAGACACAAGGCATATATACACATACCAACACATATATACACACATAGACGGACCCAAGGCATGTATACATATACAGACACATATATACACACATAGACATATATACAGACAGACAGACACAAGGCATGTACACACATACCAACACATATATACACACATAGACAGACACAAGGCATGTATACATATACAGACACATATATACACACACACACACACACACACATACACACATACAGACACAAGGCATGTATACATATAGAGACACATATATACACACACACACATACAGACAGACACGAGGCATGTATGCATATACAGACACATATACACACACATACAGACAGACAGACACAAGGCATGTATACATATACAGACACATATATATATATATATATATATATACACACACACACACACACACACACACACACACACACACATACAGACACAAGGCATGTATACATATACCGACACATATATACACACACACACATACAGACAGACACAAGGCATGTATACATATACAGACACATATATATATATATATATATATACACACACACACACACACACACACACACACACATACAGACAAAGCATGTATACATATAGAGACACATATATACACACACATACAGACAGACAGACACAAGGCATGTATTCATATACAGACACACATATATATATATATATATATACACACACACACACACACACACACACACAGACAGACAAAGCATGTATACATATAGAGACACATATATACACACACATAGACAGACAGGAGAGAGCGTTCGGCCGCTCCTCCCGCAGTCCTCCAGGTTTCCTATGCTCCTCTCTCGCGGCGCGTGCAGCGTCACAGAGGGGGAGTGTACTAGCAGACGTGCGCCTATCGTGCTGCACGTCTACTAGGTAAAGTACTCTCCCCTGCCTTCCCCACGCATCCCCCCTGGCCCTGCCACAATATGCCGCCCCCCGTTTTTAGCTCGGTGGCGCCGCCTGAGGCCGCTGCCTCACCTCGCCTAATGGCAGGTGCGGCCCTGCCTGTCGTCACTGTCCATATATGTACAATTACATCAAGGTCTCCTCCTGGAGTGCGATCCCTGGCCAAAGCGTGGCCGACGCTCTGGACAGGGATTCTGCTCCTATAGGGAATGCCTTACGTCACTGTCCATATATGGACAGTGACAGCAGGGGCTCCTCCTGGAGTGGAATCCCTGGGGTGTGTGGCACCATCTACATGGGCACTGTGTGTGACACTATCTATATGGGCACTGGCGCTTTATATCAGCGCACTGGTACTAGGGGCAGCTAAGGGGGCATTAAACTGTATGGGGGCAGCTATTTGTCATTACACTGTGTGGGGGGTCCTATGGGAACATAATACTGAGTGGTCTGAACCGGGTATGTGTGGGCAGAGACTACTTAGATTAGATACTTGAAAGTTGGTACGTATGTTTACTGGTGTGTGCTGGGGCAGAGCGAGTGTGCCTACTCCAAATTTGCAGCATAAGGCAATGAGGTTGCTTTACCACATGCCAATGCTGCAATTTTGGGATTTGCTCCCTCTAGTGACCAGCACATGGAAATGTTATAAATTAGAATCTAATTTATAATATTTCCTGAATTGTGAAAAAATTAAAAAAATTAAAACAATGTGTAATCACTTATATACTAACTGTTTAACTGAAAAAAATAAAAATAAATTCCTAGCGACACATTCCCTTTAATACTGGCGTTTCATACACCAGTCCTATTAAACAGTTTGCTGGAGTAAGATGCAACACATTTATTAACAGGCGAACGACTCTTAATAAATGTGTCGCATCTTTTATCTGCAACGCGGCCTGTCATCAGTACTTTCTATGTGCTGCGGCCTGCTGTACAGTTAAAGTAAATTTTTACAATTTATTTTATTGTCTGATTGGGGGGGCATACAGTCTGATTGGGGGGGGGTATGGGTCTGGCACGGACCTTTGCCTTGTTACGCCCCCCAGAGATAAATCTGGGCCGCACTATACATATAGATTTCTGCTATAATTTACATCAGTTACTGGCGTAAATTATAGTAAAATTGTTGGCCATTTCTGCTAAGCCCCGCTCATTTTTTGCCCCCTAAAATTTCAACATTTGCGCATTTTGTGAATTTTCTACGCTAGTAAACTGTTGTAGAAAGGTTAATATATTCCCCCCAAAGGCTACAGACCGTAATACAATATCTTAATGTAAGGATGTGTACACTTAATTGTGCTGCAACGCTTGTTGTCTCCATTCTATGTCAGTGTGGGAAGTAGATGTCCAGCCTTATGATTTTATGATATGTGATAGACCCAGAATCCCAATCACCAAATCAAAGAATGCAAAATAAAGACACAAAACATTATAATTGGGTGTTAAATGGTCAAAACTTTTATTATACTATATGACCAAACCCAAAATGGCAAACCTGCGACTCACGAAGAGTCACCCTCCAGCACGCAGGAAAGGAAAAACCCCCTGTGGGGGAAACCTCTAGGGAAACCATGGCTGGAAGATGGCCCTTCCTCTGGGCTTAGAAGGTGCCAAAATAGAATTTGTAACAGAATTTGTACATTTTCTCAGATTTTCAAGGAAAGACATTACAATGAACAAACGACATAAAACACATAAATCGGCTGATCTGGTTGGCTAGGCGGGTGTCTCTCTTCCTGGGCACCCATTAAAATGAATGGGTGATCCACGGATGAGACGGGTCCTCCAGATGCCTCCTTGTAGCACCTGTCTCTGCTCTGGCTAATAGGGGGGGATCTCCTGCTGGAAACCCCCCTCTATTACAGACAACCCATATGAAGAGGATGGCATCACTGTGATGAAGAAGTGGTCTGGGGTGAAGGGTTTCCCTGCTAGAACCTACAAATTACATCAGGTCGACATTGGTGGGGAAGTCAAGCTCAAGGTCCTCAGTCCCATCCAATATGGCGCTAAATGTGGCAGTAAAACCTTCTAATATGGAATCTTCTTTATGTCATAAACATTTGTGTTTATGACATCAGCGCATTCATCATCATTGCTACAGGAGTTTCTTACCACTGCCGCCTCGTTCATTGTGACATCACCCACAGTGGTCTGAAGTGTTAACCCTTTAATGACTGGCAGTGTACTTACCACAGAGGCCATAAAGCTGAATAGTACATATCAGCGGCCATAAAGGAAAAGGGATAATGCAGGGAGCATCTCCGCACAAGAACAATCCATGACAAAGAGTTCTCCAGGATAAGATAACTTGTCTGCTTTCTCCAAAAACCAGCACCACACCTGTCCATAGGTTGTGTGTGGTATTACAGCTCATTACCATTCACTTCAATGGAGCAAACCTGCAATACCAAATACAACCTGTGGATAGGTGTGGTGCTGTTTCTGGAAGAAAGCAGCCATATTTTTCTAATCCTGCACAGCCCCTGTTAGAAATAGTTCAAAAAAAGGGGGAGAGAAGAAATTAAAAAAAGGGAAAAAGAGGAACACTGAGGTAAAAGAAATCAAACTAGACTGAAAGGAGTCTGCTGGAGGTGCCAGATGGAAAGACATATTTCTGCCATGGGGACCAGATTAGTTGAAAAACTATGCAGTTCATCTTCGAATGCAGCGTCACAAAAACAAATTATTTTGTAAAAAAATTAAAAAGTGTTTTTATTGTGCAAAACTAGAAAAACTTTTACATACATGTTGGTTCAGGAGTCCTGGTGGTCCTCCATGGGCTTTACCCATGGAGTGTTTGGAGACATGTTGGAGCTGTGGGGGAATGGTAGGTACGCTTACTGACATCTGATGGGATTGTAGGCACATCGCACCATTTTGGTTGGCAATAAATGCTCTCTTTGAACATGCCCTCTCCGCTCCATTCTCTCCAGATCTATTTCTTTCCAGAAGAAGGTTCTCCTCCATTTATTCAGACTAGGTTGTGCCTAGACATTGGAAGTCTACAATTCCCCGGTACAAATCTAAATGTTTGGCCACATTCACTGATATTCAGAATCCAGCAACTCTGCCGATTGTTGAAGTAATCTCAGGCATTTTCTGAGTAGTTGACCGCTAACCCCCTCCACTCTGCTACCTCGCTGTAGTGCCCGACCATTCAATTTTTTTCTTCTCTCTCTGTAATTGTCGTCTGTCTATTGCTTGTTGTTTTAACCTTTCTCATTGATAAAAGTACAGATTTGGTAAAGACGACGCTTACATTGTTTCCTAATTGTCTTTTGGTGAACTGCATTTTTTTTTAACATTTTGTACTTCTTTATGGTTTTAATAAAGATTGAGCAGAGTTACTGCAGTTAAGCGGTGATAAATATTCTTCTACGTCCTGCTCCTGAGGTGACCTCAGGGAGAACAGAAGCCTCCCATAAAGCAGAAGGAGACCGGGGTGGTGGACATTGTTAGGTAAAAGTTAAACAGACTTACCATCAGGGGTGCTCAGGGATATGCCGCTAATCCCCAAGTCAAGACTAGCTAGGAGGTCAAGGCTTCGTGAGCCCTGCTCACACCATAGTCAGGAGCCCCCCAGCTTGACTGTGTCTGATTTGGGACAGGTAGTGGCTCAATTACTGGCTGGTGTTAGAGAGGCTTTGGTGCAGCGTGAGGTCCCACCACCTGTGGTCCCCGTTGCTCCTTCTCCTGTTGCGGCATGGTACGGTTCGGTATCTGGGGCTGCGGCGCTAGGTTCTAAAGTCACTGGGAGTGCTGGTGGGTCTGGCGCTCCTGTTGCGGTTCAACTGCATGGGGTTCGGTTAGCCAAATGTTTGTTTTGAGAGCTCCCTTAAGACGGAGATTAGAGATCGTATTTGGCGTGATGAATATGTTGAGATTTTCTCTCTTTTGCCGTTAGAGAAATTAAATTTGAATAGAGGAAAGTCTGACGAGAGTAAGGCTGGATTCACACGAGCACATTACGTCTGTAATGGACGGAACAAATTTTGGCCGCAAGTCCCGAACCGAACACACTGCAGGAAGCCAAAATAAGTGTCAGACAATATTAGCACCATACAATACAATAGAATACAATACAATACAATACTGCTGTAGTACAGCGCCCTAATAATACAGTGTACTTAAAGAGGCTCTGTCACCAGATTTTGCAACCCCTATCTGCTATTGCAGCAGATAGGCGCTGCAATGTAGATTACAGTAACGTTTTTATTTAAAAAAAACGAGCATTTTTGGCCAAGTTATGACCATTTTTGTAGTTATGCAAATGAGGCTTGCAAAAGTCCAAGTGGGTGTGTTTAAAAGTAAAAGTCCAAGTGGGTGTGTATTATGTTTATGTGCGTACATCGGGGCGTTTTTAATACTTTCACTAGCTGGGCGCTCTGATGAGAAGTAACATCCTCTTCTCTTCAGAACGCCCAGCTTGTGACAGTGCAGATCTGTGACGTCACTCACAGGTCCTGCATCGTGACGGCCACATCGGCACCAGAGGCTACAGTTGATTCTGCAGCAGCATCAGCGTTTGCAGGTAAGATCGACTTACCTGCAAACGCTGATGCTGCTGCAGAATCAACTGTAGCCTCTGGTGCCGATGTGGCCGTCACGATGCAGGACCTGTGAGTGACGTCACAGATCTGCACTGTCACAAGCTGGGCGTTCTGAAGAGAAGAGGATGTTACTTCTCATCAGAGCGCCCAGCTAGTGAAAGTATTAAAAACGCCCCGATGTACGCACATAATACACACCCACTTGGACTTTTACTTTTAAACACACCCACTTGGACTTTTGCAAGCCTCATTTGCATAACTACAAAAATGGTCATAACTTGGCCAAAAATGCTCGTTTTTTTAAAATAAAAACGTTACTGTAATCTACATTGCAGCGCCTATCTGCTGCAATAGCAGATAGGGGTTGCAAAATCTGGTGACAGAGCCTCTTTAACACTAAATGAAATTTACTACATATTTCAAGGAATTTTCCAGGAACATTTAAATGGGTTTATATGGCCACAAAATATTTAAAAAAAACAAACTCTTTACAATATACTGATATTCTGCTTTCCAGGCTGTATCACGTGCTTGTATTGTCAGGTCAGTTTGATCGCTGTTGTATCTGATCCCATCAGAGGAAAGCAGGAAAAACCTTCCCACATCTCTCCCTTATGGAAAAGTTTTCCCTTCATTCCACTAATGGGAGCCATATAAAAAATACACAATGCTCACATTGCCTAATACGACAGAATACATACAGGAGAAAATAAGAAAACAGTGTCTAAGCTTTACAATATAGTACTGGGGGGGATTGTGTACAAAAAGGAAAAATAAGTTGTACGGCCACCAAGACGAGCTGGAGATCCTTCAGCTTCAATTAGAGTCTGTTCACATGTGGATTTTCACCACATTTTATTAAATTGGCATTAGAATTTTAGTGATCTGAATAGTAATCTGAAAATTGGTAACTGTTTTCCTGTCATTTTTTTTTTTGATTTTTCAAAGGCTTAATTTATAATTTTGCAAAAAAAAAACGGACAAAAATACTGCAAAGCATGAAAAGCAAATAATAACACATTGAATTATATTTAACCAACAAACCCAACCAGTCACACAGAGGCGTCCATTTCCTCATCTAAGGCTTCGTTCACATCTGTGTCAGGACTCTGTTCATGGGTTCCGTTGAACCTTTCCATCAGAGGAATCCATGAATGGAATTTGCATCACAATGGATTTCAATGGTGACGGATCCGGTGCAAATGGTTTCCGTTTATCACCGTTGTGTGAGGGTTCCATCGTTTTGACAGAATGAATAGCAGAGTAGACTACGGTATTTATTCAGTCAAAATAACGGAACGCTTACACAACGGTGATAAACGGAAACCATTTTCACAGAATCCGTCACCATTAAAATCAATGCTGATGCAAACAGAAACCTATGGTTTCAGTTTGGAGTCCGTTCATGGGTTCCCCTGACGGAAAGGTCCGACTGAACCGATAAACGGAGTCCCAACGCCGATGTGAACGAAGCCTTAGTTATGAGGATTAGAGATGAGCGAACCGGGACAACCGAACCTGGTTTCGGTCCGAACTTCCGGAAAAGTTCGGTTCGCAGCGAATCAGAACTTCACCGGGTTCGTCCGAACCCGTTTTGACCGAACCCGGTCAAAAATATTATACAAATCGGCAGCCACTTATCTTTATCAATCACTAATAGAGAAAAGAGGCTGCTGATTAAAAATAAAATAAAAAGCATTTCATACGTACCCGGTCGTTGTCTTGGTGACGAGTCCCTCTTCTTCCTCCAGTCCGACCTTCTTATCTGACGCGGCAGCCTGTGATTAGCTGCAGAGGCCTCTGCAGCCTGTGATTGGCTGCAGAGGCCTCTGCAGCCTGTGATTGGCTGCAGAGGCCTCTGCCGCCTCTGATTGGCTGCAGCGGTAACATGGGCTGTGTCGTCATTCAAGAAGGTCGGGCCGGATGTCGAGAGGGACGCGTCACCAAGGCAACGGCCAGGAGACCCAACTGGAGGAAGCAGAAAGTTCTCGGCAAGTATGAACGTCTTTTTTTTTTACAGGTTACTCTATATTGTGATCGGTAGTCACTGACCAGGGTGCTGAAACAGTTACTGCCGATCAGTTAACTCTTTCAGCACCCTGGACAGTGACTATTTACTGACATCGCCTAGCAACGCTGCCGTAATGACGGGTGTACACATGTAGCCACCCCATATTACGGGTAATATATTTTATAATGGGAGCACGGCTCGGAAAAACGACCGGCTGCCCGTGGCCGGCCGTGCCCAGCCGTGCTCATCTCCTTAAATACTCTGTGCTGCCTTAAATTCTGTGGACAGGTCAGGATCCTGTTTCTTTTAAATTCTGCTGGGGAACCCGCTCGATCCACTATATAAGGCTGCGCTACAGTGCAGCATTTAAAAGAAACAGGATCCTGACCTGTCCATAGAGTTTAAGGCAGCACAGAGTATTTCAGGAGATGAGCGTGCAGATTCAGTGCTGCTGTGAACTCTGCTCTTACCATTATGTAGCTCAGTTGTACCTCTCCTCCACTCCTGTCCTCAATAACACCTTCACATGATTGGCAAGTCACCACGTAATGGTAAGAGCAGAGTTCACAGCAGCACAGAGTATTTCAGGAGATGAGCGTGCGGATCTTGTGCGGGGTGGTGACTTGCCAATCATGAGGTGTTATTGAGGACAGGAGTGGAGGAGAGGTAACAGACTGAGCTACGTAATGGTAAGAGCAGAGTTCACAGCAGCACAGAGTATTTCAGGAGATGAGCATGCAGATTCAGTGCTGCTGTGAACTCTGCTCTTACCATTACGTAGCTCAGTCTGTTACCTCCCCTCCACTCCTGTCCTCAATAACACCTTCACATGATTGGCAAATCACCACCCCGCACAAGATCCACACGCTCATCTCCTGAAATACTCTGTGCTGCTGTGAACTGTGTGTGTGTGTGTGTGTGTAGATGTTTGTGTGTGTGTGTTTTTGTATATGTGTATATGTGTGTGTATATGGGTGTGTGTTGGTGTGTTTATGTGTGTGTGTGTTTGTGTATATATGGGTGTGTTTGTGTATATGTGTTTGTGTATATGTTTGTGTGTGTGGGTCTGTTTGTGTACATGTGTGTGTTTGTGTATATGTGTGTGTTTGTGTATATGTGTGTGTTTGGGTATGTGTGATTTTGTTTGTATATGTGTTTGTGTATATGTGTTAGTTCGTGTATATGTGTGTGTATATGTGTGTGTGTGTGTATATGTGTGTGTTTGTCTCTTTGTGTGTGTGTTTGTGTATATCTTGTTGTGTTTGTGTATAACTGTGTATATGTGTTTGTGTATATGTGTGTGTGTTTGTGTATATGTGTGTGTTCGTGTATATATGTGTGTTTGGATATGTGTGTTTTTGTTTGTATATGTGTGAGTTCGTGTATATGTGTGTGTGTTTGTCTGTTTATGTGTGTGTGTGTGTGTGTGTGTGTGTGTGTGTGTGTGTGTGTGTGTGTATATCTTGTTGTGTTTGTGTATATATGTGTGTTCGTGTATGGTTGTTTGTTTGTGTGAGCGTGTATATATGTGTGTAGGTGAGTAGAAGTATTGTTATTGTTCACATTGATAACTGTTTTTTTATGTTGTTGCAGATTTTGATGTACCGATTGGACTACATCTTCGATTCGTTGGACTACTGCGTAGATCTAAGTTTTTTCAAATTTTAATAAAATGGTTAACGAGGGTTTTGTTGGGGATTTCTTATTTCAATAAAAAAGAATTGTCTTTGTGTTTTTTTTTCAAACTTTATTAGTGCCTAGATAATGGCAGTTGGCTGATTGACAGCGTCCATTATTAAGGCGGTACTTAGTGTTAGCCGGTGCAGAGGCTAGCACTAACCACCCATTATTACCCCGGTACCCACCACCACCAGGGGTGCCGGGAAGAGCTTGGTACGATCCAGTACCCGACCATCTGTTGTGATGGTCGGGTACTGGGGCGGCCGTAGGCTGGTATTATGAGGCTGGGAAGGGCCAAAATCAGTGGACCTTCCCACCCTTGTAATGCTAGGCTGCTGCTGCTGTGTTGTATCGGGCTGGTTATAAAAATGGCGGGGACACCCACGTCATTTTTTTTTTTAATTTAACAAATTTAGCAATAGACGGGTCCACCACATTTTTAATAATCAGCCATATACAAGGCCGCAGCAGTCTGGCATTACATGGGTGGGAAGGGCCACTGGTTTTGTCCATTCCCAGGCTAATAACACTGTTGTATGTGGCTGGTTATGATAAATTGGGTGGAACCCCATGTCTTTTTTAAAAAAAATAAAAAAAATAATAATAATTAAAAAAAATGACATGGGGTCCCCCCCCACTTTTATAACCAGCCAGATACAACACAGCAGCAGCAGCCTAGCATTACAAGGGTGGGAAGGTCCACTGTTTTTGGCCCTTCCCAGCCTCATAATACCAGCCTGCGGCCACCCCAGAGCCCGACCATCACAACAGATGGTCGGGTACTGGATCGCACCTAGCTCTTCCCGGCACCCCTGGTGGTGGTGGGTACCGGGGTAATAATGGTGGTTAGTGTTAGCCTCTGCACCGGCTAACACTAAACCTCGCCTTAGTAATGGATGTTGTCACTCAGACAGCGGCCATTACTAAAGTGGTAGTAATAAAATTTGAAAAGAAAAAGACAAAGATATAGATAAAATATTTTCTTGAAATAAAGTACCCCCAACACAACCCTCATTAACCATTTTATTGTAGAAAAAAAAACGTCATCTAAGTAGTCCTCGAAACCGACGTAGTCCAAACACCAAACCTGTAAAAAAAAAAAAAAAAAATATGAAATAAAACATGTCGTAGGCTTAGATTCCGTTTAATGTGTGATACTGACTGTTATACCATGTATAGAAGCCTGCCGCGAAGTTGACTTAGATACAGGGCGCCAGCAGACAGTATTATACATGGCCATACAGACATATATACAAACAAACATACATGCAAACATACATACATATATATATATATACAAACATACATACATGCATACATACATACATATATATATATATACAAGCATGCACATATATACATGCAAATATACATACATGCAAACATACACACATATATACATACATACATGAAAACTATCATACATACATACATACATGCATACACACACACATGAAAACATACATACATACATACATACAAACATGCAAAGATACATTCATACATATATACAAGCACAAATATACATGCAAACATAAATACATGCAAACATAATTACATACATGCACATATATAAACATACATGCAAACATACATGCAAAAATAAAAACATGCAAACATACATATATGCACATATATACATACATACATGCCAACATACATACATGCCAGCATACATACATGCAAACATACATACATGCAAACATACATACATACATACATGCAAATATATACATGCAAATATACATACAAACATGCACATATATACATGCATGCCAACATACATGCAAACATACATGCACATATATACATACATACATACAACATACATACATGCAAACATACATATAAGACAACATACATACATACATACATACATACATGACAACATACATGCATACATGCAAACATGCATACATGCAAACATACATACACACATACATACATACATACATGTAAATATACATACAAACATGCACATATATACATACATGCCAACATACATGCACATATATACATACATACATGACAACATACATACATACATACATACATGACAACATACATACATACATGCAAACATACATACATGCAAACATACATACAAACATACATACATGCAAACATACATACATACATGCAAACATACATACATGCAAACATACATACATACATACATACATACATGCAAATATATACATGCAAATATACATACAAACATGCACATATATACATACATGCCAACATACATGCAAACATACATGCACATATATACATACATACATGCATACATGACAACATACATACATACATGACAACATACATACATGCCAACATACATACATACATACATGCCAACATACATACATGCCAAAAAATAATAATAATACGTTCATACTTACTTTCCTCCTGTCCGGCCTCCAGCGATGACGTTTCATCCATGTCGCCGCTGCAGCCTGTGATTGGCTGCAGAGGCGGTCACGTGGGATGAAGCGTCATCCTGACGTGCGTGACCGCCAATACAGCCTGTGATTGGCTGCAGCGGCGAAAGGGATGAAACGTCATCGCTGGAGGCCGGACAGGAGGAAAGTAAGTATGAACGTATTATTATTTTTTTTTTATTACATTAAAATTGTATTTTCCGTGCGCCGAGCATGTACTGTCAAGGTTGCTGAAAGAGTTAGTGCAGCCCATTAACTCTATCAGCACCCTGGACAGTACCATGCTCGGCGCACGTAAGTGACAGGTTCGGTCCGAACTAGTTCGGTCCGAATCGAACTTTTTGGTGAAATTCAACGAACTAGCCGAACCGAACTTTTGATAAGTTTGCTCATCTCTAATAAGGATAGATAATGATTTCCTTCACATTTGAGCTACAAGTTACATAGACGTTTCTTTCAGCTTAACCCATCGGGACCAAATCTTTTCTAATTTGTAGGGACATTTCCTACTCATATATAAAATGTTATACAGGAGGACATATTTATTGACAAGTTGTAACTAATGAGAAAGGGCAGGGGGGAAGTGTCTGTGGATTTCCAGGTCATATTTCCCTGTGTTTTTTAAATGTTGTAAGAATCCTCGAAGGAAACACCACTTTGGTACATATCGTATAATCTGTCCCTGAAAAATCTGAGAGCTCAAACTATGCATGAAAAGATTTAGGCCTCGGTCACACAGCGCAGAACATGCACTTCTATTAAATACAGGATTGCTGACAACATGTTGCCAACTGCAGTTTCGCCATAGCAGTTTCATCTGGGGCCAGTGTGAGGAATGGGGGGAACCACTTTGTCTATTTTGCTGCAGGTGGAGAGAGACTTTTTCTGGGACTTTTTCTGTTATTTGCCCCTTGTCCTGAGATCAGGTGGTTTTTAATTCAAATGAGACAAGCAGCCGATCAAACTGGGAAACCAGTGAACCAGTCCAAACCAGTGTAGAAGTGTCTGAAAATAATCCTCTCCACTGTCACATTCAGACTGTCCGACCACAATGGTGAGGATATGCGTAGCAGCCGCAGGTGGGCATGGATTATAAATTGATAGTTGATGTGTTTATGTTTGTTTTGATGTGTTTTTATTTACAAGTTTAGCACCAAGCGCGCCGCCTATGTAAACATGTATGCCGCCTATGTAAACATGTATGTGTATATCATTTTAGTGCTTTGCTGCCATCTAGTGACCAAACTGCATAGATAGTTTGTGTAGTGCTGTTGTGTTATGTGTGCAGGACCCGTGATCACATGACCAGAGAGGCAAATTCTCAAGTTCGTGCAGGTGCTGCACAGCTACTCAAGTAGGGGAGAAGCTGAATCTTTATTTATTTAACAGGAGTTTAGCACCATATTTAAATATGCAATATTTTAAAAACAAATCACCATCTTAACCCCTTAAGGACGCAGCCTAGTTTGGGCCTTAAGGCTCAGAGCCCATTTTTCAAATCTGACATATTTCACTTTATGTGGTAATAACGTCGGAATGCTTAAACCTATCCAAGCGATTCTGAGATTGTTTTCTCGTGACACTTTGGGCTTCATGTTCGTGGTAAAATTTGGTCGATATATTCAGTCTTTATTTGTGAAAAATTGCAAAATTTAGAGAAAATTTACAAAAAATAGCATTTTTCAGAATTTAAATGCATCTGCTTGTAAAACAGACGGTTATACCACCCAAAATAGTTACTAGTTCACATTTCCCATAAGTCTACTTTAGATTGGCATCGTTTTTTGAACATTATTTTATTTTTCTTGGACGTTACAAGGTTTAGAACATAAACAGCAATTTCTCATATTCTTAAGAAAATTTCAAAAGCCTTTTTTTGAAGGTGCCAGTTCAGTTCTGAAGTGGATTTGAGGGGCCTATGTATTAGAAACCCCCATAAAACACCCCATTTTAAAAACTAGACCCCTCAAAGTATTCAAAACAGCATATAGAAAGTTTTTTAACCCTTCAGGCATTTCACAGGAATTAAAGCAATGTGGAAATGAAATTTGCAAATTTCATTTTTTCTGCTGAATTTCAATTTTGTTCAATTTTTTTTTAGTAACAGAGAAGGTTTTACCAGAGAAACACTACTAAATATGTATTGTACAGATTCTGCAGTTTTTAGAAATGTCCCACATGTGGCTCTAGTGCGCTCGTGGACTAAAACACAAGCCCTAGAAGCAAAGAAGGACCTAGTGCATTTTGAGGCCTCTTTTTTATTAGAATATATTTTAGGCAGCATGCCAGGTTTGAAGAGGCGTTGAGGTATCAAAACAATGGAAACCCACCAGAAGTGACCCCATTTTGGAAATTACACCCCTCAAGGAATTCATTTATGGTTTTTGTTATCATTTTGACCGCACAGGTTTTTCACAGCACCTATTTGAATTGGGCTGTGAAATGAAAAAAATTATATTTTTTCCAATAAGATGTCATTTTTGATCAAAATTTCTTATTTTCACAGGGAACAACATACCCCATTTTGTTGCCCAATTTGTCCTTAGTGCGGCAATACCCCATTTGTGGTGATAAACTGCCGTTTGGGCCCATGGGAGGGCTCAGACGGAAAAGAGCGCTATGTGTTTGTTGGAGTCCAGATTTTGCTGGATTGGTTTTCGGGTGCCATGTCGCATTTGCAGAGCCCCAGAGGTATCAAAGCAATGGAAACCCACCAGAAGTGACCCCATTTTGGAAACTACACCCCTCAAGGAATTCATTTATGGTTTTTGTTATCATTTTGACCGCACAGGTTTTTCACAGCACCTATTTGAATTGGGCTGTGAAATGAAAAAAATGATATTTTTTCCAATAAGATGTCATTTTTGATCAAAATTTCTTATTTTCACAAGGAACAACATACCCCATTTTGTTGCCCAATTTGTCCTTAGTGCGGCAATACCCCATTTGTGGTGATAAACTGCTGTTTGGGCCCATGGGAGGGCTCAGAAGGAAAGGACCACCATTTGGCCTACTGGAGCTTTTCTGGTGCTAAGTCATGTATGCAGAAGCCCCTGAGGTACCAGTACAGTTGAAACCCCCGAGAAGTGACCCCATTTTAAAAACTACACCCCTTAAGACATTCATCTAGAGGTGTAGTGAGCATTTTGACCCCACAGGTACTGTGTAAAAGATAATGCGCAGCAGATGGTGCAGTGTGAGATTTGCAATTTTATATATGTATATGCCATTTCAGTGTCCAATATAGTGTGCCCAGCATGCGCCACCGGAGATATACACCCCTTAAATTGTAATGTGGGTTCTCCTGGGTACGACAATACCCTACATGTGGCTCTTATCAGCTGCCTGGGCATACGGCAGGGCTCAGAAGGGAAAGATGAGGGGGGTAAGCTGTGCGGAGTGCATCAGGGTAAATTAAAAATCAAGGGATGTATGATACATTTTAAAACAATCTTTTATACAGAGCCCTGGTTTTTCGGGACACGTGTCACATTGGTATATTGTGTTCTTCCTTATCCCCCTCTTATAGCAGACTCTGCACCTCTTTTGACTCTTTCCCTTTCCACCGGTTTGGGGAACTTCTCCTGGAAAGTGTTGCCCTGGTACGATGCGTGTGGCCTCGCTTCCAGAAGTACTGGGTGCCCCCCCTTCCTGGTCCCTAAAGATTAGATCTTGAAATTCCAGGAAAGTTCCCCTCTGGCCTGCACATCGACGTAGCACATACGAATTGTACAAAGCCATCAGTATGATGTGCCCGGCCAGCTTCTTATACCACACCGCATGGCGCTGTAGGGCTTCAGGACTTGATTTGACAAGTCCATCCCTCCCATGTACCTATTGTAGTCCAGGATGCAGTCTGGTTTGGGGGTGGCCTTTCCTTCATATATCCTAAACCTGTAGGTATACCCTGATGCACTCACACAGCTTATACATCTTCACGCCATACCTTGCCCTCTTACCCGGCAGGTACTGGCGGAATTGAACCCTCCCTTTAAAATGTACCAGGGACTCATCAATAGAAAAACACTTCTCGGGGGTGTATGCTTGGGAAAACCGGGCACTGGAACGGTCTAATAGGGGTCTCCGTTTATACAAACGGTCAAAACTGGGGTCATCTCGGAGTGGGCACGGCTCATTATCAGTATAATGTAAGAAGCGAAGTATTGCCTCATTTATTTATTTTTTTAGGTTCCAGTTCATTTCTGAAGTTGCTTTGAGGGGCCCATATATTAGAAACCCCTATCAAACACCCCATTTTAGAAACTAGACCCCTCAAAGTATTCACAACAGCATTTAGAAAGTTTATGAACCCTTTAGGTGTTTCACAGAAATTTAGAGCAAAGTAGAGGTGAAATTTACTCTTTTTATACCATTTTTTTTATAACACAAAAGGATTTATCAGAGAAACGCAACTCAATACTTATTGTCCAGATTCTGCAGTTTAGAGAAATATCCCACATGTTGCCCTCGGGCGGTAATGGACTGAAGCACCGGCCTCCGAAGCAAAGGAGCACCTAGCGGATTTTGAGCCCTCTTTTTTATTAGGCACCATGTCCGGTTTGAAGAGGTCTTGTGGTGCCAAAACATTGGAAACCCCCCAAAAGTGACCCCAATTTGGAAACTAGACCCCTTGAGGAATCCATTGTAGTTTTCTTGGGGTGCATGCGGCTTTTTGATCAGTTTTTATTCCATTTTTAGGTGGCGTGGTGACTAAAAAACAGCAATTCTACTATTGTTTTTGTATACTTTTTTTTTTACAGCGTTCACCGTGCGCTATAAATGACACATTCACTTTATTCTGCGGGGCGATACGATTACGGCGATACCAGATGTTTATAGTTTTTTTTAATGTCTTATGGCGTTTGCACAATAAAATACGTTTTGTAAACAATCATTCACTTTTTGTGTTACCTTATTCTAAGCGCCAGAACTTTTTTATTTTTCAATCAATAAAGCCGTGCGAGGACTTATTTTTTGCGTAACGAACTGTATTTTCCATCAGTACCATTTTTAGGTACATGCGACTTTTTGATCTCTTTTTATTCCATTTTTTGGGAGGTGAAGTGACCAAACAATTGTGATTGTGGTTCGGTTTATTAATATTTTTTTTTACGGCGTTCACCGTGCGGGATAAATAACAAAATAATTTTGTAGTTCAGGCCGTTACGGACGCGGCGATACCAATTATGTATAGTTTATTTGTTTGTTTATATATTTTTATTAATAATAAATGACTGATAAGGGAAAAAGTGGGACTTTTACTTTTATTACTTTTAAAACTTTTATTTTCTTATTTTTACACATCTTTTTTTAACTTTTTTTTTACTTTATTACTTTGTCCCACTAGGGGACATGAGGGCAGGAGGCCCTGATCGCTAATCTAATACACTGCACTACATGCGTAGTGCAGTGTATTAGAACTGTCAGCTACTCACTGACAGCAAGCATAGTGGGTCCTGACGTTGTCAGGACCCACTAGGCTTCCGTCTATGGCATAGCCGGACGCCATTGTTTGGTGTCCGGTTGCCATAGTCACCATCGCCGGCCGCTGTCGCGTAGCAGGCCGGCGATGGCAGCTTAACCCCTAAAAAGCCGCGATCTCTATAGAACGCGGCTTTTAAGGGGTTAATCAGCGGGGACACAGCGATCGGTCCCCGCTGTAGGAGCTGTGACAGCTGCTGAACAAGACAGCAGCGTCACAGCTCCTGTATGTGTCGGGAGGACGGCCGAAACGGCCGTTACTCCTGAGACGTACTATTACGGCATGGAGCGCGAACGATACAGCTGCCATGACGTAATAGTACGTCAAGGAGCGGGAAGGGGTTAAAGTCGTCAAACTGCATATTATGAGAGGAAAATGACTGTTATGCTATGTCGTTGATATATACATTGTGTATTAAGTGTTATTCCACTTAAGTAAACATATAACAGATCATTCCTCCAATTAAGACCATTCGGGAATCTTGTATGAAGCTGCAGATCGCAGAACGCCTCCCTATTCAGGAAGTGTCTTCTCCAATATCCACCCGTCTTTGGTTTCTTCACTACTTCAAGGCCATAAAAACATTGGGGGGAATTTATTAAGATGGCATTTCATATGCCAGTCTTAATATAAAGAAAGTTGGAGTAAGATGAAATACATTTATTAAATGTGTCACATCTTTCGGCCGTTCGTGCGCCACAATCGTCATGCAGCGACCGCGGCCATGCTCCATCCATTCCCCCTACCCATCGGACATAATGTAAAATAAAAAATAAGTATAATCTTTTCTCCGCTTCTCTTCTTCCCCCTTGATCCCCTAAGGCTCCCTGCTGCCCATACAATGCACTGACACCGAGCAGCGTCAGGTACTTTATATGCGACACAGCACTCAACGTCATCAGTGCATTGTATGAGCCGCAGGCTGCGGAGAGAACATGAGGGGACCAGAAGAGGTGAGGTGAGCATTCATTTTTTATTTAATTGTCCGATAGAGGGGACGGAGAGGAGCCTGGCATGGGCCTCTACCTTGCTACGCTCCACATAGTGACATTTTTGTCAATTATTAGCAGGCATAGATTTCGACTATAGTTTACGCCAGGTGTAAATTATTATAAATTTGTTGTGCTGCTGTCACCTTGCCCCCTTTTGGGAAGCCCCCTTTTAGAAAACTGATGTAGAAAGGTTAATACATTTCCCCATAAGCTTTAAAAATTACCATTATGTGTTTCTAAGAAGTGTTTTTCTGCATCGGGAGGCATTAGTGGTTTTTTTGTTTTTGTATCTGAAATGTGTTCTACAATGTGCGTTTTGAACTTTCTAATCGTGCGCCCTACAGATGTAGCCGGCTTTATCTTGACTTTCAACGCATTAAACACACAGTGGCAGTGTTTTGTCAATGACTTTTTAATGACTTTTGTTGTGTGATATCACGCTGCAGCAAGTTATCCGAGTCAAGATAAAGATGGCTACATCCGTACATACACGCGATCACATTGTTTGCATTTAATGGCATAAATTACATGATGCTTAGTACAATTTTTATAAACGCATCGATATCGTAAGTACTTTTTAAAAAATAAAAAACTTTTTGGGAAAGTCAAGTTTTGTTGTTAGCGACACTGTAAAAAAGACTTGGTGACAACATGTAACTAAGAGATCTCATCCTCTAGGTGACCCAAGGGCAGCCTTTACCCACAATTTCTCCAAACTTTTGGCTCTATGCCGCTGAAGAAACTGGTAATTGATCTCTCGTGCTTCAGAATTTATTATTAAACAAGATGGATTCTTGTGTCCTTTGTTTTGATGCCCTTCTTAACCTCTTAACGTCGAAGGACAGATATATCCGTCCTCTGCAGCTGGTAGTTCGCGCAGGAGGACGGATATATCCGTCCTGTGATCGCACGGGTACTGACACTGTACCCACGCGATCAGCGGCAGGAGCACGGCCATTATACACAGTCTGGCTCCTGCTGCAACTGCCGGAATCGAAGCACGCTCCGATTCCGGCAGTTAACCCATTAAATGTCGCTGTCAATAGTGACAGTGACATCTAATGTGTTTGACAGAGGGAGGGAGCTCCCTCTGTCACCCCATTGGCGCACCCGCAAAGAAATCGCGGGTCGCCGTCGGCTTTCCATGGCAGCCGGGGGCCTAACAAAGACCCCCAGGTCTGCCTTCAGCAAATGCCTGTTAGGCCATGCGAGAGGCATGACCTAATAGATTGCCTGTCAGTTTTACACTGACAGGCAATATTTGCTTTGGTATACTAAGTATACCAAAGCATTATATATGCGATCAGCAGATCGCATAGTGAAGTCCCCTGGTGGGACAAAAAAAAAAAAATGTGAATCGGTTGAATAAAGTTTGTGAAAAAAAAAAAAATTACAGTCAAAATCAGATAAAACTACTTTTTTTGCCCAAAAAGTGGTTTTATTTAGTAAAAGTGTCAAAACAAATAACACATGCACATATATGTTATCCCCGCGATCGTAACGACTTCAACAATAAAATGAACACATTAATTAAACCACCGGATGAACGGCGTCCAAAAAAACCGCAAAAAACAACGGCAAAATTCTCTCTTTTCTCCCATTCCCCCCATAAAAAAATGTAATAAAAGTTAATTTATAAGTCTTATGTACTCCAAAATAGTACTAATGAAAATTACACATTGGCCTGCAAAAATCAAACCCACATACGGCCACATTGAAGGAAAAAAAAATAATTACGTCTCTTGGAATGCGGTGATGCAAAAACAAGTAATTTTTTTCTAAAAGGCTTTTTATTGTGCAAACGTATGAAAACATATAAAATCTTTACATATTTGGTATCCCCGTAATTGTGCCAACCCATAGAATAAAGCTAACATGTTATTTACGCTGCATAGTAAACGGCGTAAATTTATAACGTGAAAATCAATGCTGGAATAGCTGCTTATTTTCAATTCTCTCCTAAAATAAAGTTAATAAAAGTTAGTCAATATATTATAAGCATCTAAAAATGGTACAAGTACAAAATACAACTCGTCCCACAAAAAAAAAGGCCAAATACGGCTATGTCGACGGAATAAAAAAAAAGTTACGACTCTTGTAATGCAACCGTGAAAAAACAAGACATAATTCTTGGTCATTAACGCGCAAAATGGCCTGGTCATTAACGGGTTAACATTCATTGTTAATATCCTGTAAAATGTAATCCACAGTCAATATTTATACATGGTTGTGAAATGTCTTGTCATTTGAGCAGGCTATCCTAGATCTTATAAATTCCCTTGTAGGTATTGCCTAGATGGTGTGAGCTGGGTGACTGTAGTGCCCGAAGAGGGTTCACAAAATGTTTCCTTTTCTGTATTACAATTCCCCTGTAACGTAATCTCAAAGAAGGTAACAGAATCCATGGATGCCGAGTCTGTAACATTGTAAATTAAATGTATTGGTATTATTGTATTCCATAAATGGTGGTACAGACACCACATCACGACCCCTAAACAAAAAAAAGATCGTCGATGTAGCGTCCATCCCACACAATCCACTCGTAAAAGGGATTATTGGCTGAAAAAATGTTGTTCTCCCACCATGTCATAAACAAATTGTCCATGGAGAGGGAGAATTTTGACCCCATCAGGGCGTCTTCTGTTTGCAATAAAATAAAACTATCAAGGCAGAAAAAATTATGTGAGCGCAGATACTCCACTGACATTAAAAGAAATTATTGTAGACATTTGGAATACCTGGTATATTTCCTCAAATGGAATTCCACTGCCTTGATTGCCGGAATATGTGGTATGCAGGTAGGGCCACCATCAGAAATTTCTGGGCCTCATACAGTCAGTGGAATTCCATTTGAGGACATACATCTTGGTCCCCCATTATTAGGGGATTTGGAGAGGTGGCAACGGAAAGTCGTGGGATGGGAGCAGGACGCAAAGTGTCAGGGACTATGTGAGCCGGCAGAGGAGTAGGCTAAGAGAACGGGAGGTGGCCGAGGCGGGAGTTGGGCCAGAGTGGATATGACGCTTGACCAGCATCTGGGGTGGGGAAAGGGAGGGAGACCGGTGGGAAGGTGGGAGAGAAGGGGCAACATAAAAAAAATAATTAAACTGAATCTACTGCTTTAAAACAGAGTCACTCACCAAGTTGCAGAACTGGCCGCCGCTTCTGGCCTCTGCATGGGTCCCATTCCTTTCTACAAACCAATTACCGCTGATCATAACCTTGATGAGCGGTGGCTGCCCACTTTATTTTACTTCTGTGGCCAGGCCCCTGACAGTAGTACCAGCAGGCCGGTTTGCTGGGGTACTAGCCAACTACGTCACAGATAACCCAAGACCATGCAAAGTTATGGATTTTTGGCATCCCATGGAATATGGGAACAATAGGGAATTCTATCAGTAAGTATTCTGCCTGTTTCTTGGCTAATACTCCTAATCCAATTCCTTCTTCTAGCAGACATTTAAAGATTCTTTACATGTGGTGCTTTGTTTTCACCACAAGTTTGCGATATGTGGATTCATTGTCTAAAATGGTATGAACGTGTCTGGGATATAAACAGGAATCTAGAACAACTCCTGCTCCGTGCACTCCTAAGATTTGGAGGACACAGTTATACGCTGGATATATGGTGAGCACCTCTGTGTTTTCACCTTTAGCCCTTATGTGTATGTATGAACCTTTTAGATGGTTAATCTTTACCCGCTAAGGTGGGAGGGTTGGTTCCAATGCCTAGTTATGGTGGTGTCTGTAGACTGGAGTATAGTGTCTGAGGAAGTAAAGATCCTTTTAGACGGCCCGACACTGACCATTAAAACAAGCGCCGATTGATGATATCGTCGGTAATGTGTGTGTGTGGGGGGGGGGGGCAAACAATCGTTACTACACCAGACCCCGCACCGATACACCAGTCCAGCTGTCTCCGGTCACTGGACAATATTGCCGGAAGCAGATGGCTCCGACTACTGCATAGCGGCCGTTCGGCAGAACTGCAGCTCGGCCCCTATTCTTTGACCTGAGCCATCTGCTTCCGGCAGTGTTGTTCGGTGCCCGGAGGCAGCTGGAGTGGCGGATCGGTGCGAGGTCCGGGTGTCGGGCATGCATGGAAAACCCCTTTAATACTGGCGTTTCATACACCAGTCCTATTAAACAGTTTGCTGGAGTAAGATGCAACACATTTATTAACAGGCGAATGACTGTGTCGCATCTTTTAGCTGCAACGCGGCCTGTCATCAGTACTTTCTACGTGCTGCGGCATGCTGTAAGAGCCTGAGGGGATCCGGGAGGGAGTATCGGAGTGGTGAGGTAAGTACATTTTTAAAATGTATTTTATTGTCTGATTGGGGGGGCATAAAGTCTGATTGGGGGGAGGTATGGGTCTGGCACCGACCTTTGCCTTGTTACGCCCCCCAGAGATAAATCTGCGCCGCACTATACATATAGATTTCTGCTATAATTTACATCAGTTACTGGCGTAAATTATAGTAAAATTGTTGGCCATTTCTGCTAAGCCCCGCCCATTTTTTGCCCCCAAAAATGTTGACTTTTGTGAATTTTCTACGCTAGTAAACTGTTGTAGAAAGGTTAATATATTCCCACCAAAGGCTACAGACCGTAATACAATATATATTTTTTTCGTTATCCAAATTTTTTATTAGAAATTAAACAGAGCAGATAAAACATTTTCACAAAACTGCAAAAGTTTGCACGCAGTGCAATACAATAAAGTCAAACTGTAGAAATTGTTACAGAGATATATGAACAATGGTAGGAGGTAGCCTCCCAAACAGAGAAGTAATAGGAAGTAAATAATAAAATCTAATGGTAAGTAACAGTCCCATAACCATAGCAGAAGTAGTGCAATATTTAGGGATACCAGTCCCAACACAAATAGCAATGACGGTTAAGTGCAGATTTGAACCCCTTAATGGCAGAGCGGGGAGATACCTCCCCGCTCTGCCGTAGTGTTCAGTGGCGTCCCGCTGTAGCAGCCATAGCGGCTGCTAGCGGAGCCTCCGGCCATGGTGGGTGCCCCCTCATGCCGCGGGCCCCGTAGCAGCCGCTACTGCTGCTACGGCGGTAGTTACGCCACTGGGGAGCACTACACTGGATGCACACGGTAAAGGGAGGGTATTCTGCCATCTGTGCCGTGCCCCCCCGACTGTGCCGGGTACTCCCTGCTCTCCGCTCTTATGGGCACCGTCCCTGTCCTTGCTCCTATACCGCAACACACCCGTCACTACACACGAGGCGAGTCTCCTCCGCACCCTCCCAATGGGTGACTACCCTCCTCCCTATCACCGCCCCGGGTTTCCGGCGGAGACTAGAGCCGGCCCTGCCTCCTGCTACACAGCAAGCCGGAGACTGAGGGGTGATGCGGCCGGACACTGAACAGCTGGACCCGGGTAAGAGAATAATGGATGAAGGGATCACAGCCATGATACATCCTCATAGCGTCAACAGTGTCGCTGTATTTATTCATTTGCAACTTGTGGCTGTCAGACTGTGGCGAAACTACAACTCCCAGCGTGCTCTGACAGCTGAAGGCTGAGAGTTGTAGTTTCAGGTTGCGGAGTACAGGATTATTTGGGGGGGGGGTTGATTTATAACTGATGCAATGTAAAAGTGTAGTTGCCCATAGCAACCAATCGGATTCCAGCTCTTATTTTTCAGAGAGGCTTTGGAAAATGAAAACAGCAACCTGATTGGTTGCTAAGGACAATTACTCCACTTTTGTGTTGCAGCAGTTTGGATAAATCCTCAATATGGTCTCCACTTGTGCGCCCTGCAATGGGGACTACAAATCCCAGCAGATCCTGCAGGTCTCTCTGAACTAGATTTTTTTTTACCAGAGAATTAAAAAGTGCATCACTCAGTAGTGTTATATAGATGGGTACAATTGCGGAAAGTGACGATACAGCATCGTTTATGGCGTGTAATAATGTTAATGATGACGTTTTCTGTGTTGTTTATAAGACATGTTTGACAAGTGTCTCTAGATAACATGTCCCACGCTAGTGCAAAACCCAGAGGTGTTCCGTTACTACGTAAAAAAAACTCCCCGTAAAAAAGAAGTGCATGTCATTTCTTGAGCCATTTTTCATTCTCAATAGAAAAACTGCTCCAAAAAACGCCTTGAAAACGTTTCTGGTTTAAAAAACGGCTGAAAATCAGTGGGTGTTTTCTCTTGAAAACAGCCCCGTATTTTACAGCCGTATTTTGTTTAGCGTGTGAACGTAGCCTCCGGGTATGTTCACATGCAGAATCAAAAACAGCTGAAAATGACGGAGCTCAAGAAGTGACAGCTCAGGCTATGTTCACACGCTTAACAAAAAACGGCTGTAATATACGGAGCTGTTTTCAAGGGAAAACTGCCTCTAATTTTCAGTCGTTTTTTATGCATCAAGCGTTATTTGATGCGTTTATTGCGGCCGTATTTTGGAGCGGTTTTTCTATTGACCCAATGAAAAACTACTCAAGAAGTAACATCCCCTTCTTTTTTACAGGGCGTTTTTTTACGTGCCGTTTTTACAAACGGTGCGTAAAAAAACGTCCTGTGGGAACAAAACGCTGTTTTTCCCATTGAAATCAATGGGTAGATGTTTTGAGGCGTTCAGCCTCCATATTTTCTGCTGAAAATAGGCTGTGTGAACATACCCGCATTCTTTTTACGCGCCATTTTTTTTACACACCATTCTTTAAAACGGCGGCATAAAAAATGCCCCGTCTGAACGAAAAGCAGTTTGTAGGGGTTTAGCTACCGTTTTTCAGGCATATTTCAAGGAATTTACACCCCGAAATATGCCCGAAAACACAGTGTGTGAACATATCCTTAACATTTGAAAATGGGTACCCCCCCCCCCCTTAACCATGGCCGAACAATGTCAGAAGTGACTTGGCAAATTTTCTATTAACTTCCGCATTATAGTTTTTTATTGGCCTCAAGATATAAAGGTAACTCACCAGACAAGTGTGTCCCAACCCCTCCTCAGAAGGAGGGAGCCATTGGTCTAGCTGCTCGAACCCCCAGCGATCAGCTGTTATGTCTGGGGGGAGTGGTGGGACAGCCGCATGTTTTGCCTACGGAGAATGTAGTAATATATGGCGGCAATTCAAATGTATAGGATAGTTATCAGAATAGCTGGAATGTAATACCACATTCTCCCTGTAGTGGCTGCTGCAGGAAAAATGAGTAGCCAATTGTAAACTAGCTGAATGTGACTGGGGTCCCTGGAGACGGACCCATGGCGATCGCTGGATTACCGCCGTGGCTCTCATAATACAGGGGATTGACTGTGATGAGACAATTTTATAAATACTGTATCAAGGAGTTCTAAGTTAATAGAAGATTAACCTCCTCTCAGGACCCGCATCTATTAGCCAGAGTTGAGCGACTGCAGAGAGCGTTTCTAGGTCTGGAGGACCCGGCACGTTCCTGCATTACACAGACAGCTCATTGACTTCAATGGAAACTGTGTAATGCCTCATTTACCCAGTGGTGGTGCTGCAGGGAAATTGAACACTTCCTGACCGTTTCCCACAAGATTTGAGCAGGTCGCTGGGGGTATCATGTCATCAGACTATCATCAGGGAACCTTTATTTTCCATTTGTGTATTCTTCATTTTTTCTTAATGTTTTGCGTTGTGTTTTATTTCCAGAAGCTGAGCGCTGTCATGGTCTATACAATCTCTGGACTATTACTACACATAGTAAACCTTGCTGCTCAAAGCCTGATTGTCTCTGCAGACCAGAATGTCTCTTCCCTGTTTTATCAGAAGATCAATCTACCAGCCGGGCACTTACCCTACTTCTTGCACAATAACCAGGATATGTCCAGATCCTGCAGTCAGGACCCCCACTGTCCTTTTAGAGTAAGTCCTACCATACCTAAGCCTAAGACCTTAATCACACGACAGGGTTTTCCGGCCGTTACACGGCCGCAGTAGGAACGATAGACCCCTAATGGGTCTATTCACACGACCAATTTTTTGCCGGCCGTCAATAAATGGGACATGCCCTATTTTCGGCCGTTCACCCGGCCACCCGGCTCCCATAGAAGTCTATGTAGCCGGGTTATACACGGCCATCACTTGAATGTGCTACAAGTGATGGCCGTGTCTTCCGTTGCTCGCTCTCTCCTCCTCCTCCTCACATGCACTTCGCACTGTGGGGAGAAGGTTTTTTTTTTTGCTTCCTGTAGGAGCGGAATCCCCAATCCCCGGCCACAGCTTCGGCAACGTTGTGGCCGGGGATTGGGGATTCTGCTCCAGGAGCAGTCCGTGATTTCACTGTGTCCATATATGGACATAGTGACGCCACAGACTTCTGAAGCGGAATCCCCTGCGATGTGGTCGGGGATTCCGCTCCAGGAGAACTACCTGCCTTCACTGTCCATATATGGACACCTGACGTCAGGGACTTCTGAAGCGGAATCCCCACCGCTGTGGCCGGGGATTCCGATCCAGGAGAAGTCCCTCACTTCACTGTCCATATATGGACAGTGAAGTGAGGGACATCTCCTGGAGCCGTCCCCTACATGAAAGTAGGGGGGGTGCCATCTATGGGGGGTGACTATATGTACAAGGGGGCTGTGTGGCATTACCGACAGGGGGGCTGTGTGGCATTACCGACAGGGGGGCTGTGTGGCACTGCCGACAGGGGGGCTGTGTGGCACTGCCGACAGGGGGGCTGTGTGGCACTGCCGACAGGGGGTCTGTGTGGCACTGCCGACAGGGGGGGTTGTGTGGCACTGCCGACAGGGGGGTTGTGTGGCACTGCCGACAGGGGGGCTGTGTGGCATTGCTTACAGAAGGGCTGTGTGGCATTACCTACAGGGGGCTGTGTGGCAATAGCTACAAGGGTGTCTGTGTGGCATTACCTACAGAGGGAAGTGTGTGGCAAAAAAATTACAACTGAAATTCATCCGATTTTAAAACGGACAGGGAATAAAACGGATACAAAATCGGCTGTAAAATGGCAACACGGCCCGGAACGGAACCCCTCAACAGAAAGCAACGCTGATGTGAACAGGCCTAACTGTTCTGTTGAGAAACAGGGATTGGGTATCTTTCAATCCTTTGTTCCTTGGAGATAAACAGTATAGTAAACGGTTGTTTAGTTGCCGCTTATCTCTTTTCCCTATAGCAGTAAACATGCACCTGGTGGCTGTTTCAGCATCCAAGGTTATGGAGCAGTCGGGGGAGTTTGCTGTCCCATACATGACGCCATTTGTGCTTTATGTGGTCTGTATACAGATGTAGCCGTCTTTATCTTGACTTTTAACGCGTTAAATACACAGTGGCAAGACAGTTTAAGGGTATGTTCACACGTTTAACAAAATACGTCTGAAAATACGGAGCTGTTTTCAAGGGAAAACAGCCCCTGATTTTCAAATGTTTTTTGAGCAACTCGCGTTTTTCGCTGCATTTTCTACGGCCGTTTTTGGAGCTTTTTTCAATAGAGACTATGAGAAAACGGCTCCAAAAACGTCCCAAGAAGTGTCCTGCACTTCTTTTGACGAGCCGTCATTTTACGCGCCGTAAGATGACAGCTCGTCTGCACAGAACATCATAAGACCCATTGCAAGCAATGGGCAGATGTTTGCCGACGTATTGGAGCCATCTTTTCAGGCGTAATTCGTAAAACGCCTCCATTACGTCTGAAAAGAGGTCGTGTGCACATACCCTTACTTTACCTTTTCAATGGTTTTGTTGTGTGAGCTCACACTGCAGCAAGTTATCAGTCAAGATAAACGTGGCTACATCTGTACACAGTGGAGAACATGTAAAAAGGCTTCTTACAGGTAATGTGTGCTTGTAGACAAGGAGAGACCAGGATCCTTAGAAATCAGTCTGTGATTTTTCTCTCTCAGCTCATGAAGGGTTTTGTACCTTTGTACATTTTAGGAATTCCTGACACAACTAGATTCCTGCTGGGGTTATGAGAAGTCGTGCAGGAAGGAGCGCAGGTTCAGTTATCCGGTCTGTGACCAGGTCGACGCTGGTTGGTATGTGCTTGTTTTACATCCTAAGGCTCCATGCACACGACCGTACATTTCATCCGTAATTACGGACCCATTCATTTCTATGGCCGACGGACACCTTCCCATATATTTACGGGACAATGTCCGTGCCGTAGAAACCTTCCATAAAACATGTCCTATTTTTTTATTTTACGTACCGTGCTCCCATACTTTATAATGGACCACGGCCTGCAAATTTCAGACCGTGATTACGGGCACGGTCATGTACATGGGGCCCGAGACACTATTTTATAACTTTTGTTTCATGACTCAAATAAGTCGAGTCGCTTCTCCCCTTATGTAAATCTACCCTCCCAAAGCAGACACTGAAACAGAGTTGGATTTTAAAGGCCACAGCAGCCGTTTATTATTTAAATAACAATAAATTTAAATACCATAACTTTTGAATCCCCAAAAAAGGGGATTCATCATAACATTAAATAACCCACTGCGACCCTATCAGGGTCATAACATTATAAACCAACCAGAATGACAGGGGTAAGTCCTTGAAGCCACCGATACTTAATTTTGGCCATCTGCCCACAAATACCTTACCCCCAGCCGAAACCCGGCCCGGGGGCACCAATTACCTTTTGCAGATGACCACCATATATATATAACCCAGCTTTCAAAAGGGGTAACACCCTAAGAAGCCGACAAATTGGGGGTGCATCCCGTGATGCATTCCCCCCCACCACTTTTTACGACCTACTTCAAGGACTCCCCCCGCAGCTGCAATGACAAAATTAACCACCCCCAAAGATAAATGTTAATAGGCAAATAAACTTTGACGAGAAAAACCACCACCCGCAGCAACCTCTTGCCGCGGTCAACCGATCCACATCAGGGCGGGCGGGCGGGCGGGAACATGTTCCTGCTTCTGTGTCCTGGCGAAGAGAGGGAGAGCACAAACAGGAAACAGGTACATCCCCTTCAATCCCCACCCCTCCTCCCCCAAGCCCTCCTGCTGTCCCCATCCTTGGTCTCTCATAGGCCAGCTAACTCTGTGTCCCTCCCATCTATTTTAGTCATGGAGGCCTCCCCTTATTCCTTTCTTTTCTCTTCAGTACGGCCTCTTCTTGACTCAAATAAGTCGAGGCGCTTCTCCCCTTATGTAAATCTACCCTCCCAAAGCAGACACTGAAACAGAGTTGGATTTTAATGGCCACAGCAGCCGTTTATTATTTAAATAACAATAAATTTAAATACCATAACTTTTGAATCCCCAAAAAAGGGGATTCATCATAACATTAAATAACCCACTGCGACCCTATCAGGGTCATAACATTATAAACCAACCAGAATGACAGGGGCAAGTCCTTGAAGCCACCGATACTTAATTTTGGCCATCTGCCCACAAATACCTTACCCCCAGCCGTAACCCGGCCCGGGGGCACCAAATTACCTTTTTGCAGATGACCACCATATATATAACCCAGCTTTCAAAAGGGGTAACACCCTAAGAAGCCGACAAATTGGGGGTGCATCCCGTGATGCATTCCCCCCCACCACTTTTTACGACCTACTTCAAGGACTCCAAAGCGAAACAGGCCTTGACCACCTCACGCCTGCGAGCTCCTCCACACTCCCACCGCTCGCTCAATTCCATCAGTCAACGCCAGACTCTACATGTCCATCCCCACATCATTGAGATGCACACCATCCTCTCTCCAATACCTGCCTGTCCCAGCCTCCAGGTCCCAGTGGCGCACCGCAACTCCACCATTACCCGCCACAAAACTCGATATAGCCCTGTTAGTCTTAATGCGAGCCTTATTAATCTTTGCCATCGAACGAGCCATCCGCCAGCTCTTCCTAGGGACCATCTCAGACCACACCGTCACCAACTTCGGATAAGTTGCCCATAAACAAAGCAAATCATGCTTGACATCCCTTACTAACTCCCTGAAAGGGCGCAGGCCCAAATCGTTGCCTCCCACATGCAACACCAGCACCTCAGGTGCCCTATCAAGCAATACAAAATTATGAAACTCCGGCAACACCCTGTTCCATGTCATTCCCAGTATACCCATCCACCGCAAGACCGCCGCCTCCCGCGGAATCCTGAGCTGTCGACCGTCCGGCCGTACATCCGCGCGAAGGGCACCCCAGTACACAAAGGAGTGTCCCATAATCCACACCATACATGAGTCACGGCCTGCAAAACAAATGGAGAACATACACGCACCACCACTCGTTGCTGCGCAAAATTATTACTCAGGCGGAACGCACACACCCGGAACATGTTACACAATACCATATCACAACATGTGCAAGCGAACATAAGAACGGAAACGCGCAGACTCCCAGCGCCCTATCCGCCGCACGCCTGCCTCATCCAAACCCCATCTCACCGCCTCCGTCGCTGCCCCAATCCGGAAAGAATGAGACGAATACTGCTCCGCCTGCACCCCGCTAGCCACCAGACATTTTCTGAAAACCGAGATGAACTGATACCGCGACAAAAACTTGCCATCCACATGCCGCAGCAACGGCGCATCCGAGAGATCTAAGCCCTCTAAGTACTCCTTGAGACACAACACTGGACAAACCGGATTTCCGGTGACCGCAAACAAAACCACCCGACGTCCTACCCCCCTCTGATCGGTTTTCGACCGTCGCAGCACTATCTCCACCCTGTCTTCATACAAATCGACATTATCCTGCAGCAACCCCCCCCCCCCCCCGCTTTTACCGAACTAGGCGAAACCAATTCCCCCACCCGAAAAGCTCCGAAGAAGGCTAACGCGAAAGCCAACCGAAAAAGCTTGCTCTCGTACTCTGAATGAACCACCACCACCTCCAATGAGCACAACAATTGAAAAGACACGGGACGCCTCCTATCCCTAACCACTACACCCCGTCTCAACCCCCTCAATGCCTGGCCCACCAAAAAACGCTTCATGATGTCCACAAATCCCCGTAATTTACAACCGAAAGCAATGGCCGCCACGAAGCGATTAACCTTAGCGACCGTGCAACCCCGGGCAAACGCGTCTCCCAACCAAAACAACAAAGCCACCACCCTATCCTCATCAGAGCACACATCACCCAACGATCTCACCCACTCTTCCCATTGCCTCCATCCAGCAGAATAAGATGACCACGTAGCGCTGGCCAACGACCTCTTTATCAATGCACCTGCCGCCCGGATACCAGCTCCCACTGATGACTGGGACATTCCACCCCCGTTAACTCCGCGTCCGGGACCAGCTGACGGACACGATCCCACTGCGAGCGAGAAAGCGCATCAGCAATACAATTCTCCGCCCCAGGAACATGCACCACCACCACCCACGCATTTAAACTCCAAAAAGCAAGCACCAACTGACGCAACAAGCGAACCACTGGAGGGGACGACGTCGACGTATTATTTATAGCCATCACCACCCCCAGATTATCGCAATGAAAACGCACTTTCTTATCCCGGAACCTGTCTCCCCAAATGGTGACTGCCACCACGATGGGAAACAGTTCGAGTAGGGCCAAGTTACGTGTCAAACCCGTCTCTACCCACTCAACCGGCCATTTTCCTGCGCACCACTGCCCTTTGAAGAATGCTCCGAACCCCACCGCCCCGGACGCATCAGTGAACAATTCCAAATCGAAGCTATCCAGCGCCCGTGACATCCACAGCGAGAGACTGTTATACTGTGCCAGAAAATGGAGCCAGACCCGCAAATCCTCCCTGTGCTCCGCCGTCATACGAATGAAATGGTGGGGTTCCCCCACCCCCGCCAACCGCCGACAAAACACCCTCCCCATTGGCATGATGCGGCAAGCAAAATTAAACTTCCCCAATAAGGACTGCAATTCCCGTAGTGTAATTTTCTTAATCCGACACGCTCGCTCCACTACTAACCGCAGATCCCCCAACTTATCCTCAGGCAATCTGCACTCCATTGCCACAGAATCTATTGTAATTCCCAAAAAACAAATGGTCGTCACTGGACCTTCAGTTTTTTCCACAGCCAAGGGGACCCCGAACTCCCGCGACACCCAGTTGACCGCCTCAAGTAAATTCGCGCAAACCCCCGAATGCGCCGGGCCAACACACAAGAAATTGTCGAGGTAGTGAATAACCGATTCCACCCCAGCGACCTCCCTAACTACCCATTCCAAAAAAGAACTAAAAACCTCAAAGTACGCGCACGACAACGAGCAACCCATGGGAAGGCACCGATCGATGTAGTAACCTCCTTCCCAGTAACACCCCAGCAACCGCTGGCTGTCCGGGTGGACCGGCAATAAACGGAACGCCGTTTGAATATCGTTTTTTGCCATCAGAGCTCCTCTTCCGTAACCTCGTACTAACGCTACCGCCGCATCAAATGACGTGTATACCACGGAACAGAGATCTGGGTCAATGCCATCATTAACCGACGCCCCTTTTGGGAAGGACAAATGCTGAATGAGCCTAAATTTGTTACCTTCCCGTTTCGGAACCACTCCTAACGGTGACACCACCAAACCCGGAACTGGGATCATGCTAAAAGGGCCCGCCATTCTGCCCAGATCAATCTCCTTCCTAAGTTTCTCCGAGACTACGGCCGCCTGCTGATATGCCAACTTAAGGTTGCGCTGAGTGAACGGGACCTCGTACGAAGGGGGCGGAATAACAAAACCAGAACTAAAACCTAAACTAATCAACCGCGCCCCCTCCTTGTTAGTGTATCTACTTAGAAAGGGGGCCATCTTTATGAGCTTCACCGGAGTCTCCCCCATGACCAGCCGCACCGCTAACTCCCCCCTGTCGTTTCCCCTTTTTAAAACATTTTGACGCTCCATGCGACTGCCCGCTGCAGTGTGAACACACATGCTTGAATTTACACGCTGCTCCAAATTTACACTGCCCCTCGTTGAACTGCCAACACGTTCCAAATTTGGAACCTGAGGCCGGACTATTCCCGCCGGAAGTTCCTGCTGCGTTCCCGCTCCCAGGAAAGGACTGCCCTTGCTTATAAAGTGCCGTCACCTTCAGCCATAAGGCTATGTCCTTATGATCCCACCGTATATTCGGCCGCACCGCCTTCCGCTGCCGAAACTGTTCGTCGTAACGAAGCCAAGCCTGTCCCCCATAAACCCGATGCACCTCCCCCACCGCGTCCAAGTAACAGAATAAGCCGGAACAATTTTCTGGCGCCTTTTCTCCAATAACACTCGCCAAAATTGCAGAAGCCTGCATTCAATTGACGAATGTTTTTGGAATCAACCTGTACCGTCTCATTTCCTCCTCATCCTTTTTGGTTTCATCCCGCTTCACCTTATCCAAATTAAACTTCTCCAGCGAAAGCAACGAAAAAATCTCCACGTACTCATCTTTCCAAATCTTTTCTTTAACTTCCTGCTTCAAATGCGCGCCTAACGGGCCCTCATAACATACGTACACCTCCCCGCGCGCGCGATCATCCAGCCGCACCCTATCTACCTCTTTTGGCGAGTCTGTTTGAACCGCCGCCGCCACTGCCACCGCTGCCCCCGTGGCTAGCCCCCCTCCGGATTGCATAACCGGGGCACTACCAACACTGCCCCCCCACACCGCGGCCGACGCCACGCCTGCCTGTTCCTGGGAAGGGAAACCTCCTAGCCGCCCCACCAACGCCTTTAAACAACCCACTAACTCCGTCAAACTATCCCCCCCTGCACCCGCCTGTAACCCCGGGGCCCTTGACTCCGCCGCGACGTTAGCCGACGCTACACCCTCTACACCGATACCCGACATCAATAAAGCTGGAAAAGGTAACGTAGGTGTCAACTCACCAGGCTGCCCAGGGGCTGTGAACCCGTCAGCCGGACCCCCATGTCCACGTGCAGAGGCCTGCCGCTCACCGTCCTCCAATGCTCCGGACTCCCTCTGGCGCTGTCCGCATTGGCAATGTGTGCACGGGGAATTCCAAGTTCCGTCCGAGAAAAGGGGGGGGCGACATCGCATCATCCGTCTGGCCGAGCTCCAGCTCCTGCCGCAGCCGTCCTGCTGAACCAGCCTCCCGCTGTTCCGTCCCTGGCACTCTCACCACCGACCTCATCCTGCACCCTCCGCTCCTGTCCACATCCACCGCCCGCTCGTTGCTGCCATGAGCCGACCCTCCGGCTGGCACATCGCCGTGCAGGGTCGCCGTTGCCCTTCCGCCACGTACCGAAGGAGGTGGTGTGGCCGGAAGTGAAGGCCTCGTCTTCCTCATCGCTGCCGCTGGGCGCTGCCGCTGGGCGCTGCCGCGTTTTGGGATTCCTCCCAGGACCAGATGGGAGGGCAGCGGCAGGCCGCCCTGGTGTCTGGCCTGAAGGGTCCACCGAGGGGCTCCTCTTGCACCGCCGCTCCCGCGGAATGTCCTCCGGACTCAGCCGTGCGGGCGGGCGGGCGCGAGCGCCTCGTGCTGCGTGTCACTCCGGAAGTGCCGGCCCTGGCCTGAGTCACGGGGGAGACGGGGGCTCCTCTTCTCTTGCCCGTCCCTCTGGAACGCCGGTCCTGGACCTCTGCCTGCTCCAGTGGCCCTGAGACCGCCGGCATGGTGGACCGCGCCACGCCCGCTCCGGACGATTCTGCCCGATCCTGGTCCGGAGCGCCCGCTTGTCCCTGCAGCAGCGTCGCCACTCGTGCTCCGAGCCATCCCGGACCTTGAGAGGCCGCCGCGGCCCGCAGCAACTCCATCGCCTCCTCGTCAGACACAGCAGGGATGGTGAACATGTTCCTGCTTCTGTGTCCTGGCGAAGAGAGGGAGAGCACAAACAGGAAACAGGTACATCCCCTTCAATCCCCACCCCTCCTCCCCCAAGCCCTCCTGCTGTCCCCATCCTTGGTCTCTCATAGGCCAGCCAACTCTGTGTCCCTCCCATCTATTTTAGTCATGGAGGCCTCCCCTTATTCCTTTCTTTTCTCTTCAGTATGGCCTCTTCTTTAGTAACATGTAATAAAAATGATCTCTAGAATCTCTTCATTTTCAACTAAAGGTCTGGATACTGGAATCTTAAAGGGCAAATATAAAAGCCTAAATATCTGTATCGGGGGTGTACACATGATTTTGTAAAGGAGGGGGGATTTTTACATGTTACGCGGAGCGCACAGACACTTGATAGACACAAGAAAATCCCAGTCACATGGTGCAGGATATATTTATCATATGACTCTATAATGATTGCCCCAAAGCCATAGGAAAACTGCATTTTGGCGACAGACGCACTTTAGAAATATATAATCTCGCTATACAGCACACAAATAAATCAGTAAGAGCTAGAGTGCCCATGATGGTAGCGCCATCAATGCCAGATTAGTGCCACCTGTACAATGTAGTACCATGCAGAGTGCCACTCATATACAATAGGGTCTGCAGAATATAGCCGTATAATCTGTGGTGGTCTTGGGCAGTAATGGCTACATTCCGGGTGATCTACGGTGGTGACGTAACTGTGTCACTACCATTTTGTGTTACATTTTACCCATGCACAGTAAGACCAAGTTCACATGGAGTTTTTTGGCGCGGTTTTTGACGCAGAAACCGCTTCGGAAAACGGCTCCCATTGATTTTAATGGGAGGAGAGCAGAAAAAAGCGCTCTCGGGAAAAAGAACCGTCATGCCCTTTCTTTAGGCGTTTCCACCTCTGACCTCCCATTGACATCATGGCGCTTAATGGCCGCGGCCGAAAAACGCAGCAAAAACTGCGGCAAGTGTTATGCCGGCACGTCAAAATCTGCCTCAAATTTTCAGTAGGAATTTTGAGGCAGATTTTTCCACCTGCAAAAAAAACTCTGTGTGAACAGGGCCTTCTAGGTAGAAATCTGTCAATCAGGCGCGAGTGGGCGGAGGTAGCAGCAGCTCGTAAATAATGGTGTCTTTTCTATAGCGGTGGTGAAGTTCTTCAAAACAGCTTCACTTTAGCAAATAAGTGACAGACAGCAGAAATCAGTGTGTCTGTCAGTACATTATGATGCCCTAAGTGAGCAGCATAATGTAGATGACAGGTTCCCTTTAAATGATAACATTCTGGCTGCTTTCAGCTGCCACTAGAAGGAGCTCACGGTGTACAAATTTATAAAGCTCCTATTGAAGTCATTGGGAACTGTATGATTACAACTGCATCCAGCTCCCCCTGGTGGCAACTTCTGTAATCATTCAGGAGAGACTGAGACAGTGAAAGGTCTATTTGGCAAGTTATTCTCCAGCCCTCTGGCCATCTTGTGGGCATTATTGCAGCCATTAGTACAGTGTTTATAGGGTCGCTAGAAGATGCTCAGTAGAGATGTTGGTGCAGATATCTTGGCATGTAAGAAATATGTATAACAAGTAATGACTCCAGTCGTTATGCCATGATTGATGTGATCTTGTTCCCCTAGGGCAAAGAACTTGGAAGGCGCTCAAGAAGTATTTTGGAGACAGGCAGACTTTGGTTACGTTATGGAGCGTTTGGCTGAAGCACAAGTCTTCTGTCATCCACGTGAGCAGGTCGGTCTGTCTTGTGCGTTGCTTCTTCTGACTGGTAATCCAGATTGTCTGACATGTCTCTTTATTACAGGGAGACTCTCTCTTGGCCTGTTCCTGCCACCTCCTGCACTGCCGAGCCACCAACCTTTATTTGGACTTACGAAATCCTAGACGACCACAAGACAGGTCTGTAGTGCTTCATATTGAACTATTGGTCCAGTTGACAATAATATTAAAAATAATATTTAAACACATTGAAGGGGATGTCTGTTTTAAAAAATATATATATATATATTTTTAATTACTTTATTAGGGAATTCTGAGTTATTGGTGTAGTCCCTCATTCAGGATCCTCGTCTATTAGCCAGAGCGTTAAGCGGCTTCAAAGAGCGTCCCTCACTGGAGGACCCAGCACAACAACGCATTTCACAGACAGACCATTTATTTAATTGGGAACTGTGTATAATGCTTCATTTCTCCTGTAGTGGCGCTGCAGGGAAATTGAACACTTTCCTCCAGGTTCCCTCTCGGATTACAGCTGATATCTGGGGGTGCTGCCACTGGACGCCCCGTAATCCGCTTATTCACTTTGGTCCCTTGGCGTTCTCCAAAGCAACCCCTTTCTAAATAGGGTTTCCAGTTTTCTATAAAAATCTCATTCACTGTATAATTAAAAGTTATGTAACCTAACAATGTGTTCAGTGCCTCAATTTCTTACCATTTTTAAGATCTGTGATTGCTGTCACTGAATGGCAAACAAAGATACATAGCCCATTAATGGTTTATTCACACACGGCAGATTTTTTGCAAGCCCCATTCAGATGAACGGGACATTGTCAGAAATTTCTACAACAAATCTGCCATGTGTGAATATATCCCCTCAGCCTATCCGTGCCCCCTCTATTAATGATCCATGAATGTGTGTGCAGGGCGTGATCAAGACAGATTCAGCCTCTGATTATAAGCAATATTTCCAATTACTTTAAGCAAGCAGAGATCTTAAATGGTAGGTGGTTAAAACATAAAGTATAATAGATTGTTTTTAACTTTTCATTATAAATGTAATTGCCCAATGATCTCTGTAGTATGGAGACTAAACATGCCGATCCTCTGTTCTCCTGGGGGATAAGCCGCTGTTAGAGAGATCTTGCCGCGGTTTCTTCCCCCTCTCCCCATTTAAATAAACCGGCACAAAAATCATTTTATAGTGGGATCAGGTGAAATAGCTGTTGGCCAAACAAACACTCTGCCAACATCTATTGCATATGTATGGCCAGCTTTATGCCTCCATAACAGGTCAAGCTTCAGTTCCCCCATAACTGTGCCCGCAGCAGCGCCCATACACTTGCATTATTCACAAGTCTGAGCTGCTCTGTCTTCACATGACAATTAGCGATTACCACTGACGGATTAGGAACTGGTCCGCGCAACAGGATCGATTCTTCATCAGTTGTTTCTACGGGACAGCAGTGTGGTATCTGGGAATGAAGGGCAGGGCCGATTCTAGCTTTCCTGCTGCCTGAGGCGAAAATATAAATGGCGCCCGCCCCCCCCCCCCCCCCGCCCCCCTCCACAAAAAAAAATAAAAAATTGTAAGTAAGAAACAACTTGTAAAACGAAACAAGAAAATTAAAGCTGTGTGAACAAAAAAATACATTAGGGCCTGTTCACATCACCGTTCGCTTCCGTTCCGAGGTTCTGTCGGGTGAACCCCGCAACGGAAAGTGAAAGTGACAGCACAGCTTCCGTTTCAGTCACCATTGATCTCAATGTTGATGGAAACATCGCTAATGGCTTCCGTTCGTCACCAATCCGGCTGGTTTCCGGTTTTCCGACGGAATCAATAGCGGAGTCGACTACGGAACGGAATCGAACGGTGATGTGAACAGGCCCTTATTGAACATCGTTATAAACTGCAAGGTCTCATAATGCTACAGGCAATTGTGTAGTAAATATCCCTATATTGCCCCAGCTATAAATACTAGTAAAATGACCAGGGCAACGTGTATCCAAAATTCAAACACAAAAATGAAAGAACAATGTCAGTGTTCAAACTTGTGTCAGGGCTCCTTTAATGGCTCTTTACAGTCAGTATAGTAACACACTGCGGCACTTTACAGTCAGTATAGTAACACACGCGGCACTTTACAGTCAGTATAGTAACACATGCGGCACTTTACAGTCAGTATAGTAACACACGCGGCACTTTACAGTCAGTATAGTAACACATGCGGCACTTTACAGTCAGTATAGTAACACATGCGGCACTTTACAGTCAGTATAGTAACACATGCGGCACTTTAGAGTCAGTATAGTAACACATGCAGCACTTTACAGTCAGTATAGTAACACATGCAGCACTTTACAGTCAGTATAGTAACACATGCGGCACTTTACAGTCAGTATAGTAACGCACGCTGCACTTTACAGTCAGTATAGTAACGCACGCTGCACTTTACAGTCAGTATAGTAACACATGCGGCACTTTACAGTCAGTATAGTAACACATGCTGCACTTTACAGTCAGTATAGTAACACATGCTGCACTTTACAGTCAGTATAGTAACACATGCTGCACTTTACAGTCAGTATAGTAACACATGCGGCACTTTACAGTCAGTATAGTAACACATGCGGCACTTTACAGTCAGTATAGTAACGCACGCTGCACTTTACAGTCAGTATAGTAACGCACGCTGCACTTTACAGTCAGTATAGTAACGCACGCTGCACTTTACAGTCAGTATAGTAACACATGCGGCACTTTACAGTCAGTATAGTAACACATGCTGCACTTTACAGTCAGTATAGTAACACATGCTGCACTTTACAGTCAGTATAGTAACACATGCTGCACTTTACAGTCAGTATAGTAACACATGCGGCACTTTACAGTCAGTATAGTAACACATGCGGCACTTTAGAGTCAGTATAGTAACACATGCAGCACTTTACAGTCAGTATAGTAACACATGCAGCACTTTACAGTCAGTATAGTAACACATGCGGCACTTTACAGTCAGTATAGTAACGCACGCTGCACTTTACAGTCAGTATAGTAACGCACGCTGCACTTTACAGTCAGTATAGTAACGCACGCTGCACTTTACAGTCAGTATAGTAACACATGCGGCACTTTACAGTCAGTATAGTAACACATGCTGCACTTTACAGTCAGTATAGTAACACATGCTGCACTTTACAGTCAGTATAGTAACACATGCTGCACTTTACAGTCAGTATAGTAACACATGCGGCACTTTACAGTCAGTATAGTAACGCACGCTGCACTTTACAGTCAGTATAGTAACACATGCGGCACTTTACAGTCAGTATAGTAACATGCTGCACTTTACAGTCAGTATAGTAACACATGCGGCACTTTACAGTCAGTATAGTAACATGCTGCACTTTACAGTCAGTATAGTAACACATGCGGCACTTTACAGTCAGTATAGTAACGCACGCTGCACTTTACAGTCAGTATAGTAACACATGCAGCACTTTACAGTCAGTATAGTAACACACACGGCACTTTACAGTCAGTATAGTAACACATGCAGCACTTTACAGTCAGTATAGTAACACACACGGCACTTTACAGTCAGTATAGTAATGCACGCTGCTCTTTACAGTCAGTATAGTAACATACGCGGCACTTTACAGTCAGTATAGTAACACATGCTGCTCTTTACAGTCAGTATAGTAATACATGCGGCACTTTACAGTCAGTATAGTAAAACACGCGGCACTTTACAGTCAGTATAGTAACACATGCGGCACTTTACAGTCAGTATAGTAACGCACGCTGCACTTTACAGTCAGTATAGTAACGCACGCTGCACTTTACAGTCAGTAAAGTAACGCATGCGGCACTTTACAGTCAGTAAAGTAACGCACGCTGCACTTTACAGTCAGTATAGTAACACACGCTGCACTTTACAGTCAGTATAGTAACGCACGCTGCACTTTACAGTCAGTATAGTAACGCACGCTGCACTTTACAGTCAGTATAGTAACGCATGCGGCACTTTACAGTCAGTAAAGTAACGCATGCGGCACTTTACAGTCAGTAAAGTAACGCACGCTGCACTTTACAGTCAGTATAGTAACGCACGCTGCACTTTACAGTCAGTATAGTAGCACATGCGGCACTTTACAGTCAGTATAGTAACGCACGCTGCACTTTACAGTCAGTATAGTAACGCATGCTGCACTTTACAGTCAGTATAGTAACACACGCTGCACTTTACAGTCAGTATAGTAACATGCGGCACTTTACAGTCAGTATAGTAACGCACGCTGCACTTTACAGTCAGTATAGTAACACATGCGGCACTTTACAGTCAGTATAGTAACGCACGCTGCACTTTACAGTCAGTATAGTAACACACGCTGCACTTTACAGTCAGTATAGTAACGCACGCTGCACTTTACAGTCAGTATAGTAACGCACGCTGCACTTTACAGTCAGTATAGTAACGCACGCTGCACTTTACAGTCAGTATAGTAACGCACACTGCACTTTACAGTCAGTATAGTAACGCATGCTGCACTTTACAGTCAGTATAGTAACGCACGCTGCACTTTACAGTCAGTATAGTAAAGCACGCTGCACTTTACAGTCAGTATAGTAACACATGCGGCACTTTACAGTCAGTATAGTAACGCACGCTGCACTTTACAGTCAGTATAGTAACGCACGCTGCACTTTACAGTCAGTATAGTAACACATGCGGCACTTTACAGTCAGTATAGTAACGCACGCTGCACTTTACAGTCAGTATAGTAACGCACGCTGCACTTTACAGTCAGTATAGTAACGCATGCTGCACTTTACAGTCAGTATAGTAACGCACGCTGCACTTTACAGTCAGTATAGTAACATGCGGCACTTTACAGTCAGTATAGTAACGCATGCTGCACTTTACAGTCAGTATAGTAACGCACGCTGCACTTTACAGTCAGTATAGTAACATGCGGCACTTTACAGTCAGTATAGTAACGCATGCTGCACTTTACAGTCAGTATAGTAACGCACGCTGCACTTTACAGTCAGTATAGTAACATGCGGCACTTTACAGTCAGTATAGTAACGCACGCTGCACTTTACAGTCAGTATAGTAACACATGCGGCACTTTACAGTCAGTATAGTAACGCACGCTGCACTTTACAGTCAGTATAGTAACACATGCGGCACTTTACAGTCAGTATAGTAACGCACGCTGCACTTTACAGTCAGTATAGTAACGCACGCTGCACTTTACAGTCAGTATAGTAACGCACGCTGCACTTTACAGTCAGTATAGTAACGCACGCTGCACTTTACAGTCAGTATAGTAACATGCAGCACTTTACAGTCAGTATAGTAACGCACGCTGCACTTTACAGTCAGTATAGTAACACATGCGGCACTTTACTGTCAGTATAGTAACACATGCGGCACTTTACAGTCAGTATAGTAACGCACGCTGCACTTTACAGTCAGTATAGTAACACATGCGGCACTTTACTGTCAGTATAGTAACACATGCGGCACTTTACAGTCAGTATAGTAACACATGCAGCACTTTACTGTCAGTATAGTAACACATGCAGCACTTTACAGTCAGTATAGTAACACATGCGGCACTTTACAGTCAGTATAGTAACACATGCGGCATTTTACAGTCAGTATAGGAACATATGCGGCACTTTACAGTCAGTATAGTAACACACGCGGCACTTTACAGTCAGTATAGGAACACATGCGGCACTTTACAGTCAGTATAGTAACACAAGCGGCACTTTACAGTCAGTATAGGAACACATGCGGCACTTTACAGTCAGTATAGGAACACATGCGGCACTTTACAGTCAGTATAGTAACACATGCGGCACTTTACAGTCAGTATAGTAACACACGCGGCACTTTACAGTCAGTATAGTAACACATGCGGCACTTTACAGTCAGTATAGTAACACATGCGGCACTTTACAGTCAGTATAGTAATACATGCGGCACTTTACAGTCAGTATAGTAACACATGCGGCACTTTACAGTCAGTATAGTAACACATGCGGCACTTTACAGTCAGTATAGTAACGCATGCTGCACTTGCTTTCTGTCCACGTCTATTGGATCTGTACTACCAATCCGTAATATTTGTAAACCGAAACTGCACAGACCAGACTAGGAATGAATGTGATCATTGAGCCAGTAATATAATCTGAAAACTATTCACTGCATGTTCAGATCTTAAAGAGGCTCTGTCACCAGATTTTGCAACCCCTATCTCCTATTGCAGCAGATCGGCGCTGCAATGTAGACAAGAGTAACGTTTTTTTTATTTTTAAAACGAGCATTTTTGGCCAAGTTATGACCGTTTTTATATTTATGCAAATGAGGCTTTCTAAAGTACAACTGGGCGTGTTTACAGTAAAAGTACAACTGGGCGTGTATTGTGTGTGTTACATCGGGGCGTTTTTACTTCTTTTACTAGCTGGGCGTTTTGTATAGAAGTGAATGATGCTGACGAATCAGCATCATCCACTTCTCTTCACAACGCCCAGCTTCTGGCAGTGCACAGACACACAGCGTGTTCTCGCGAGATCACGCTGTGACGTCACTCACTTCCTGCCCCAGGTCCTGCATCGTGTCGGACGAGCGAGGACACATCGGCACCAGAGGCTACAGTTGATTCTGCAACAGCATCGGCGTTTGCAGGTAAGTCGATGTAGCTACTTACCTGCAAACGCTGATGCTGCTGCAGAATCAACTGTAGCCTCTGGTGCCGATGTGTCCTCGCTCGTCCGACACGATGCAGGACCTGGGGCAGGAAGTGAGTGACGTCACAGCGTGATCTCGCGAGGACACGCTGTGTGTCTGTGAACAGCCAGAAGCTGGGCGTTGTGAAGAGAAGTGGATGATGCTGATTCGTCAGCATCATACACTCCCATTCACAACGCCCAGCTAGTAAAAGAAGTAAAAACGCCCCGATGTACGCACATAATACACGCCCAGTTGTACTTTTACTTTAAACACGCCCAGTTGTACTTTAGAAAGCCTCATTTGCATAAATATAAAAATTTGTCATATTGCAGCGCCGATCTGCTGCAATAGCAGATAGGGGTTGCAAAATCTGGTGACAGAGCCTCTTTAAAGGGGTTGTCCCAATATTAAATGTTATCCCCTCTCTACAGGATAGGAGATAACATGCTGATCAGTGGGGGTCCCTCGTACCCCTGAGTTAATGACGCTGCAGGTCAAGCATACACCCTGCCGCTCCAGTTACTCAGGGGTACAAGGGACCACCGTTCCAGTTATCAGTGGGGGTCCCAGTGGTCAGACCCCCACCGATCAGCATGTTATGTCCTGTCCTGTAGACAGGGGGTAACATTTAATCTTGGAACAACCCCTTTAACTGCAAGGGGCAAAAATGTATATTTAAAAAAAAAGGCATATGGAACAGAAGCAAAGCAAAAAATAAACTGCGCACAACCTATAAATAAATATGTACCAGCAGTGTATATACCGCACAGATCAATATATAGCAGCAGTGTATATACCGCACAGATCCATATATAGCAGCAGTGAATATACCGCACAGATCCATATATAGCAGCAGTGTATATACCGCACAGATCCATATATAGCAGCAGTGTATATACCGCACAGATCCATATATAGCAGCAGTGTATATACCGCACAGATCCATATATAGCAGCAGTGAATATACCGCACAGATCCATATATAGCAGCAGTGAATATACCGCACAGATCCATATATAGCAGCAGTGAATATACCGCACAGATCCATATATAGCAGCAGTGAATATACCGCTCTGATCCATATATAGCAGCAGTGTATATACCGCACAGATCCATATATAGCAGCAGTGTATATACCGCACAGATCCATATATAGCAGCAGTGTATATACCGCACATATAAATATATACCAGCAGTGTATATACCGCTCTGATCCATATATAGCAGCAGTGTATATACCGCTCTGATCCATATATAGCAGCAGTGAATATACCGCACAGATCCATATATAGCAGCAGTGTATATACCGCACAGATCCATATATAGCAGCAGTGTATATACCGCTCTGATCCATATATAGCAGCAGTGAATATACCGCACATATAAATATATACCAGCAGTGTATATACCGCACAGATCCATATATAGCAGCAGTGAATATACCGCACAGATCCATATATAGCAGCAGTGTATATACCGCACAGATCCATATATAGCAGCAGTGTATATACCGCTCTGATCCATATATAGCAGCAGTGAATATACCGCACATATAAATATATACCAGCAGTGTATATACCGCACAGATCCATATATAGCAGCAGTGAATATACCGCACAGATCCATATATAGCAGCAGTGTATATACCGCACAGATCCATATATAGCAGCAGTGTATATACCGCTCTGATCCATATATAGCAGCAGTGAATATACCGCACATATAAATATATACCAGCAGTGTATATACCGCACAGATCCATATATAGCAGCAGTGAATATACCGCACAGATCCATATATAGCAGCAGTGAATATACCGCACAGATCCATATATAGCAGCAGTGTATATACCGCACAGATCCATATATAGCAGCAGTGTATATACCGCACAGATCCATATATAGCAGCAGTGAATATACCGCTCTGATCCATATATAGCAGCAGTGAATATACCGCACAGATCCATATATAGCAGCAGTGAATATACCGCACAGATCCATATATAGCAGCAGTGTATATACCGCACAGATCCATATATAGCAGCAGTGAATATACCGCAGATATAAGTATATACCAGTAGTGAATGTTATCAGCCACAGTCCGCCCTTCTCCTCCTCCTCTCATCCAATAACATGTGGAGGCCGAGGAGAGGTGCAGAGTTGCCATACTCACTCGTTAGACGCGCTCTCTGTATCGTGGTCCGCAGGGGCGTGCGCTTCTCCGCTGCAAGCTCTGTTGTGAACTTGTGATATTCTGCACACAGGGGCGGATGTAGGATTGAAATCTAGGGCAGGGGTGGAAAAAACACAACCTGTCAACGGAAAAATCATCTGTCAGAAGTAAAAATGTTTCCCCGATGAGTACAAGAAAGCCCCACCTGGGAATTAGACTTTCTTGTACTCCACAATGGGGAAACATTTTTTCCCTCTGGCGGCTAACTTTTCAGTTGACAGGAAGCAGAGTTACATGAAGGGAAATTATTTTTCCTTGACCTCTAGTTTCTATTGTGGCGCAGGGGAGAAAAAAGTATAGGTTTTATATTTGTAATACTGCTAACTTTTATTTTTTTGCTATGTTCGGCTGGACCATTTAGACTAAGGGTATGTGCACACGTAGTGACCAAAAACGTCTGAAAATACCGAGCTGTTTTCAAGGGAAAACAGCCCCGGATTTTCAGACGTTTTTTGAGCAACTCGCGTTTTTCGCGGCGTTTTCGCACATTTTTTACGTCCGTTTTTGGAGCTGTTTTCATTGGAGTCTATGAGAAAACGGCTCCAAAAACAACCAAAGAAGTGTCCTGCACTTCTTTTGACGAGGCAGTCATTTTACGCGTCGTAGTTTGACAGCTGTCAAACGACGACGCGTAAATTACAGGTCGTCTGCACAGTACGTCGGCAAACCCATTCAAATGAATGGGCAGATGTTTACCGACGTAATGGAGCCCTATTTTCAGACGTAAAACGAGGCATAATACGCCTCGTTTACGCCTGAAAATAGGTCGTGTGAACCCAGCCTCAGTCATGGATTAGTTGGACTACTTCGATAATGTACGTTTTTTTTTTAAAATAAAATGGTGAAAGAGGGTTGTGCGGGGGAGTTTTTATTTCAATAAAAAATGTTTTCTTATGTCTGTTTTTTTTAAATTATATTACCGGCCGGGATTAGGTTGGATGGCGCACTGTGCGGGGGACTCTATTGCTGCCCTCTACAAATGCAGGCAAATATACACATATATATATATACACACATATATACACACACACACACACACACACACACACACACACACACAGACATAAAGCATGTTAACATATACAGACACATATATATATATATATATATATATAAACACACACACACATATACAGACAGACAGACAGACAGAGAGACACAAGGCATGTATACACATACCAACACATATATACACACATAGACGGACCCAAGGCATGTATACATATACAGACACATATATACACACACACACACACACACACACACACACAAAGCATGTATACATATAGAGACACATAAAGCATGTTAACATATACAGACACATATATATATATACACACACACACACACACACACACACACACACACACACACACACACACACAAGGCATGTATGCATATACAGACACATATATATACTCACACACACCATGTATACATATAGAGACACATATATACACACACATAGACAGACAGTCAGACACAAGGCACGTATACATATATACACACTCACAGGAACTTACCATCTCTCCAGCTGCACAGGTTTCTTGCAGGTCGGACTGTGGGCGGAGCTTCCTCCTCGGCTCTGGACTTGCTTCCTCTGCTTCCTCTGCTTCCTCAGCGTGTGTAACGAGGAGCAGAGAATATAGAGTCCAAAGCACGGCTGGCACAGTTGCGCCCCCTACATGGTGGGAGGATGCAGCACCATGTCGCACACCTCTAAGGCTGCCCAATGCAGTCAGTCAGATGCCCCCCTCTTGTCAGTGTGGTAGCAGCCCATCACTTTTAAATTAGTGAGGGCAGGAGGCTGAGCGCAGTAATTGGCACTCTGCCGCTCTAGTCTTTATCAACGACTCAGCCTCCTGTCCTCAACTCATTACTTACCAGCTGCTTTTCTTTTCTTCAGGAGAGAGCGTTCGGCCGCTCCTCCCGGAGTCCTCCAGGTTCCCTATGCTCCTCTCTCGCAGCGCGTGCAGCGTCACAGAGGGGGAGTGTACTAGCAGACGTGCGCCTATCGTGCTGCACGTCTACTAGGTAAAGTACTCTCCCCTGCCTTCCCCACGCATCCCCCCTGGCCCTGCCACAATATGCCGCCCCCCGTTTTTAGCTCGGTGGCGTCGCCTGAGGCCGCTGCCTCACCTTGCCTCATGGCAGATGCGGCCCTGATGAAGGGCAGTGGCAGCAATCCAGGGAAGTCCTGCGGAGTCCGCAACATTTTAAATACCGCATAATTAAGCAATGAAACCAACATTCCGCTGATCATGTGACTGGTGTCTGCCGAGACCTGGTACTACCAGCGCTGTATGTGTCAAACAGAGGAGAGATCAGATGAGCAGCAGAAAGACCTTGCAGAGGAGCTACAGTGAGAGGAGGAGAACAAGCAGGGGGTGAGAGCAGCGAGAAGCAGGAGCAGCCAAGGTGTGTGCAGGAGATGAAGGAAGATGAACCTTAAAACAAGGAGCTAACTGGAGATGTTATTGCTAAATATTATTACTCAAAAATGAGTGATCAAATAATGTTCTGCGCTCGAGAAAGAAAAACGTTGCCTGTGCCATTTAAAAATGTGCCGTTTTTTGGTGGATATTTCCCAGATCTCACTTGTGTCAGGAAAAAGAAAGAGAAAATTTGTAAATTTGGACCTAGTGATAAAATTGCATAACCTGGACAAGATTAGGATATTCCGTCCCTTCCGTACGGGTCTGACCTCTGGGACCCAAACAGTCCTGAGAATGAAGGGGCTGCAATGATGATTTAGCTCCTCTGTCCCCTTCACTGTTTCTCCCCTCCTATGAGCGGGACGGAGAGCTAAATTAGCGCTGCAGCCCTTTCGTTCCTGGGATCTGTGGGGGTCCCATAGGTCCAACCCCCACCAATCATAAAGTGATGGCTTATCCCATCATTATCCTATCTCAATTTATAAGCTAGGAATGGCCCTTTAATAGAGATATTTACATAATATATATATTTATTTTTTTGTTTTATGCACAAATTGCAACTTTTCTATTCCAACTGGTGAAGATCATGAGATTATTTACCCCCTTACGAGTCCTACGATTAATTTTTTTAAACCGCCGTACATTGAGAAGCACAACTTGAAATCTGTTTTTAAGCATTCTGGAGGCTGGAAGATCCTTTTTTATTGTTTGTTTTCCTCTTGCGTTTGAGCTTAATTTGTTTCTTCTGGGATATTGTCCTCATCGAGATTTTGTTACTTATTTAAAAAAATAAAATAAATCGACAATAAAAGGAGGAGAAGGAATATTTACATTTCTTTTTCTCTCTCTTACAGATTTAAAGAAGACTTTATACAGGAAGGGGAAATGGGAGGACATTGTGACCTTGACTCACAGAAGCTGCTCTCTCAAGGTGATCGCAAGAGCCCCCTGCAGTCTTGGTATGTGTTCTCTTCCCAGTCTTCATAAGTGATGGCATATGTTTAGTAATGACTTGCTGACTGTCAAGGATCTGACCACATGGCCCCACCGATCATGAAAACAAAGGGGCTGAGTAGCAGAACCTCCACGGCGCCTGGAAGGCAGCGCCGCTGTGCAGGGGAAAATCACAACAATCTCCACAAAGAACCGGGGCCGCTTCAATCGAGTAATCGTTGGGGGTTGAAGTGGTCAGATCCCCCTACATCCGCTAATGACCGCATATCCTAGTACTATGCATCTCCTGGTAACATTGCAAAACTCTTTTAGGCCTCACATTTAATAAGAGTTTTACAGCTCTTGGGTCATGACACAGCAGGGCTTTAAATGTGCCCATAAAGGGCAAAAACAGCGGGCATCCTGTGCCAATCCGGGTAGCCCAGTGCTCTCAAGCCCTCTTTATGGGCATTTTAGAGAAGAGGTAGAGAACCTCTAGGTACACGGTGCATGTGATCATCAAATATGCCACCATTACCTTGATTTTTATATAGGGGAGTCTCGTCATTGCTCGTCTATGCTGGGCTATTAATTCCGATTAAAGGAATTTTCTCTTCTCACTTTATAACATATAACAGAGTCTTGTAATTAAACTCCAGCAATATAAATCACAGTCAGACAACAGAGGCCGTTATTATTGTATTCACACGTCCTACGGACCGAATCGATGGGAGTGTTTGGCGTCTCGCTTTAGCGGGCATTGATTGTGGAAATTGCCAACTGCTACATTACCGGCTGCAAACAAATATTTAGGAAACTAAGAATTACTTTCCATGCGCTCAAAGCATAAAATACCGGAGTCGTGCCGATCTTTGCAAACTGCTTTATTACAGGATTCCAAGCAGAAAAATAATCCTATAAAGTATCACCGCTGGGGTCATGTCGTAGGAAGTTCTTCATTCAGCCTTGGATGACATTTGGGTTTCCTATTGGTCTGTTGATGCCGGTATTGGCTGGCAGCCATGATGGTTTCTAGGACTAATGGCGCTTAAGGGACACGTTTTATAAAGTTGATGATTCCACTGAGACGTATGAAAATCAAATTAATGCGATTCTGGGAATCTCTGAATCTTTTCTGGTTATTTTTCCTTTGTTTATATAAAATAATACATTAGGACGTGGAGTCATGCAAGTTATTTAAGACACTAAAATATTAACTATACAGGGGACCAGCGACATGATTGTCAATACAATTTTACGGCCTTCAAGATCCCAGCGCACATAACTCCTATAAGGGCCTGTTCACATCATCATTCGCTTTCCGTTCCGGGGTTCCGTCGGAGGTTTCCGTCGGGTGAACCCCGTATCAATGGTGACGGAAACATCGCTAATGGTCTCCGTTCGTCACCATTCCGGCAGGTTTCCGGTTTTCCGACAGAATCAATAGCGGAGTCGACTGCATATGGCAGTGAGAAATAACTGTTGGCAGCGCCATCACGTCTCTCCCATCCCCTCAACAGAAAAATCAAACAGATTTTTTTTTTTTAATGACCTGTGCTGTTGACCAGTTCAATGTGCACTACAGATCCCAGCATGCTCTACTGCCAGAAGGAAATTAATTACATGGGTGTATTTAGAATTTTGAAACCATAACATCTCTATTGGCTCCTCATCGAACAGAGAAGGTGGGAGAAACACACATTGGGTACAATCTGTCCATGCCAATCTATGCACATTTTTATTTTCTAACCTACAACTTGTACAGTGAGAGCTAGAATCTGATTGGATGCCATGGGCAGCATCACTTAGGACCTTGTTGCCATGGACTGCATCACAGAAGCATCGTCATCCAGTCACGGAATTCTCAGCAGGAACGGTCAGTGCGAGGCAGATATCGAGGAGAGAGGAGCGGCTAAGCACTACTGCGATTATCCCGGCTGGGTTCTTGTTTCTTTTGTTTCTATTTGAATTTTTTTGTTTGTTTGTTTTTTTGGATCTACCTTCCAGACCCACACTTCCGAGTGTGTGGAGGAAGAGGCAGCCAGATGGCTGCATCGGGGGCTGGTGGAAAGTTCCAGCCCCGGAGATATCTCCATCGTCCCGGGAAAACCCCGTACAGCCGGGAGCCTGAGAGACATCAGAGGCAGACTGGCTTTTTTGGACGTCTAACGGCAGCATTGGGGATCGTGCCATTTCTTAAAAATCTGTGGAGAACACCAGATAAAGAATCGGGCCGATACCTCAAGCTGAAGACTCCACCACCACCACCAACATCTGCAGCCCCCACCTGCTCAGCAATGGAGGAACATCAGGTGCCAAAACCCACCATAACATCAGGTGAGGTCCCGGCCCCTGCCCCATTGCCCAGGAGACCATCTGCCTGGGAGCTGCCACCAACAGCTGCAGTCCCTACCCGTGCAGCAAGGGAGGAACATCCGGTGCCCATACCCACCATACCATCAGGTGAGGACCAGACCACTGCCCCATCTCCCAAGAGACCAACTGCCTGGGAGAAGTTTCTGGCAAGAAAGCCACTAGTCTCTGCCACAAACAGGGGGTCACCAGTAGTGGCTCGAAAATCCAGGGTCCGCAGTGCACCTTATGTGTTACCACCGCGCATTAAAGTGACTGCCAGACAGGTGCATGAGACCCCACTATGGGACACTATGGGTGGTGCATCACGCAGGATGCTGAGAGCCATGCTGAACACGCCATTGGCAGATGATTGCAGGTGCTATGTCAGCGATGAGGGAGACTATGTGCGGTACACCTTCTCCAGAGACACCATCTATCCGGAGAAGGAGTTCCACGGGGAAATTTCATTTCGCTGCAAAAAGATCTAGTGGTGGAGTCTCCTGCAGCGTGCCGGTAACATCAGGGCACTCGCTGCGATTTCATATGATTGATTTTCTGGTTTTGACATTTGGCTTGTTTATTGGACTACTCTTTCTGACTGCCGCCTGCCCTGACCTATGCCTGTTTATTTGACTACGCTTGTTTGCTGCCTGCCCTGACCCCGGCCTGTCCATCGACTACGCTTGTTTGCTGCCTGCCCTGACCTTTGCTTGACCAGCGACTATTCTTCTGCCTGACGATTTGGTACCTTGTGGTCTGTAGATGTGGGTCATTGCCGTGTTACTTTTCAGGGTGATCCCCGCTACATACCTTTAGTGCCCCCCTGCTTTTAAGGCAGGCCTGCACTGATGATCCCCCGTTCTCTCACAGAGTGCTAACCATTACACTATGGAACGTGCTTCAGGTCGTAACCCTTAAACCAGACTCTAAGTCTCCCACTAGAACTCCCCACCACTGCCTGGTGGCCCCTTTGTATGTTCCCAAGGGTCCTCCTAGCACACGGGTACTTTCAGTGTCCCCTGATTTTCAAGGTTGGCCCGCCCTGATTATCCTTGGTTCCCTCCTGCTGATGCTGCTGCTGGACAGTCTGGCCGAGATTCAGAGTGCTAACCATTACACTATGGAAGCTGCTTCAGGTCATAATCCCTAAACCAGACTCCAAGTCCCACACCAGAACTCCCCACTACTCCCTGGTGTCCTGCTTAATTGGAGCCGCCATGTCTTGCTGATAAGGGGTGAAGGGATAAATCAATCACCAGGACAATGGGAATGTAAAGGACCTGAAAAATAATATAATAATAATTAATAATGCTCCCCATGTGCAGGGCGATGTCAAAACCAATGTTGAGAGTGGTACCTGGCGGTTTTAAAAGAATTATGCAGATTTTACCTTTTGCTCCAACTGGGGTCTTGGTCAGAGACCTCCTCTCCCTCTGACAGTCTGTTATCTGATGTAGGAGATTCCCTCATCCCTGCTTGCCTATCACAAACTGTCTTCTGATCCTCACCCATCTGCCAAGTATCATCTGCCAGTGCCTGTACCCTCGGCGTGCTTCACCGTTGTATTCTGGTCCGCTGGGCCAGCCGCTACTCACACCGGGACCACCTCAAGAGGTAGCGACCTGGTAGTCTCCCCGCAGCGAAGTCCAGATCCCCGTACGGGGGTTAAAGGGTGAAGACTGGGGAGGCTACTTAGACAATGCCCTTAGAGGTGGCCCTAAGCCAAACCGGTGGAGTAGCACAGTGGGTCCACAACCCGCTGGTCCTAACACTCGCTGCCTCGTCCTCTGATCAATGAGAGATGGAAATGTCCTATATTGGTGTTCTGACTCTTGAAGGGCCCATGCCTATCCCTGGGACAACTTACTCTGGTAATTGACTCTACTCTGGGCCTCAGTACTGGGATAACTACATCTAATAAGATAGAAGAGGCATCCTTTCCCTCTCACAGTATTCCAGCTGATGGAGTAGACTTGTTTATCCCGGAATCCTCTGCTGACTGAGGAGTTCATGAAGCATCTGTTAAGGACGCAACTAGGACAATGTAATAGAAATTGTTGACTCTCTAAAAAAGGAATTGCTCCAATCAGAGACCATTGCCAAATCACAGAATGAACTGATTAATAAAAATGAGGAAATGGAGAAAAACAATTCTGGAGATAGGAGACCGATCCATTCTCAACCACAATTGACTTTGAGGAATCCTGCATTTGGTCTCTAAGTCACCGACTTCATGAGATTTCTGCCTCCACATGTCTCCACCGTAGAGAAAACACTGGCCCCAAAGCTGAAAAATCTTCCCCCAGAGTTGGACGACTTTACACAATCTCATCATCACATCGAGATCATTGCCTACAAATGGAGATTCCCATCAAACTAGTAATGTCCAAAAACATCCATCATTATGTCTTCACAACACGGCCTGCAGCTCTGAAAGCCTGAGAGAAATGGAAACTCCTGTCCCATCACCACCGAGAACCTCCGTCACCACCAACATAAAAGAATAATCCCGGAAACTCAATCATGAATGGACTATAGCTGGACGGGGATGGTAAGTCTAAATACTCACTGCTTTCCCCGATGATAATTTAGGATGTGCTAATACTCGTTACATGATGTCGCTGCAGGATTCTGTCGTCTGAATACAAGTTCACACGACCACTCTCATTGTTTTACCTTGACCTTTTAGGCTGTGTTCACACGTTGCAGTCATGTCACTGTTTTTCCAGGACTCCATGGCAAAAATGCTTTTTTTATTTTTTTTTTGCAAAACCCCTGTGTTCTTGCTGTCACGTAGTGCAAACTGCAGAAAAAAATCTGTGATATGTCCGCAATGTATGACATCCCCTTTAAGACTATCAAACATTCCTCCTTGGTACTGCCGCTGATCTGCAGATGTCTGTATTCTTTGGCTATGTATTTATTATATTTCAATATTAATCTTCAGATTGTCGCTGGTAGAAGATGGCGGCAAGTACAGATAAATAAATGCTAGTCTTATACGCAGCCTCTAGTTAGTTAGTTAGTTATTTAGTTAGTTAGCTAGTTATACCTGTTTCTTGGAAAGCTGAGTGACTACTAATATTACCAGTATTAAAATTCCCATAACAGTTGGGTCCCAAACGGCAAATGTGTCTCATCATCGAGCATTACAGGGGAAGAAGTGTAGAACATGGCAGATTTACCTTTCAGGAGTTTGGGAAAGCTGGGTGACATGCCAGTTAAGATTTGTAATGGAGATCTTATTGGTTATGGCCGAGCTTTCTGTTTTATAATAATAATCTACAGAATGTTGGTTTTGGTCTCCTCCGCTCAGGGTTTATAAGATTCCTGATTGAACTTGCTCTGAAATGTTGTGAATATTTCTGGTTTCTTGTAATTCCAGGTTTGCGGAGCTGCAGACATTCGGCTCCCTGACGTTCAGACCCAGAGAAGATGGACATAGTGACGTCGTCGAGAGGCCGACGTATATCATGAAGTTAGATGCAGGTAATGTGTACATCTGATTAGGATTGTCACGACTCGCGATACCAGAATTTGGACTTCGATACCGATACTTTGTGTAGTGTTGCGACTCTTGATACCAAAACGATACTTTGCCAACTGTAATAAAAAAAAAAAAGTTCCATTCACTGATGTGAGGCACGGGGTGTGAAGAATCTTGAACCTCCATGTGCCGCACATTAAGTATTTCACATTACTTCATTTTTTTACTTTTTTAAACTTTAATGTACTGGCATATATCTATCTATATACCAGTACATTAGCCTGTGTACTGATGGGTATGACCTAACAACTGCCTGTTTACTAAGTATGCCCTAACAACAGGAATATATACGGTCAGACAGCCTTGGTGTCCTTCAATGGACCCTGGATTGTCTGCCCATATATGGTATGTCCCTCAAGCATCACAGGGATCCCCCTTCTCGTTTTCCCCTTCAATGCTGCGGTCAGCTTCGATCACAGCATTCAAGGGAATAGCATCGCAGATCAGAAATTTCTCTGATCTCTGGCAATAGAGCGGGGCTGCGGCTGTGTAATACAGAAATTGCACCGCTCCTGACATCAAGTGTACGCACAGTCAGCATGAGGTGATGCGACCAGCTAATGAGCGGCGGCACCGGGACTGAAGACCGAATATGGGGGTGTTTTGCAGTGCGCCCGCCATGTTCTCTGTATTCAGTGCCGGCGCTCATTAGTGCAGCTCTGGCCGCATGCTGACCCCACGTGCACACTTGTCAGGAGCGGGGCAATGGCTGTATTACACGTGTATTACACAGGCGCAGCCCTGCTCTGACTACATTTATGTGAAATAACGTGTAGCACACGGACCCATTGATTTCAATGGGGCTATTCAGACATGCCTGAATTTTCACACCGCGAGTGTCCGTTGCGTGGAACTCCCTGCTTGTCCTATATTGGTCCGTGTTTGCAGAACTTGTCACCTATTAATGTCTATGAGTGCATGAAAACCACGAACAGCACACGGACGACATCCGTGTTCTGTCTGTGTTTCACAAATCAATTACATAGAAATACTGATGCCAATACGCAACGCACACAGACATGAAATGTAGAAAAAACGCTGCGTTTTTAACGTGCACAAATCGGACACCCTCATCTGAATGTAGCCTTAGGCTCATTCACATATCCTTGTCCTTTTATATGGCTGCAATAAACTGACTGCATACAGATGGCTTCCATGGGCAGTCCGTTTTTTGTATTTTTTTTTCACGGACTCCTAGACCAGAATGGGTGAGACCGATCTGCAAATACTGACCGGGATAGGACCTGCCCTGAGTTTTTCAGATTGAGAACGCGTATCCCTGAAAAAAACAGATAGCACACTGAAGAAATTAACTGATGTGTGCATGAGCCCTAAGGCCCTGTTCACACAAAGATTTTTGGCGCTGATTTTGATGAGGAAACCGCATAGCAATCAGCGCCAAAAAACTGCAGAAATCGCCCCCGATGATTTCAATGGAAGGCAGAGCGTTTTTTTCCCGAGCAGCTTTTGGCCGCTCATGGGTTAAAAAAGAGCAGCATGTCCTTTCTTGCCACGGTTCCGCCTCTGACCTCCCATTGAAATCAAAGGGAGGCAGAAAAATTCTGCAGCGTTAGATTCCGAGAAAACCGCGTCAAAAAAGCGCAGGCAGGTCAAGATCTGCCTCAAAAACACCAATTTTTTTTCTGCCTGCAAAAAACTGTGTGAACAGGGCCTACGGTTTCTTCCATGTAGCATCTCAACAATCTCCGGGTACTTGCTGTTCTCGGTAGGGGGGAAATGGGATGCGCCAAATGTTTACTGCACTCCAATCCCTTTATTTATATTCTAGGAAGGATTTTTAGAAGTGTAGTTCACAAGTCTTATGTAGCCTGGGAGGCGGCCGGCAGGGCATGTGCCAGGGGGTGCTAACCATTTACGAGGCTAGGGCAGAAAACGGAATGTTTGCCCCAGATGAAGAACAGCCGAGGTTATGTCTAGTGACAGCGCAGTCACGGCCTGTGAATAAATCTGTCTAAAACATAATACAGTCAAATTCCTGTAATCCGCCATCTGATAATCTAGAAAGTCTGATGATCCTGCCCTTGTTTCCGGCACAGAGCTGCAGAATAACCAGGAATATAACAAGGCTGGACTGGTTAACAGACATGGACACGGCTGCTAGGATTTCATTGTTTCCTTTATTCAGCCCTGGAAATGAGTTTTTTATATTATTGTGTGACTGTCCAATAATCCAGAATGTCTGATAATCCGGTTTTGTTGATTTTTATATGTTCACAGGAAGAGATGGTAGATTTTAGGAAGCAAATGTGAGTTTATTGTTACTAATATTTTAATTATTTTATTTTTCGTTGTTCCCAGGTGTAAATCTCTATCACCACTTCTGGGATTTTGTCAATCTCTATATTACACAACATATTAACAACTCCTTCAGCACCGACGTCCAGGGCCGCCATCAGAAATTTCTGGGCCCCATACAGCCAAGGAGTCTGGGCCCCCCCTCACTATTGGGGCGGGCACAAAGTAAAGTGGTCGGAGGGAAGGCAGCGGTGAAAAGCAAACTAGTAGGAGATCTCTTTGGAGGGGCAGGGCAGAGCTAGCTGGTGGGTATCAGGGGGCAAGGTGGAGAGACTAAGTGCCAGGGCTCAGCGGGGGAAGGAGGAGGGGATTTCTGGGAGAACAGAAAGTGGCATGGGTGGTGACACCGGGCATGAGGGCGCCCGTGCCGCCCGTTGGAAAAGGCCCCCCCATGGCCGGCGGCGAACTATAGCAGAGCAGGGAGGTATCTCCCTGCACTGTAATCTACTAGCACCACTGTAGCTCCCTGAAGGAGCGAAATCCCTGTGTGGCCGGGGATTCCGCTCCTGGAGTGCTCCGCTTGATGTCTCTGTCCGTATATGGACAGTGACATCAGAGCAACTCCTGAAGGGGCATCCCCGTTTACAGCGTCGCCGACTCTGTGACCGGCGATTCCACTCCAGGAGAAGCCCTTGACGTCACTGTCCATAAATGCTGGTTTGGCAGAAAAAGGAGTCACCACGGGCGCTGCTGCACTTCAATGGAACCAAAATGCTTGGAAGGTTCAGATCGTTGGTAATAATGTGCGGAAGAGTATGAGAATAAATGGAATTTATTGATAATATGACTACGCGTTTCAATGCCGTACTGGCATCTTCATCAGGTCATGGATGAACAAACAAAAGTCACTGTTTAAATAGCCATGTTAATGTTGAAAAAAACCCGCCAATGTGAACGGGGTCAAGGTGTTTAAGTGACGTCATAGATCAAAGTTCAAAATACACAGGACCGGAAAAACACACAAAAACAGTAAAAGTATGTCATATAATAAAACCAATAAAAATGAATAGAGTTTTATTCCCATTTCCTTATATGCATATCGCCGCTATGAATTATTGCCGACATTAAGGTTATTATTCTGTAAATTATATAGTTTTTGGTACATAAGGGTTAGTACCTTTTTACCATACACCGATTTTGTAGTCCATACCTATATCTGTATTCACTTACATTATTATTCTATATTATCGGGCAGCCTTTTTTTCCGTGTCGCTTCGGCACACATTACGTACTACATTTCAAGTCTTCTTAATTACATGGTTTTCATTATGTTCTCTTTTCATACATTTTAAACTCTTCTTTCTCTATTCATTTTTATTGGTTTTATTATATGACATACTTTTACTGTTTTTGTGTGTTTTTCCGGTCCTGTGTATTTTGAACTTTGATCTATGACGTCACTTAAAGAGGCTCTGTCACCAGATTTTGCAACCCCTATCTGCTATTGCAGCAGATAGGCGCTGCAATGTAGATTACAGTAACGTTTTTATTTTTAAAAAACGAGCATTTTTGGCCAAGTTATGACCATTTTCGTATTTATGCAAATGAGGCTTGCAAAAGTACAACTGGGCGTGTTGAAAAGTAAAAGTACAACTGGGCGTGTATTATGTGCGTACATCGGGGCGTGTTTACTACTTTTACTAGCTGGGCGTTGTGTATAGAAGTGTCATCCACTTCTCTTCACAACGCCCAGCTTCTGGCAGTGCAGCACTGTGACGTCACTCACAGGTCCTGCATCGTGTCGGCACCAGAGGCTACAGATGATTCTGCAGCAGCATCGGCGTTTGCAGGTAAGTCCATGTAGCTACTTACCTGCAAATGCTGATGCTGCTGCAGAATCAAGTGTAGCCTCTGGTGCCGACACGATGCAGGACCTGTGAGTGACGTCACAGTGCTGCACTGCCAGAAGCTGGGCGTTGTGAAGAGAAGTGGATGACACTTCTATACACAACGCCCAGCTAGTAAAAGTAGTAAACACGCCCCGATGTACGCACATAATACACGCCCAGTTGTACTTTTACTTTTCAACACGCCCAGATGTACTTTTGCAAGCCTCATTTGCATAAATACGAAAATGGTCATAACTTGGCCAAAAATGCTTGTTTTTTAAAAATAAAAACGTTACTGTAATCTACATTGCAGCGCCTATCTGCTGCAATAGCAGATAGGGGCTGCAAAATCTGGTGACAGAGCCTCTTTAAACACCTTGACCCCGTTCACATTGGCGGGTTTTTTTCAACATTAACATGGCTATTTAAACAGTGACTTTTGTTTGTTCATCCATGACCTGATGAAGATGCCAGTACGGCATTGAAACGCGTAGTCATATTATCAATAAATTCCATTTATTCTCATACTCTTCCGCACATTATTACCAACGATCTGAACCTTCCAAGCATTTTGGTTCCATTGAAGTGCAGCAGCGCCCGTGGTGACTCCTTTTTCTGCCAAACCAGCATAACCTTTGCGGTCGTTCATTTGAATCACCGGTCCCGAGTCCTGGCAGCAGCTGTATCTTTATTCTTTATTGCCTTCTACCATCCGTTACCAGGTGAGTACCACTCTTCTTTTACACCACTCCATACCTGGGTAACCTGCACTATGTGGCGCCGTGTTTTTTTCTTTTTCTCACTGTCCATAAATGGACACAGACGACAGGGGCTTCTCCTGGAGTAGAATCCCCGGTCACAGCGTCGGCAACGCTGTGGACTGGGATTCTGCTTCAGGAGTTGCCCCTGATGTCACTGTCCATATACGGACAGAGACATCAAGTGGAGCGCTCCAGGAGCGGAATTCCTGGCCACAGGGGGATTCCGCTCTTTCAGGGAGCTACAGTGCAGCTATCTACAGGAAGTAGGGGTGCTATCTATAAGAGGGGTTTTGTGGGGCACTACCTGCAAGTGGGCTGTATGGCACTACCTACCATGGGGCTGTGTGGCAATACCTACCACTTGGCTTTGTAGCACTACCTACCAGGGGGCTGTGTGGCACAACCTACAAGGGGGCTGTGTGGCACAACCTACAGGGGGCTGTGTGGCACTACCTACAACGGGGCTGTGTGGCACTACCTACAACGGGGCTGTGTGGCACTATCTACAGGGGGCTGTGTGGCACTATCTACAGGGGGCTGTGTGGCACTATCTACAGGGGGCTGTGTGGCACTATCTACATGTGGCTGTGTGGCACTATCTACAGGGGGCTGTGTAGCACTATCTACAGGGGGCTGTGTGGCACTACCTACATGAGCCTGTGTGGCACTATCTACAGGGGGAATCTGTGAGTGACGGGCTGATGGTTATCTTACTGTGAGGGGGGGACTGATGGTCATTTTACTGTGAGGGGGGGACTGATGGTCATTTTACTGTGAGTGGGGGGGCTGATGGTCATTTCACTGTGAGTGGGGGCCGATGATTATTTTACTGGGAGTGGGGGGCTGATGGTCATTTCACTGTGAGTGGGGGCCGATGATTATTTTACTGGGAGTGGGGGGCTGATGGTCATTTCACTGTGAGTGGGGGCCGATGATTATTTTACTGGGAGTGGGGAGCTGATGTTCTTCAAGTGGTTTCCACCTCTCAGCTCCAATTGAAATTAATAGGAGGTAGTAAATATCGTTTGGAGCTTTTTTTTCTTGCATCTTTTGCATTCGCTTCAACAGCTTAAAAAAAAACGCAAAAAAAAAAAAAAAAGGCCAAACAACGCTGTCAGTTCCTGAAGGAATTTTGAGGCAGATTTTTTTTGCCTTACAAAAAACGCTGTGTGAACATATTCTACGAGTGGAGTGCTTGTTTTTAGCCATTTTCTGTCTTTCTCTAAAGTAGGGGTGCCCTGAGGAAATTTTCTTTTTCCAGTGGTGCCTCGAGTCCGAAAATGTTGGGAAACTCTGTACTAGGCTACAGGATCACCCCGGCCAACGCAAGGATCCCGTCGTGGAGCAGCTCAGTTCATCGTGGGAACGGGGCCTAGTGGAGTTCAACTTGTTTTGTTTGTTTGGGGGCGCTGTCTACAAGGAAGGGGTGGGGGGGGCTGTACGGCTCGATCTACAAGGGGAGGTGGGGGGCTGTATGGCACTGTCTACATGAGGGAGTTGGGAGGCTGTATGGCACGATCTACAAGGGGGAGGTGGGGGCTGTATGGCACTGTCTACATGAGGGAGTTGGGAGGCTGTATGGCACGATCTACAAGGGGGAGGTGGGGGCTGTATGGCACTGTCTACATGAGGGAGTTGGGAGGCTGTATGGCACGATCTACAAGGGGGAGGTGGGGGCTTTATGGCACTGTCTACATGAGGGAGGTGGGGGCTGTATGGTACTGTCTACAAGGGGGAGGTGGGGGCTGTATGGCACGATCTACAAGGGGGAGGTGGGGGCTGTATGGCACTGTCTACATGAGGTAGGTGGGGAGGCTGTATGGCACTGTCTACATGAGGGAGGTGGGGGCTGTATGGTACTGTCTACAAGGGGGAGGTGTGGGGCTTTATGGCACTGTCTACAAGGAGGAGGTGGGGGATGTATGGCACTGTCTACAAGGGTGAGGTGGGGGCTGTATGGCATGATCTACAAGGGTGAGGTGGGGGCTGTATGGCACTGACTAAAGGAAGGCTGTATCGCATAATCTACAGGGGGCACTATCTACAGGGGGGCTGTGTGTGGCAGGAAGGGGAGGGGGGCATTATACTGTATGGGGGCCACTAAGCGGACATTATACTGTGTAGGGACACTACAGGGGGCAATATACTGTGTGTGGCACTTCGGGGACATAATACTGTGGGCACAATTAGAGGACAAAATACTGTGTCCTTGAAGGGGTTATAATATATTATTATTATACTGTATGGGAGGAACTAAAGGGGCATTATAAATTTTTTATGGCCCATTTTTTTTATGATGGGGTGGGGCGCCGAAAGATAATTTTGCACGGGGCGCCATCTATCCTAAGGCCGGCCCTGTCTCTACCCACCACAGGTTTGAAGGCTATGTAAAGTGAGTGTGGTATTTGTTGTTTTAGCAGTCTGTTTGGTGCTACTTTGTAAATACTTTTTAAAAAAATATATTTTTACTTTATGAGATACAGAGCAGCTATATCATGCACTGAAACCTTTATCTGCGTGTCCCTGTTCATAATTTAGATTTGATCGATAACAGGTGGATCCTGGCCCGCCAACACTGAACCCGTCAGTCCCCCGGACCTGACAGATACAGGTCTCTGCGCACGATACAGCTGCTCTGTATACAGGATACAAAGCAGCTGTATCACATAAAGTAAAAATTATTTTTAATAAAAAGTATTTACAAAGTTTCATAACACACACTAATAAACTTTTTTGTATAAAAAAAAAAAAGAGGTGTACATAGCCTTAAAGATCTCTCCCCCTCCCCCACGTATCCTCTCTCCTTCCTCTACCCCTCCTTTCAGATATCCTCTTTTCCCCCAGTTATCATCCCCCTAGTATAATGTCTCCTTCAGTGTCATCCGCCCTCCATTATCTCCTACCCACTACACCATCATCTCCCCGTCCCCCCCGTAGAAAGCAAGTGTCTTCCCCAGGTCTGTATGATCCTCCGGACACTGAAGCACTGCATTGTATCACTAGTAGCAGCTCTGCGATGGCTCTTATCTCCTGGGCTGCGTATAACGGGACAATAAACCTGTCTTCTCCCTCTGATACACAGCCCGGGAGATAAGTGGTAAGAAATGCTACTAGCGATACAAGGATATGAAGCAGGGCTGAGAGTGTATAGTGTGACATGGGTAACACTGATTTTTTATTGTGGGGATGTGATGTGAGGAGGCTCCGGGCAGCAGCAGCCTGACAGACATTACATACTGACACAGACATTACATATTGTACTCTCACTGTGTCAGGAGTCTTCTTCTGCTGCTGCTTCTTGTCGCCTCCACTGCATTCAAACCTCCCGCCACCTTCATGACGTCTCCTCCACACGCGCTGTCACGCCGCTGTAGAGGAGGAGGGGCGGGCTCTATGTGAACAGCGGGCCCTTATGATTTTACTCTGATGCAAACAACGGGCCCCGGCTCCGTGATGGGACCTGTTCCTTTCACCAAAGTGAAATCATAAGGGCCCGTGAGCAAATGCATTCCGGCAGTGGAGCACGGGCCCCCGTTTTTTCAAATTTTGACCGGGCCCCTGACAGCAGTACCGGCAGTACCTCCCTGATGGCGGCCATGCCGACGTCCATATTGTCATGTGGGACACAGTAAGTATTTTTTTTTTTCTTTCTTAAAGGGGTATGTGTTATAAAAATGGAGGCGGTGGGGTCCTTTTGTTGACCCTCCCCCTCCTCTGTTGGTCTGAATGTAGCAGTACTGTAACCTGTTATACGTGGATATCCATAGCTTGGCATTGCTAGCATGGAAACTTATCCTCTTTGGACAATTCCTTTTTGTTACAGGACCCTCCAGCAATCATCTGTGAACCTGATGCAAAGTGTTCATTTCCCCTGCAGCGCCACCACAGGGGAAATGAAGCATTACATGCTGCCTATTGAAATCAGTGGGCTCTCTCTGTAATGCCAGGACACTCTTTGTAGTAGTTCTGGCTTGTGCTCTGAAAAGGAGCCCTGCCCGAATAAAACAGAATTCCCTCTTTGGGGATTTGAGATTGGGTTTTCTCCAGACTACTGTGATCGCAATGAGGTCACGTTACGCCTTGATCTCCATGCAGGTTCAAATCAGGTGGGGGGGACGAGCTCGGAGAAGCAACAGATACACTGAGACGTTTCTCATGGTAAAAATACTTCTGACTTTATTTGCAGAGACACAGAGTTTATATAGTAAAAATATCACATGACTACGTGCAGACACACATGAATCATTTACATTCTTGTGGTTTCTTCCCTTGTGATTTATGTCACAATGTACATTGTTCTTATCTCTAGTTGTTAATCTGGTACCTGGTCCTTATCTTATCTTGGCTGTATGCACAGAACTCGAACAACAAGCATCAAACAACAAACATCAAACAACAAACATCAAACAGACTCCTTCGTGTCTGGTAAGTACTTGTAGGGCCCCAATTTCTACTATCTAAAGAATGTCTGCAAATCCATTCCATTACCTTTCCCAGAATATATTCTAATACATGTTTTCTCTTCAGCATTGCACTCATTGAGGTCCCAGATACATTATACATATATTTATTCCATAACAATCCCTCCTTTTGTGATTTTACCAACACCTAAATTCCAATGCTACTTCTATCTCCTGATAGCAAGGCTTCGATCCATTTCTTCACTTGATTCACACAGGTATGTAGGTGGGGTAATCTCACAACACTCTTTCATCATAATGTATAGGCCTCTGATTGAATGCTTCCCTTATTTTGCAAAATGTATAACAATTAAAACATGTAAGCAATATAAACAATATTATGAAACATATCAAGGGTTGGAATAACACATGCAGTATCTTAGTGGCAGTGGGGGAAAATCCTGTAAATATGTCATACCAGTGATGGGCACTGGCATCTTTTATTGCTGACGATAAATTTATCACTTCCCTAGCTGCTATTGTAGCCAATACTTTCACTTTACTTAGAGTTACATTATGGGCTGCTATCAATTTCTTTACGTCTTTAGACTTTTGTAACACTTGTTTTAACTCTTCCAGTGGCAAACTAAAATTTCCATAGGGCAAAGGTTCAGGTACCCATACAGTGGACATTATTTCTTCTAAAGTAGGCAGGAACACTATAGTTTGGTTCCCCCAAGTCAAATGCGTCACATTGTATAGACATCCTGAAAATGGTCCTGTGAGTTTAAACTGGCTAAGGGTCTGCTTGTTGTTAGTTATTAAACATACATGCTGTGGACCTACTTCAATATAAACCTGTAGGTTAGCTTCTGGGATTATAGTGAGTGCGCATACATTATCCTGGTGCTGCATTAGACAGGGTTCATATATCCCTGACTGTTCATTACATACATATCCGAGCTCTGTTAATTGGCACAAATCTATATTCCTTGTCTTATTTTGAGAATCTATGTGTGTTCCTTTCATTTCTGGCATCCAATATTGTCCTAATAATGTCACCGGATCAATCATTACCATTGGCATAACAATAAATTTGCATAATAGAGTAGGATTTTTCACATTAAATGCTATTAGTCTTCCTGCACACCATTTAGGTGTACACTCAGTATACTCAGGCTGTAACAATAACCACGTATCATTTCTCTCTCCTATGGGCAGAATGTCTGTCCATTGCCTAACATGACTACTAAACAATTTATTCTTACAATTATTCATCTGTTCTTGTTGCCACATCGTTTTAAGCGTACATACTGTCCAATTTACAAAAGTTGATACATTCTGTAATGTTCTATATTCGGTTAGCATACTTTCATTAAAAACATTTAGAAATAGTTCATCTATAGTTAACCCTTTCTGTTGTATGGCAAAGGTAGTAGGTAACCATGAGGCACCTATCCTTAATGCAGTAGATGTGTCGTCTCCCACTGAGTTTCATTTGTTCATAACTGTTTCTAACTGTATACCATTCAATACTCCTAATCCCGTTCCTACCCCTCCTCATAGCATGTCATACCATTCTCTTTTTTTGTCTATGACAGCTGGGGGATTCAGGGAAGGAAATATTGAAGTGTACATTCTTTTTCTGCTGTTGGGTTACAGCGCTCTTACAAGTGTGTGCGATTCTTTCCAGACTTTGTACTCTTATATGTGGCTTAAAACTATCTCTTAAAATTGTTATCAAGAATACAAAATATCTTCTATTTCTTATTTGGCTATTATTCATACATAATATCATCCCATCAGTCTCTTTTATTACAATCATAGAGTTGAGCCTCTCCTTGTTGCATCTTTCATAAATCTTATTTATCATTTCATTTCTATTTTTACTGGTTGTATATTTCTATAGATACTGTACATCTGGTTCATAACAACAAAACAACAGCCCCGGCGTCTCTTCTTGTATGCTAATGTTGGCTGTTTTGTCTATGTGAAGGTACACAGTCCCTCCATGTGGTCCTTTTCTCCAAGTCCCTTCGGTTGTAGTCACATTTGTAGTATAACACGGGTCATTGGCCTTACAGGTGTAGTTACCCTGCTTTCTATCCACTGTGGCATTCGCCCACCCTGTCCTGAACTGTTCCAGTGATTCTGTACTGATTACGTGTACAGGAGTAGCAGTTCTGCCTTTTTGTATAAGAGCACACGCAACAACCGCCGCAACAACCGCAAAGATCTTCATTCTTCTGGCTGAAGAACCTTTTTACAATGACTGGCGTGAATCCAGCTTGTCTTTCCTTCGAGCTTTACTGAGGTGCTTGTAACGAGTAGGACTTGAAAAGGACTTGAAACGGTCCGTCAAATCTTGGGTCTAGACTTTTCCTCACGTGTCTTTTGACAACGACCCAATCTGCTGGTTCTAGCTTATACGTCCCTTCAACTGAATCAGGACCTGGAATGGAAGCAAAGACTTGTGCATACACCTTGGTCAATTGTTTGTTCAGCGTTTATACATAATCTGTTAGTCTACCATACTGCATTTGGAGCACCTGTGGAAAATAACATCCTAATCTGGGAGCCGACCCAAATAAGATCTCATATGGGCTGAGACCTGTTCTTTTTGTGGGCGTATATCTTACTGAGAACAAGGCTAATGGTAGACACTCGGTCCATGGTTTCCCGGTTTCTACCATTACTTTTTGGATTTTCAATTTGAGAGTCCCATTTAGTCTCTCAACCTTCCCACTACTTTGTGGATGGTATGGTGTATGTAGGGCTTGACTTATGCCTAGAGCTGACAACACATAGTTCATGATTTCACCCGTAAAATGAGTTCCTCTGTCGCTCTCGATCACCTCTGGAACTCCATATCTGCACACCACCTCGTTGATCAGTTTCTTTGCTGTGGCTACGGCTGTAGCTTTGGTGACTGGAAAAGCTTCTGGCCATCCTGAAAAAAAGATCAATACAAACAAGCACATACTCATAGGTACCAACTTTGGGTAGTTGAATATAGTCTATCTGCAGTCTCTGGAACGGATATATAGGTCTGGGTGTGTGCTTCTGTGGTACTTTTTCAGTTCTTCCAATATTATGTGTTGCACAGATCATGCATCCTTGTGTAAAACTGCTGGCCATCACACTAAACCCTGGAGCATACCACACCTTGTTTACCAAGTCCATCATTGCCGTTTTTGACTGGTGTGTCTCTCCATGTGTTATTTGGGCCATCATTGGGAACATTGTCTTAGGCAGGCACAGTTTATTCTGGCACTGCCAGAGGCCATCTTTTCGTAGCGTTGCTCCTTGGGCCGTCCACTTGTCTTTTTCTTCTTCTGTTGCTTGTCCTTGAAGTTGTTGCAGTAGTTCCGGGCTTACAGCTGGTCTTGTTTCCTCTGGATCTTTTATCTGATATACGGCTGCTAACACGGGTAGCTTCTGTGCTGCTTGCTTTGCTGCTTCGTCTGCCGGGGCATTTCCCCTTTTGTCTCTGGTGAACTCACCTTAGTGTGAGCTTTAATTTTTACTACTGCTACTTCTGTGGGTAACATCAGGGTCTCCATCAAGTATTTTACAAAGTCTGCATTCTTTACAGGTGTACCTGCAGAGGTCAAAAACTGTCTTGCCCTCCATATGGGGCCATAATCGTGTGCAATCCCAAAAGCATATCGAGAGTCAGTGTATATATTTGCTGTCTTTCCTTCTGCATGTTGGCATGCTGCTGCCAGGGCCTTAAGCTCCGCTTCTTGTGCTGAGCGGGACGCTGGTAAGGAGGCTGCTTCTAGGACTACATCTTCGGTGGTTACTGCATATCCTGTAAGAAAAGATCCTTCTACACAATACCTTGAACCATCCACAAAGAGTATTAGGTCTGGGTTTTGGAGTGGGGTATCTTTTACATGTGCGAACCCCACTGTTTCCTGGGCCATAAGGGCCATACAATCATGTTCATCAGTTTCAGGCAAAAATTGTGACCATACTTTACCTACGTCTTCTCCCCCTTGCTCCAAAGGCAGTAAGGTAGCTGCGTTCAATGTAGTACAGCTATGGAGTGTAAAGTAACCTGCTCAGGGAGAAGGAGTGCACAGGTTAATCTCAAATGTCTTGCAGTTGACAAATGCTTAGGTTGTACTTGAGTTAGAATAGCAGTAATATACAAGTTTTGTTTTGCCTTCTCCCTCATCTAAATCCATAAAGACTCGTGTGAGTGATGTCACATCACCTCCTGTGTAACTTTGCTGGAGGGGGATGGTCTCTTACACATAAACCAAAATTGTACCTAATCAGTTCCTTCACCCTTCCCCCCTTTGTGGACTCAGCGAGAGTAATGTAGCAGAGTTCAAAACTACATCTCAACATAACACTAATTTAACCCCTTGTAATGTACAACAGCCTGAAACAAAAATGACTTTTTCCTGACAAACATGTTATCTTTACAATGACATAACTCATGTGTGAAATAAAAAATAGAACAATTGTAGTTAGTTATTCAATAAAACAGAAAATATTATCTCTGATAACATTAATTACTGCAAACCAATAAACAGTATAACGGTGGGGGCACATACATTTTCAAAACTCCCGTGTCTCACAGTATCTGTAGTTTAATACATCTGAATTATCAAAACACATGAAATCTGATCACATCATAACACATAAATATCGTAACTTTTATAACCAACAGCGCTTGCGCAAAAGAGAAGAAATTTATTTCAGTTTGTAGACATTACTGACATATATATATCTCTCAGCAGTGCATATTGAAATCCCTTTGTCTCATCAGCCCTGCAGACTGCACCCAGTCAGCCCCCCTCCTCCTCCTCCCAAACACAGCACACTTTAGGGGGGAGGGAGGGGGGTCACACACTCACAACTTCTCACAATCTTAACACTTTCAATGCCGGCAAAACAACATACGTATCTGCAATCATTTATCACACCATTGTATAGAAATTATCTACGTTAATGTTTAACCGTACAATCTGACGGCCACCATCTCTATCTTATAATTACGTGTTGTTTCATCAGTGAACTAGACTGGAACTTCTGTAAATAGAAAAAACACTACAAATGACAAAATTAACAAGGTGATTATTTCATACTGATTTGGATGGGCCGGGCGCGGCCACATCAGGGGCAGGGGGGGGGCAGCCTCTCCCATTGGAAACAGTGCGCAGGGGGTTTCCCACCAACAATGAGGACACACTCAACATGAGGTACGGACGCCATTACCGGGCGTCGGCTGCTCCTGTTTTCTAATACATACAATACATTTCTTATTCCTAACTTCCTCTTCTGCAAATCCCTCTAAAGCACTTTCCATCAACTTTCTACCTTCCAACTTCCCTTTGTTCTCCAGAATACCTTTTGCCCAATCTGCGGCTTGGAGCCGCCCTCCTCTTTTTCCCTCTGCCAGTTTACATGCCTTGATCAGGGCAAGCAACTCTGCACTCTGTGCAGAATGTATGACAGGATCAAGGGTCTCATAATATAAGACAGAGGTGTCTGGTGGTTTGGCTGTGAAGGACTGCTTATACATTATTACATTTATCACTTTTCCTGATTCAATCTACAAAATGACACAAAGTCATACAAAATATCTATATCAGCATTTAATGTTGTGTCCATTCATTTCAAGAACAAGATGACATTTCTTATCTCACTAGCAACTGTTCTTCACCTCCCCCTTCTCTTGTCACACTAGTTGATTCTAAATTATACCATATGGGAATTTACTATAAGGTCATTTGCAACATTAAAACAACTACTACTTCTATACCTCCCTTTGCTTTAAACTTTACTTTATAAAATATGAATTTCCTCTGACAACCTCCTGCACTTTTACTTCAGTGTATTAACATTACATACATTTGTAGGCTCTTTGTTGCTTTCTAAAAGATGCTACAATCCATCTACTCCAATCTGCTTTGTCATTTGACTCTGTGTGGTTCTGGATTTACAATCCCCTAGTAAATTTACACCATTTTAACAGGTGCTTGCTCACCCATATGCCATACCTCTATTGGCTGTTAGGGAAAGTCCCACACTACGTGTCTCCTACGTACACTCTGTATACACTATCCAACTGAGCCAAATTACAACCAACTAAACAATAATCCCACAAAGGATCTGCTCATTATATCATCTATATTTTTCCCGATCTAATCTTCCCGCTTTTCCCATTCCACATGCCTTCATTAACTGATTCGTTCCTTGCGTTGCCTTTTTACCTTCTCTTTCTGCTACTGCCTGTTTGGCTGTCAGTCCTTGTGGGTGCTCATCTCGTAATAGGAACACCAAGTTCCCCATAGTTATAAGTGGTCGCCTATGGGCAGACCCTAAGTTACGTAGGGGGTAATTTTCCTGATAGGTGAATTTTTTTCCTCACCTATTTTAGACAGTTACTTATCCCCTCGAAACTTCTTAATAGGAACACCAAGTTCCTCATGTGACTGTAAGTGGTGGCCTTTTTTGGCACACCCTAAGTAATTCAAGGGGTAAGTTTCCTGATAGGCAAATTTCTTTCTTGCCTATTTTCGACAGTTACTTATCCACTTGATACTTCTTATTTTGTTACAGATTTTAGCTACTGACAGATGAATTTCTTTCTCATCTATTTTAGACAGTTCTAGTTTCCGTACTTACTCTTCTACTCTGGCCAGAGGATCTTTCCCTTTCACAGTCCTTTTATAACTTTCCTCGTCTGAGACACCACTCAAGGAGATATCCTCCACACCATAACAGTAATATGACAAATATTCCTAATCCAAATAACAAGGCAAACGTAAAATCAAGCTGTTCTTTTGACATGCCGGATTATCAGATTGCAGAAAATTCTGGAATTTTGAGCTGAAAATCAGTGCATGATAATCTCCGCAAGTACCTCAATGCTGTACACACATTTTCGGTATTTTGCCGGATTATCAGATTTGCACAAAATTTTCGATTTCCGGACTAAAATTTAGCCTATCATAATCCCCGTAGTCACCTGAAGCATGTACACATGTTTTTGGTAATTTGCCGGATTATCGGAAGTTTTTTTCCAAAAACAATTTCCTTATTCTAAAATGCATTTGTGACACAAAACTGGGTTTCTACAACATTCATACAAATACTGTCATGGAGATCAGGCACTTTATCCTGAGGGTAGGATTACATATAGACTTGACCAGATTTTTACACTAAAAATACCCTCATGTGGCCCCTCTATTCCTCAGGAGTACTACCGGGAAGGTGACCTACCAGACAGGAAGGTGCAGAGCAGAGTTTGTAAGAATTAAAGGCATGGTGTCGCCCCAAAAACATGTTTTTTTTTTAAAATTTAAACATTTAGTGTGTGGGTGATTAAACATTGTTCAAATTTTTTTTATTTTTTTCGCGAGTCAGGAAATATTATAAATTTTTTCAAATTTTTCAAAATTTATAATACTACCCATTTTTGGTCACTAGATGGAGCTGTTTGGAGCTAGTTCCCAAAATTGCAGCATTGCAACATTGGGTTAAAAGCTATCGCTCTAGTGAGCGCTCAGCATCCCCCCCTCCTTTATCCTGGCTAGTGCCGGGATAAACGAGGGGTTTGAAAGGTTTAACCTGCTACACTGTGTGTCGCCATTTTTTGAGGTAACTCACAGTGTAGTAGGTTTACATGCAGTAGTAAACACACACAAACACTAACATACATTGAAATCGCTTACCTGCTCCTGCCGCCGCGGCCCGTCCGCTCCCTTTGCTGCCGCTGTTCCATGTGCACTTGTCCGGAAGCCGCGACCGGAAGTAGTAATATTACTGTCCGGCCGCGACTTCCGGTCCACAGGAAAATGGCGCCGGACGGCGCCAATTTCGAATAGGACTGTGTGGGAGCGGCGCATGCGCAGTTCCCACACAGACGCCGTACACGGCAGTCAATGGGACGGGAGCCGTTCGCAGTCCCTATGGGACTGTGGCTGCCGTATTCCATGTCTGTGTGTGTCGTTAATCGACACACACAGAAATGGAACAAAAAATGTCAGCCCCCATAGGGAAGAAAAAGTGTGAAAATAAGAAACAGTAAAACACAAACACACAAATGAAAATAAACGTTTATATTAAGGCACTAACATCTTTAACATATAAATAAAACATTTGTGATGACACTGTTCCTTTAAGTCTTCTTACCTTGCTGCAGCAGTGGTCTGCACGTTCCTTCGTCCGGGTGGTCGCCATTCAAGTCCCGGGAGATCCCCTAGGTGGGGTGCCGTCCTTCTGGTCAAGTCCCTGTTCGGGCGCCATTTTCTGTGATCGCAATGAGGTCACGTTACGCCTTGATCTCCATGCAGGTTCAAATCAGGTGGGGGGGACGAGCTCGGAGAAGCAACAGATACACTGAGACGTTTCTCATGGTAAAAATACTTCTGACTTTATTTGCAGAGACACAGAGTTTATATAGTAAAAATATCACATGACTACGTGCAGACACACATGAATCATTTACATTCTTGTGGTTTCTTCCCTTGTGATTTATGTCACAATGTACATTGTTCTTATCTCTAGTTGTTAATCTGGTACCTGGTCCTTATCTTATCTTGGCTGTATGCACAGAACTCGAACAACAAGCATCAAACAACAAACATCAAACAACAAACATCAAACAGACTCCTTCGTGTCTGGTAAGTACTTGTAGGGCCCCAATTTCTACTATCTAAAGAATGTCTGCAAATCCATTCCATTACCTTTCCCAGAATATATTCTAATACATGTTTTCTCTTCAGCATTGCACTCATTGAGGTCCCAGATACATTATACATATATTTATTCCATAACACTACCCCTTTAACTTCATAACATTGCTGGTTGCACATGCCCTAGTACAGGGGTCAGCACTCCAGCACTCCAGCTATTGTGAAACTACAACTCCCAACATGCACTGGCAGCCAAAGACTTTATTATCTATTATTCTATCCACATGCTGTCAGGCCATGCTGGGAATTGTAGTTCTACAACAGCTGGAGTTCAGAAGGATGATGACCCCCATTTTCTATCCCTATCCCGCTGTGTTCATCACGCTGTCCTCTGTGATGCTATGGCTACGCTCGGTACTCCGAGACAATCTGATGTCTCACAGACACCGAGAATGTGCAGCTGCATCCCCCTCCTCTTCCTCCGCTATTTCTTCTATTTTCTGTATTCCTGCAAATATTTTGAGGACTTTTACGTTTTCTGAACATATACAGAGAGCCTGCAGGCAGGGAAGGTCACTGTGAGGGGGGGGGGGGGGGGGGGGAGGGGACATGTTACTTTCCACTAATAAGATGTATTACATTCTTATCCCGATCGTGTCTCGCTGACCCAGGTGCACGGTTTGGTTTCCATTACTGTCGGCCAAGACGTGGCCTCTTTATAGAGACTTTTGAAGCTGGAGTTTTCTGTTACCACCTGCAGCACTGACCCAGTCATACACAACCTCGGGGACAGATCTGCTTATTCTTGGGCGTGAGAACAGGAAGCAAATTCTTCTATATTTTTACGGCGCTGGGAACACAGGCTGGTGAATTGCCAAGTGTACATTGTGCCAGTGTGAGACAAGATTTTCTGTAGTAGGAGGGAGAATTTTACTGGAGGCTCTATTAAATGGAGACTTTTATACAGTATTTTGTATTAACCTTGTGCATGCTGGGCAGATCTGATATTCTCAAATTAATTCACCTGCACCAAATTCCTAATTCCCCAATAAAATATCAAATAATACCCGGTTTTCCATAGACCCTAAGTGGTATCTAAGGCCTGATTTACACGAGCGTGTGCATTTTGCGTGCGCAAAAAACGCTGCGTTTTGCATGCGCAAAAGGCACATAACAGCTCCGTGTGTCATCAGTGTATGATGCGTGGCTGCGTGATTTTCTCGCAGCCGCCATCATTATGACACTCCGTTTGGATGTTTGTAAACAGTAAAGCACGTGGTGCTTTTCTGTTTACATTCAGAGAATGACAGCTCTTGCGCGAATCACGCAGTTCGCATGGAAGTGCTTCCGTGCGGCATGCGTGGTTTTCACGCACCCATTGACTTCAATGGGTGCGTGATGCGCGAACAGCGCACAAAGAAAGGACATGTCGTGAGTTTTACGCAGCGGACTCACGCTGCGCAAAATTCACGCACTGTATGCACTGCCCCATAGCCTAATATAGGTGCGTACGACACGCGTGAAAAGCACGCGCATCGCACGTGCGTATATTACGCTCGTGTACATAATAGACTTGAGTTCAATTTAACCTTTTGAAGCCTTTCCTTTTTCATTTTTACATTTTTCTAATACACTGTCAGTGCGTCAGTCTTCACTGTTGTTTTGGCATTCTATTCATAAATATGAAAATTATTGACACTGTTCATGGCATGAAAAAGAATCAGAAAACCTGCTGTCTGTTTGTAGGGAACTCCTTAGTTTAAGAGAAGTGCAAAAATTGATGCTGATTTCATAATCTTTATAGGGTATGAAGCTCCATTTTTCCTGTTGCAGAGCAAAAAATCTCAGATTTCTGTTCACACAGCTATGGGGTTATATATGATACATTTCGGTCTTCTGCAGCCACCACTAGGGTGAGTTTGTTAAAGATCTATTTATTATGCAATTTAATAGTAGGTGTATGTAGGGAGGGCCCCCTAGTGGTGGCTGCAGGCACACATAATTTTACTATTTAAAGGATAACTACACGTTCAACAAACTTCTGACATGTAAGAAGTTTTGATTGGTAGGGGACTCAGCACTGAGAACCCCACCAATCGCTAAAACGAAGCAGCTGAAGCGCTCATGTGAGCGCTGTGTCACTTGGTTTCTGTTCGGCTCTTTCTGGAAAGCTGTTGTATCTGAGTACGGGCTCATAGACTTCCGGAAAAAGCTGAACAGAAATGAATCGGCTGAGCGCTCACACGAGCCCTTCTGCCGCTCCGTTTTACCGATTTGGTGGGGGTCTCAGTGCATGTACCCCCACCAATCAAAACATGTGACATGTCAGAAGTTTATTGAACATTTAGTTACACTTTAACTCTATGGCTGTGTGAAGGTAAGTGAAAGGGGTTGTATTCAATTGAATTAGAGCAGAGTTGCAGTACTGCAGCACGGCCACTATAGCCACGGAGCCATCTGCTTCTGACACCGGCCACTGCACAACATCTGGCGCCCGGAGGCAGCCTGGACAGCTGATAGGTGCGGTGTCGGACCCCCACCGATCATATGATGATAACCTATCCTGTGGATAGGTCATCAGTATGAAAAAACACCCCGTTCCTGGACAACCCCTTTAACGATTTGAGGCTCTTTATAAGAAAAATAAAAAAACGTAGTCCTAAACCCTATAAAATAAATAACCAAATAAATCAGCACAGAATTATAGAATTATTAAAAATAAATCCTACACTTTAATCAGCGTCTTCCATTTTAAGAGCTGCTTGTATCTATTGTTCAATTTCTTGGCCCCTTGAGAAGTGATCAGAAAGTGATGACCAGTCCTGCTTATCTTTATTACTATCCTCCCTTCACAGCTCCCAAAATAAATGGTTCAGGGTGGAGATGACCTTCCAGAGCCAGCGATCTCTACACAAAGAGCGCTATTTTTCATTCCGCAATAGAATTGAAAAATGATTTACCAAAGCCAGAGGTCGGCGCACCCCTTCCAGCGTTCACTTGTCGATCAGCAGTTGCACTTGGTCCCATAGGGTTTGGGTGGATTCATGGGCCGTCTAGCGGGATAGGTAATCGGCTTATCTTCCCTGGGCAGATGGTTCTGCTTTCTAAAAGGAAATTGTCCCCGGCAACCTGTCGTGTTCTGGGCCAGACTGTGTCAAAGGGGAAAATCCTGATTTATAATCCACTGTATTCTCCTCAACCATTGAGATGTGAAGCTCCATGGAGACTGAACAATTCTCTGTGTCCGGGATCACAATGACCACATTATCATCTGCCCCTGACCATCTACTCCCTCTAATACGGTCTAGTTCAAGGCTGATAAGGGACGGTTCTGTGTTGCTTTTTTATTTGACATATCACAATCATTCATCTGGTATTATAAAAATGTGTCCCCCCCCCCCCCCCAGCTTGACCGCCACTCTATTTAAAATCCTCAAGTTTTCGGACCACCGTTCTCTCAATCGGTTGGGAATCCCGGCGTTGGGGCCCCCAGTGATCTGACAATTCTCATCTATCCTATGGATAGGTAATAATTGTCAATTCTGGGAATACCACTTTAATTGAGATGCTCTGAATATTCTTATAGCTGGCATAGTGTCTTAGGGTATGTTCACACACAAACTCAAAAACGTCTGAAAATACGGAGCTGTTTTCAAGGGAAAACAGCTCCTGATTTTCAGACGTTTTTTAAGCCACTCGCGATTTTCGCTGCGTTTTTCACGGCCGTTTTTGGAGCTGTTTTCAATAGAGTCAATGAAAAAACGCTCCAAAAACGTCCCAAGAAGTGTCCTGCACTCCTTTTGACGAGCCGTTATTTTACGCTCCGTGTTTTGACAGCAACGCATAAAATAAAACGCCCGAATTACATCTGAAACCACTGCGTGTGAACATACCCTTAGAAGTCCAACACACTGAAATGTAATGGGTTGTATGGACTGTATTATAGTCCAGAGCTGCATTCACGATTCTGCTAATTGTCAATGGAATGAGTCAACAAGCTTGTCGACAGACCCACCCCTGAGGGTAATTGACGGACGTATTTCGGCCGCAAGTACCGGACCAAACACATTGCAGGGAGCCGGGCTCCTAGCATCATAGTTATGTACGACGCTAGGAGTCCCTGCCTCACTATAGGACAACTGTCCCATACTGAAAACATGATTACAGTACGGGACAGTTGTCCTACAGCGAGGCAGGTACTCCTAGCATCGTACATAAGTATGATGCTAGGAGCCCGGCTCCCTGCACTGTGTTCGGTCCGGTACTTGCAGCCGAAATACGTCCGTCAATTACGGACGTAATTAGTGTGTGTGCACATACCCTGACAGTTTAGCTCCTATAATACAATTGAGCAGTTAGTCTTCTCTACATCAGATCCTGGTATAAGATGACCCTTCCCAGAGTGTAAATCACTATAGGCTCTACAGCAATCTCTGTGCAGACACTGAGCTGACAAGTGGTAGTCTGCAGAATTATGAATGCAGCTCTGGACTATAATACAGGTTGTAATTCAGATTGGTTGGACTTCAGAATTTAGCATATCCTATTTTCCTGAAAAGTTTAGGGATTTGGATTAGGATCTTTGCCAATGTGCCTTCTGAGAGGTTTCTGACAGAGATCAGCATTGACTCCGCTGGTTATTCTATATAGTACAGAGGTGCCTCTTACTTCCTGAGTGAAATTGCGTCCCCTACTTTCCAAATTGAAGATGAGAAGATTCAGGGATGTCTGCCAAGTCCCCTGCAGTCAGAGAAGGGTCCTGTCTGAGGTGAACTTCTCATCTTGCCGCATGGATGGTGCACCCCTGTCTGCACAGTAATTATTCAGCAGAGGTTTTGGTGCAATGTAGAGAATTTGGGATTAGATGCCTTTGTACTAAACACTAAATATGTTTTTTTCTGCAGAGCTTCTATGGCTATGGCGATTTGTTCAGCGAGACGTGGAAAGCTTTTACAGATTACGAAGTTACACACTTGAAAACGTACGATTCTAAACGGGTAAGATGTTCCAAATGTATTTCTCTTTGTTGTTTTATCATTTTTAAAGTTTTTTTTGTTTTATAGTTTATTGTTGTTTTAATGAAAAGTTTGGTAACTTTATAATATACTTGCTGCTTCAGTTCTTCCCCATTTTTTTTTAAGATCCCTGCTTACTGTCAGTGAATAGGAATATTCTCGTTTACATCCAAAAGCTGAAACCTCATGGTATGTAACTGACACAGGTGCAGGGCTATTTCATTGTACCAGAGCTTTCTCTTGTAATAAGCCATCCTGCTGTGCCATCTAGATGTGATCATAACAGGTTTTCAGCCTCTGGATGTTTACTGTTTTCATTCACTGAAAGCAAGGAAAGACCATGAAAATGAAGAAGAATTGAAATACAAAGTACTGTAGAAAGTTGCTGATTTTCAGCAGGAAGACAGCAGAGAACGTTAAAAAATGCCACAGTGATCAGGCCATGGAGGGTCCGGACAAAACAGAAATGTTAAATTACCATTCCAAGGATATCCTACTATTTTGAGTTTACAGCTCCTATTCAGTCCTATGTGTCTCCATGGTTACAGGCTACAAGTAAACGCTCTGTAGTTGGATCCTGCAGTCATATTGCAATCCATCTGTCCCCTACTTGCTTGCATATACTTGGCAGGAACAGCAAGAAGTAGGGGACAGTTATTTGCAGGATCTGACAGCACATTGTTTGTTTGTAGTCTGTAACCATGGAAACACAATTCTTCATTGGAGCTGTAGATCCAAAACATTAGGAGATTTTAAATCAAGACTATTTGCAATGTTAATTCATTTTTTATTTTGCATGCAATGGGGGAAATTAATATTAATGGTTACAAAGGTGGACAAGTGACTGTTTTTAATTTAAAGGGGAAGTGCTCTATAATCACGAGCATGCGTGACTGCCAGTAATGTGTGTTATCTGTATTTTGCACTAAAAAATTGCAACTGCTCCAATTGGGAATGGTGATGTATAAAACAAAGTTAGGGCATGACCACACGTGGCGGATTTCCTCCGCAACTGTCCGCATCAATGCCGCACAGAATCTGCGTTGCACATTCTGCTGCGGATCTGCACAAAATGTGCAGTAAATTGATGCGGACTAGCTGCTGCGGACTGCGGGAAAAGTGCTTCCCTTCTCTCTATCAGTGCAGGATATCAGTGCAGGATAGAGAGAAGGGACAGCACTTTCCCTAGTGAAAGTAAACGAATTTCATACTTACCGGCCGTTGTCTTGGTGACGCGTCCCTCTTTCGGCATCCAGCCCGACCTCCCTGGATGACGCGCCAGTCCATGTGACCGCTGCAGCCTGTGCTTGGCCTGTGATTGGCTGCAGCTGTCACTTAGACTGAAACGTCATCCTGGGAGGCCGGACTGGAGACAGAAGCAGGGAGTTCTCGGTAAGTATGAACTTATATTTTTTTACAGGTTGCTGTATATTGGGATCGGTAGTCACTGTCCAGGGTGCAGAAACAGTTACTGCCGATCGCTTAACTCTTTCAGCACCCTGGACAGTGACTATTTACAGACGTCTCCTAGCAACGCTCCCGTCATTACGGGAGCCCCATTGACTTCCTCAGTCTGGCTGTAGACCTAGAAATACATAGGTCCAGCCAGAATGAAGAAATGTCAAGTTAAAAAAGCAAGACGCATCCGCAGCACACATAACATGTGCATGACAGCTGCGGACTTCATTGCGGAAAATTAGAATCTCCATTGAAGTCAATGGAGAAATTCCGCCATGAGTCCGCCACTGCTCCGCAACAGACAGAGCATGCTGCGGACACCAAATTCCGCTCCGCAGCCTATGCTCCGCAGCGGAATGTTACGCATCGTCTAAACGAACACTTCTAAATAGAAGTGGAAGTCAATGCAGAAACGGCTCCGCTGCGGATTAACGCTGCGGAGAGTCCGCAGCGGAATTTAAGTGAAATTCCGCCACGTGTGAACCCAGCCTTAGACTTGGGGGTCATTAGTCATGTTTTTCTGGACATATTTGGTAATATCCCCTTTTGTATTTATGTTCTGCTTTAAGGACGCTGTGTTTGTGCTACTGCCCAGAATGAGATACGGGTTATTTTACAACACGCCGCTGGTAAGCTCGTTATCCGGAGATGTGACGGGTGACAGAAGAAGTATTGTTTGAAGACAGGAGATGCGTGCTTTATTAGTGCAGTCAATTTCAGCGCTTTTTCTTTCTCTAGATCTCAAATTGCCGCAGCACGGGATTGTTCAGAGCGTTTTCACAACATGTGCTTTTCCGGCTGAATATTTCCCAGGAAACTTTAAAGGTGCGCTATAAATCAACATGAGGGTTTGTTCCCGGGCACAGTTCATTACAGTCATATATATATATATATTTTTTTTCTTTTTTAAAGCCTTCTGTAGGATAAAGTAGAGCGCCACCATTCTCGTAAATTATATATGTATACAATTATTCATAGCCTGCCAACAATATATGCAGTACTTTTTCTTTTGTCAGACTGTTCAGGAACATATAACGTTAGATGGGAGGCCGGAGACTATAAAAGAGGTGCTGTCCTTATTGCTGCATTCCTCTATTGAAGCGAATGGGCCATCAGGCCTTGTACCCACTTTTATGCCCTTATTTGCATAGCCCTCGGTGCAATAAAAATGGAATAAGAGTCGGTAACTTCTAAACTGATGCAACATGAAAGCCAGTCTGGTTACAAGCTGATCCAATGATTTCTTCCAGTGCAGTCTTCGGCATACCTGACCCCTACTGGTGGGTATTGAGAAAGGCACTTGAAGTGGGGAAAAGCATAAAGATTACATATACAAGATTAGAAAATAATGGCTGCTATTAAAACAGCGCCATCTTGTCCACAGGCTGTGTCTGGTATTGCAGCTCATTCAAGTTCATGGAGCTGAAGTGCAATACCAGGCACAGCCCATAGACGAGTGGTGTTTTTTTTTTTTGTCTTGCAAAAAATGTCATTTGACCACAACGTGTCAATAGATCCATTATTAACTGATTTACTTTCATTTTGGCTCTAGGAGGAGAAAATTCGAGTCACCATTCTTATACGCAGCACAGAGTTTCGAAAAATACTGAACTTAGATGAGGTAATCATTACCTTTCTGTGGGTGGCGATGCCCTGGGGTCATTTCTAACCACAGACGCTTCGTCTTTGCTCTGTGATCATCGGAAATAACATTGTGGCAACGAGTCTCACAGGAAATCCGTAAAATAAAAATACAAATTAGCCAAATGGATAATAACGCTAAACATATTTCTTACTGATGTTCTCCCTCAGCTGGTCCATGCCTTGAAGTCTGTCCCTCAAGTCACTGTGGTGGATTACAAATATAGGTACGTAATATTATGTTTATAATATCCGAGAACGAGCTGATAATGCTTATCCAAGGTGAAATACACTGCGGGACGAATCCTAAATGAGGCCACGTGATCTGGAACCCCATATGTGAATAATAGATGGTCGGTCCGTTGATGAAAGGTGAAGTTTCATGAGGACATTAGGGCATCTAGACTTCACTTTGGACCCCTTCTATGAGCCAGAGCCGGCCCGTCTATGTATTACGTGGTCGGCCACTCATTTTAATGTAATACTACATTTTCCCGGCAGAGACCTCTGTAGGGGAAATATCTGTCCGGATGCCGATAACCGCAGATCACTGGGGGTTTCTAAATCTGTTGCCGTACAGCAGGTTTTTCACCAGGATTTTTATATATTTTGTTGCATTAAAGGGATATTTCTACAGAACACATTTATAGCATATCCATAGGACAACATATAATTGGCCGCTTACAGACCTGCGACCGACTACAATGTGGAAATCCGTGCACATTCACAGCCCCATTCTCCCTGCAGTGGCCAGTTCGCTCCTACACGTAAACTGAGACCATGGGATCCCATTCTCCTAACAGCTGGGGGTCCAAGAAGTGGGGTGTAGTCCTATGGATATGCCATAAATGTATCTTATTGAAATACCCATTGAATTTTATATTTTGCCTCTACACACCTTCAAGGGCCTGCTGTAGGGATTGTCAGGGTCCCAGTGGTCAAACCTCCACCAATCAGTAAGTACTACTTTGCTGAGACTGCTATTTGCAAGAAAACACCTTACAGGATAGGTGATAATTTTCTCATCGCTGGGGGCTCCACCGAACACTCGTTCTTCCTCACTGCTGAACCGCAGGAGGACATTAAATGTAGCGGTGGTCGAACATGCGCTGCCGCTCTATTCAAAGTCTATGGGAATGACCGAATCAGCCGAGTACAGCTGTTCCCATTATTTTCATAGACCGTGAATGAAGCGGCAGGCGCATGCTCGATCGCTGATCCATTCAAGCTCATCCTCACTGAAGGGGGTGCGGTGAGGAGGATCTATGGGTCTGGGACCCCCGTTCTCATGATTGAAGGGGTTCCTAGCAGTGGTGTCCCCAGCGATCAGAAAATCGTCACCTGACCTGTGGATAGGTGATAATTTATGATTCTGGGTAAACACAATAAGACCGTAAAGGACAAGTTTTATTAATTACCGTTATCAGGACATTGGTTCCTTCAGTCATAACAGATTGAGCACTATACAGTGAATGTCCGCCCTTCAACCATTTTGTTATTGTAATCTAAACAGGTCCAAAATGATGCTGATTATTTCTTAAAGAGTAACTAAACGTTCAACAAACTTCTCACATGTCATAGTTTCACGTCAGAAGTTTTGATTGGTTGGGTGTCTGAGCACTGAGACCCCCACCAATCGCTAAAATGAAGCGGCAGAAGCGCTAAGCAGGTTCATTTCTGTTTGGCTTTTTCCGGAAAGCCGATGTAGCGGTGTACGGGCTCATAGACTTTCTATTGAGTCTGTACACCGCTACATCGATTTCCAGAAAGAGCCGAACAGAAATGAAGGGGCTGAACGCTCACACGAGAACTTCTGCCGCTTCGTTTTAGCGATTGGTGGGGGTCTCAGTGCTTGGACCTCCACCAATCAAAACTTCTGACATGTCACTATGACATGTCAGAAGTTTGAACATTTACTTACCCTTTAATATATATTAATGGTGTTTTTTCTGATACAAAGCTCCAAATCCCCTGCAAAGACATAATATTTTTTTATTTTCACTTTCTTTTTCATTTTAAATTCTTTATTAAATATCAATAAAAGAAAACAAACATTATCGTATCCAGTACTTACAGACACCATGACACTTTAACAAGTTGTGTAGACAACTCCTTCAGACAACATATCAATTCGACTGCGCTATTGATGCTGCCAAAAAAACGGAAACCTTAAGGAACGGAGACAAACGGAAACCATTAGCAACGGAAGCGTTACCATTGAAATCACTGGTAAGGCTAACGGAAAGCTATGGTTTCCGTCTGGTTTCCGATCGTGGGTTCTCCTGACGGAAAGGTTTGACGGAACCACGAATGGAACCCCGAGGCAGATGTGAACGAAGCCTCACTTCAATGGAGGTTTACTGCAATACCAGACACAACCTATGGACAGGTGTGGCGCTATTTCTGGGAAAAAGCAGCCATGATTTTCTAATCCTGTATAACCCCTCTCTGTCTATGTAGCAATTTGAAGTTCTAAAAGGCAATGTATTGATAGTTCTCTCCATAACTGCAAACCCTTCATTGTATGTTTCTCTAGATCTCTTGGATTCCTTGAACAGCTGAAGATCACACATAACTCTGACATATTTATTGGGCTTCACGGGGCCGCACTGACTCATTTACTCTTTTTACCAATCTGGGCAGTTATATTTGAGCTGTAAGTCATTGTCTGTGTTCTCGTGTGTAATATGGTTGCCTCTCCTAGAATGTCTTCTCCTTTTGCATTAGGAAATTGCATGACTAGCAATTCCTTCATATATTGTTATTGTCATCGTCTTCTATTCGGGTGAGGGGCCCTGTGCTGCAAATACAGGGAGTGTGAGTCCCTGAAGGGTCCTGATTGGATTGGATTGTGAGTCCCTGAAGGGTCCTGATTGGATTGCACCAGTTTGTAAAGGGAGAGTTTTCCATAACAACATTATCTTTAAGAATTACTATGTGTGTCTGACTGCAGAAAGTCGGCCTTCATTGCTATACTAGACAATCCTTAATGTCTATTGCGCAACAACTAGTGGCGTACCTACTGTAGAGGCAGGCCCTATGACCACGCTAACGGGCCCATGGTAAAAGAGGGCCCGGAACTGAACAACTTCTGCGGCTTCCTTTAAAACACTGTCTCAGTGTTTACTTGCAGCCACCACTAGGGGGAGCTCACTGCATATAGATTTATACAACTCCCATTGAGTTCAATACATATACAGTGAGCTCCCCCTAGTGGCGGTAGGGGAAGCAGGGAATTTGGAGTTTGTGAAAAGCAGAGCCCCAACCCCTATTTTCAAAAGAACAGTGAACATTAACTTAAAAAAAAAAATAGTTGGAGCTTTCAGTAGGGGGGAGGGAATTCTGAATTTAGATATGGGGCACTATATGGTTTCTGTGTATGCCCCTGATGATGACATTATACTAATGGTCCTGTTGGTGCAAATGTTTCAGCAGTACAGCTTTTAGAGCTAGTTTTTTTTTTTTAAGCAAGCGTGCTGATCTGTCCATATATTCACATTTCTAGAAATGGCCTACCATGACGACACAGAATGGAATTTTCAATAAATATTTATAGACTTTAAAAATAAAAGCTAAGTTCTTTTCCCACGAGTCATTTGTGCAAGGTCAGCTCGGCATTCACGCAGCCCATATCTGTATGTGGATTATCAGAATCTGCGTATACCAGCGTCCATTAATCACAATGACAATGTCCCAGATCCTTTAGTACATGTGCACCTCTGACTTGGTGTATTAGTAATCTTACCCTATTAATCTTATTTTAAGGGCACTTCAGAACAGAAGGGTTATATCAAATATTTAGAATAGGCATGATGAGAATTTTACGTGTTGTATTGATACACATAGCATTTAATATACAAGACAAAACGTATAGAACCGCTAATTTTGAGAATTTTAGGAAGATTGCAGGACCAACCTTTGCCATTATGTATTTGTATCGAAATTCATGCATGGTAAACACGTGGCTTTGCAGTATAATAGCCATTTTTGTTTTTGCAAAACTCATTCAGTGGGTGCGTGGCATAACTAATGCACCTCCAGCATACGTTGCGCTGTGCGCCCTCTAGAGGGGTGAATGGGTAAAATGTTGCCTTTAGATTCAGGCATGTTAGTAGCGAATAATGCAAAGTACAAGTGTGAACAGGGCAGATAATAGTTTTGTCTTCTACCATATTATTGCATGTGTTTACCCTGCAAGGGGCGCCGTTGCGTAGAATACTGTACATGTGTGATCTTCTTTCCCTAGGTATAATTGTCAGGATGAGAGGTGTTACTTGGACTTGGCTCGACTTCGAGGAATTCACTACATCACATGGGAGAAAGCAGATAAAATTTTCCCTCAGGACAAGGTAAGTCCTGCTCACGATACCAGGGGTATTACCCGATCAGAGGGTTTACATTAAAAATGACTCATTTAGCCAGCTGAGGTCTTGTTAAGGGCTGATATACCATAGAGAAAGCCTAAGCAGCTGCTATGGGGCCCTAAGAGAAAGGGGGCCCTGGGTTGGTTGGTCCCATCTCTTCGCTACTGGGTGTCGAGAACCTGTGTAGGACTCCCCTCTCCAGAGGAACTGAATTTTTAGCAGCAGGAGAGTGGGCATTGGCCCAAGTGTCATGGAAAGGATGTGGAGGGGAAACAAACTGTTCTTTTTGTCCTGGGTGGCAAAACCAGCACCATATTAAGGGCCCATTTCGATCTTTGCTATGGGGTCTGCTTTCTTCTATGTTTCATTGACAACATTTTTGCTGCTCATGACCATGGACAGATATTTTTTTATCTCCTGCAAGTAAATGACGGTTTCTATTGTAGGACAGCATGCAGAGATCTTAAAACCGGGAGAAACTGATACATAAAGTATATTGGAAAATTATATAATTTTTGATTATACAAAGAATAAGGGTCAGTTCACACGTTGCGTAAATACTATGGGTTTTCTGCAACGGAATTCGTTGCGGAAAATCCACAGCGTAATACGGTAGCGGCAAAGTGGATGAGATTTAAACAAATCTTTCCGCTGTGTCACTTTACGCAGCGTATTCGCCCTGTGTGAACTCAGCCTAAAATTTATTTGCAGAAACCGAATACCCCTTTTTAATTTTTGAGTAGTGATTTTACGAGAATATTCGGACATAAAGCCCTCGCTGTTGTGTGTTACTCCCCGCACGTTCACATGGTGTCGCTCTTGACTCTTTCTATTCACACTTTTTTTTTTTTGTTAGATTATATTGTTCTCTCCCATTATTAGGCTTCTTCCATTGAGTTGTGACACATTTCAGGCTGTGGCAGGATCAAAAGTAAATTAATTGGTCATTAGTTCAACCTGTCAATAATTCTCCCCCGTGTCCCATGTAGAAAAAAAAAAAGATCAATATGTCCTGGGGGCTTTAAATGAAAGTTGTTTTCTGTAACCAGAATTACCTAATTAACTTGTCCTTCAATGGAGAGAATAACGTGCCCGAGAATGACAAAGCTTGTTATGCCGTCTAATTAAGGGACATCACCCGACTTTGGGAGAACACCCAAAATTCACCAATTACGCCTTCGATGTTGCGGAATTTTTCCGGCTGGTCAGCACTGCGGCAGAGTACGTGTCTCGTCATCCTGAGTGGCCGCTCCGAAGAGGTCGTGATGAACTGTAATCGTAAAAAGAAGGAATTACCTCGAAGAATATGTCCTCGGTTCTATTTTATAACATAATAAATTATTTATTTATTATAAAAAAGTTTTTTTAATTATAATTGTTGCAATTTGGTGAGTTTGAAGTAAATGCATTAAATCCATTTTAGCTTGTATTTACCAGTTTTTATCATTTTCTTTTATTTTTTTGCTCCCCTCACGTTCATTCATCCAGAACAGGCAGTATTGTACATGCGTTATTTTCTACACAGGCCGAAATCCAACATGCATCAGTAAAATTCATAACCATTTTCCTAAAGTACAGCAGATAGGTCAAAAAAATCCACTTACCTATAAGTTGTAACTAAAGGGATTGTCTCCTCTCGACAACCAATCCCCATTTTGCCTATTAGGCCCTATTGACGTCATAGAGGGATGGTACCCTGCTCGAGACCCCTTATATGATCTAGAACAGAGAGCTTCTGACAAGCTGACTGACCCAGTCATCCATGTATCACAAGGAAGGCCATTCATTTGATTGGCTAGATGTAATACTTAATTTCACCTGTAGTGGCCGCTGCCGGGGAAGTGAGCAGCCGACGTTAACCTCTCTTAGCAAAATCTGCTACGTGTCGGGGAGCCAGACCCACTCTCATAGTAATGAGACGACACAACCCCTCTAAATATTTTGTGCTAGATTTACCATTGGTCCTGTATCATCCAGTGGCTTTAGAACCATTGAGAGATATGAGCACATGACCACGACCGTTGTGTTTATCTGCCCCATAGGATTTAATAAGGGGGAGGGGTGCCTTTTTTGTATTTTTTTTTAAGGTTTCTATTCAGAAAAAAACTATATTAAAAAAAAAAATCTTCCAATTTCATGTTTTTAACAAGTCCTGGATTCAGCTCTGTCCGATAATATATACGTATAGCTAAAAAAAACACTTATGGGAGGCTGGTTATATGATTATTATTGGTCGATTTTGTAATAAACAATTATAAATCATGTTTTTATTAAGTGGAAATCATTTTGTAAAATGAAAAAACTTCCTAAAAAAGTGATTGTTTTGTAAGACATCTTTGTGAATAAAGCATGATTAAATGGTAACAAAAACGTCATAGTGACGTGTCAGAAGTTTTGATCGGTGGGGGTCTGAGCACAGAGCCCCCCACCGATTGCTAAAAAGAAGCGGCAGAAGTGCTACGGTGAGTTCTGAGCTGCTTCGTTTCTGATTGGCTTTTCTCGGAAAGCCAAGCAGTTGGTGTACGGCCTCATAGACTTTCTATTGTGACCGTACACCAATTTCTCATCTTGCCGACAAAAGCCGATCAGAAACTAAGTGGCTCAGCGCTCACCCGAGCACTTCTGCCGCTTCATTTAAGTGATCGGTGGGGGGCTCAGACCCCACTGATCAAAATTTCTGACTTCTCACTATGACATGTCGGAAGTTTTTTGAAAGTGAAGTTAGCTTTTGATATATCTCGTACTTTTGCTCAATGAACTGGTGTCACGTCAAGATCTGACTAAGTCCTCATGCACGTGGCACTATCAAAAGTGTATAGCATACCCTTAAAGATCCCTTTGGCACCTCTCCTGCACAACAAGGCCACCGTCCACCCGCAAGCAGGGAACGGAAACATCTCCATTCATATGAAGTGGACTGTGCTAGGAATTTTTAATGCTTTTTAACATAAAGTTTTTATTTTCTTTGTTTACAGCTCAAATTTTTCCATCCATGTAAAAAAAAAAAATGAAAAAAATTGCATAGAATGGAAGGATCCCAGACCATAAGGAGGGATCCACATAGGATTATAGTCATCCCTTATGTGGATTTCTTATGATTTTGGCAGGAATTTTCCCGCCAATTTTGCTGTTCTCTGGTCAGATATGCCCAGGGTAGCAACAGCTGGCTATTGGATGCTGCTGGGGTCTCATGTGACCCAGCAACAAGGGAAGATCTTCCCTGGTACCCAGTAACCGGTAGGTCATTGGGCTTCTTTTGCTCATGTGACCTACCTGTTTGGGTTTAAATTGTGGCTTGTATCCAACCCGCAGCCTAAAGAAGGCGATACTTGGAAGCCCCACGCCTATCCTCCCTTATGTTATATATTTGTTATGTCACGGCTTTTTATTAGACTGGGGGTAAAATCAGTCTTTGAAGTAGATTGTTTTATGGATTGATTTTATGTCTGAGTTATATGATGTGTGTTTTATATTTATATATATATATATATATGTAATTTTATAAAATGTTTTCCTTTTTATAACGTTTTAATTAATAAAGAAGGCCATGTTTTACCACCTACAGGTTGTCTATCTCTTTTATTTGATTTTGTTGCATGGTTGTAATTTATTGGGTAATGTATGATTTATATTCCCGTGTTTGTACTATATAATGTCCTAAACGGGTTCAGAGTGTGATGGATGCAATAGATGGAAAATGGAAGTAAGTAGATAGTCCGACAGCTAGAGATTGGATAGATATAAATATTAGGCCCTCTTCACACAGTTTTTTTGGTGCCGATTTTGACGAGGAAACTGCGTCGGAATCCGTGCCAAAAAAATTCCCAAATCTTCTCCCATTGCTTTCAATGGGAATGAGAGGTGGGGTTCGCTCACGGTAAAAAAAGCAACATGTCCTTTCTTGAGGTGTTTTCCGCCTCAAAAACCCCCTTAAAATCAATGGGAGACTGAAAAAACCGCCACAGCGGTTTCGATGAGATAGGTATGCGGGATAGATATAGAGATCGATTTGGATAGATAGACAGATTAGACCAATATAGATACATGAGATACATACATTGTGGATCATTAATGGATTAGTAACGTTATTCTTTCCAGGTCACTTTTCTTCTACTGTCAGAGATGTGTTCACAAACAATTTAAACAACCTAAAGAAAGTATATAAAATCCCAGCGATCTCCAAGGACATCATGAAATGAATTATGGAGTTCACTTTCACCAGGAAGACTAACCTTACCCCACAAAAATGTGGAGGAGCTTCTGGTTGCTGTAGATCAGATGAATGTGTTCGGGTATGTTCACATGTCCACACGCCCTATTTACGGACGTAATTCAGGCGTTTTACGCCTCGAATTACGTCCGAAAAAATGGCTCCAAACTTTTTTTTTACGCGCCGCTGTCGGTGTGTAAAAAGACACCCGCCTCAAAGAAGTGCATGTCACTTCTTGGGACGTAATTGGAGCTGTTTTTCATTGACTCCAATTAAAACCATCTCCAATTACGTCCGTAAAAGACGCCGCGAAAAACGGGTGCACTTGTCAAAACGTCTGAAATTCAGGAGCTGTTTTCGCCTGAAAACAGCTCCGTAATTTCAGACGTAATTGGTATTGCCGTGTGCACATACCCATAGGCTGGAGTCACACGAGCATGTTCGGTCCGTAAAGGACGGAACGTATTTCGGCCGCAAGTCCAGAACCGAACACACTGCAGGGAGCCGGGCTCCTAGCATCATAGTTCTGTACGACGCTAGGAGTCCCTGCCTCTCTGCAGGACAACTGTCCCGTACTGTAATCATGTTTTCAGTACGGGACAGTAGTTCCACGGAGAGGCAGGGACTCCTAGCGTCGTACATAACTATGATGCTAGGAGCCCGGTCCCTGCAGTGTGTTCGGTTCGGGATTTGCGTCCGAAATACGTTCCGTCCTTTACGGACCGAACATGTTCGTGTGAATCCAGCCTTAGGCCGGATTCACATGAGCGTGTGCGTTTTGGGCGCGCAAAAGGTACATAAAAGCTCCATGTGTCAGCAGCATACGATGCGCGGCTGCGTGATTTTCTCTGTTTTTATGTTTGTAAACAGAAAAGCACGTGGTGCTTTTCTGTTTTCGTTCATAGTTTTGACTACTGTAGCGCGCATCCGTGACTTCAATGGTTGCGTGATGCGCTAAAAACGGGCAATTATAGGACTTGTCGTGAGTTTTACGCAGCGGACATACTCTGCGTGAAAATCACTGACAATCTGAACGGCCCCATTGACTAACATAGGTCCGTGCAACGCGCGTGAAAATCACGCGCGTTGCACGGACGTATTATACGTTCGTCTGAATAAGCCCTTAGAGATCATGGAGCTGTGCAGTAAAATGTTGAGACCTCGATCACTGTCCTGAACTTCACCACACAGCGTTATTGAACATCCGAGGAATAATTAGAACTATCCGCGATGGAAATTCCCTCAAGAAATCCCCCAGCCTGAGACATACTGTACTCCGTGTCAGAAGAACAAGAAGCTACAAAAAGAGAGACAACTGCATCCAGTCGATGTTCTTATCAACCAAGAGGTTCACAAGGTGAGAAGACTAGTTTACATTTTTTTTCAAGGTATTACTCTAGGGAGCGCTCCTGTTATCATCTTTGTCTCACACTGTATTTTCCTAAGGTACTGTATACATTTCACTTATTAATGCCGACCTAGCCAAGTGAGCACACAACAAAGTAAGCCTGCGCACCCAAATAGAGTACCAACCATCTACACATCATGCCAATTAAGGAGTTTTGCCTTTGCACAGTGCTCCAAGGGGAGCACAATACAACTTCAATACTGCAAATACCTAACCTGAACGTCACATCTGCACCTTCCTCTTCTCTTTTGAAGGTGTTAGTGTACAGAGTAGTCGGGGAATTGACCAGACATGATGTGCTGCCTTGTGGACTGTCCTATATTTCCAAAGCGAAGGAAAGATAGGTGGTCTGGCCAGTTGTAGACTTCATCCCTAACATCTGACACAGACCAAAATAAGTATTCGGCACTCAAAGCTAAAGTTTTAAGAAATCTCAAGTGCGCCAACTACAGTGGTCAGCCGCCATTCGGAACGAAGCGCCAACTACTGGATGTACCAGCAATCAGAACGGCACAGTGCCTGATGAAGGTCATGTAATGACCGAAGCGTCGCACTAAGCCTCTGGCATCTACAACCACTTGAAAAGAATCAAGATTTCTTCTTTAAACTTCAGCTTTGTGTGCCAAATACTTATTTTGACTACGATTGGGTTGGGACCCTATTCGTGCACCTACATCGTCCAGTGCGTTCTGAACCACTACTTATCTGACACAGACCATCCTGGAGCTGAATGTCTCTGAGGCTGCTCTTTCAAAGTTGCTAATGTAGCTCATCTGGGCTCCATAGACCCAACCTTTATATAAGACTCCTAGAGAAATGGGTTAGTGAAAGAAAAAGGTAAAATTCAGATCCTGGAGGCCATTGAGTATGTCAACCTTTGGACCTTGATTGGCATCTACGCCATATTTTCAGAGTAATCCATCAGATGTCTCAAGAAGAACATTTTATGAGGAAAGGACAATGTTGATGAGATTGCAGGTCCTCCTGTTTCTAACTCAGATAATTATTAGCCAGCATCCAGGTAAATAGTGCATACAAAGTCCAGAAAAATAACCAGGCGACTGTCCAGATAAACATTGGATACAGCGCCCAGAAATGGTGCATTGTGCCCCGATAAATATTTCCTTAAAAGGAATGTCCGAGAAATTAAACTAGTTGCATGGAATGTTTTGAAATGAAAAAAACAGCCATTACTCTCCTGTTAAATCCCCTGCGCCCATGATCTGGTGGTCAACCCGATGGGTTGATTGAAGAGACTACCCTACGTGGATAGACAAACGCTACAAAATTCTCACCCAAAAATTAAGATATGGAATAAGTTACCCCCTTCTATGGCAGATCGAATAGCCGTAATTAAAATGATAGTATTACCCCAGTTGTTGTATCCATTGATTAACAGTCCCATATGGATAGGAGAAAAGACGTTTAAATGCATAGAAAGTTTAACCCCTTCCCGACATTTGTCGTAAGTATACGACATGGAAAGCCAGTGCTTGCCGCAAAATGTCATATACTTACGCCAAATGTAAGTCGGTGCCATCATCGCCGTATCTCAGCTGTATCTGACAGCTGACATCCGGCTGTAATGGCGGGAACAAAAATTAGCTTCGATCCCCGCCATTAACCCCTTCAATGCAGCATTCAAACATGATCGCTACATTTAAGCTGTTTGCAGCTCATCGGAACCACAGCAAGGAAATTGCCGGGGTTCCGGTGGCTGCAATAGCAACCGGAGGCCTAATACTGGCCTCCCAGTCTGCCTAGCACGGAAGCCGGTCAAGATCCGCCGGCGGCGGAGCCTGATCGGCTTCCGTAGCCGCCGGCAAGATGGCGCCGACTCAGGAGCTGATCCGGCGTCATCAGCGGTGGAGGTCACCTGTATATTACAGCTGACATCCACATGAAATGGCAGGAACCGGAGCTAGCTCCGATCCCTGCCATTAACCCCTTTGATGCAGCAATTGAAAGTGATTGCTGCATCTTAGCGGTTGCTAGCAGATCGCCAGCCCTGACAGGCAATCAGGACTTGCGACTGCTGCTATGGCAACAGGAGACACAATGGCCTCCTGCTCTGCCATTACGGAAGCCGATTAGGCCCCGCCGGGAGGCGAAGCCTAATCGGCTTGCTGTCAGTGAATAACTGACAGATCTAATACATTGCACTACGTAGGTAGTGCAATGTATTAGAAAAAAACTAAAGCTGACAGTTGGACCGTCAAGTCCCCTAGTGGGACATGAGAAAAAGTGTAAAAAAAAGTATCAAAAAGTGTAAAAAAAAAGTGAAAAAAATAAAAGTTTGAAAACAATAAAAGTTTCAAGTAATAAAATAAAACACAATCGCCCTTTTTCACTTATCAAGTCCTTTATTGTTGAAAAATAATAATAAACCATATGTATTTGGTATCGCCGGGACTGTAACGACCTCAGGTATCAAAATATTATATATTGCACACGATGAACAACGTAAAAAAAAAAACGTAAAAAACTTTACCAGAGTTTCTGTTTTTTGGTCACTTTGACCTACATATATTGGAATAAAAAGTGATAAAAAGGTTGCACGTATCCAAAAATGGTACCTAGAAAAACTATAGCTCGTCTCGCAAAAAACAAGCCCTCATACAGCTCCGTCGACAAAAAAGTAAAAAAGTTATGGTTCTCACAACTTGGCGACAGAAAAAATACATTCTTTTTACAAAAGTGATTTTATTGTGCAAAAAGTTGTAAAACATAAAAAAGTGCTATAAATTAGGTATCACCAGAATCGTACGGACCCGCAGAATAAAGTTAACATGTAATTTATAATGCTTGGTGAACGCTGTATAAAAAAAACTAAAAAAAAAGCTATGCCAGAATTGTATTTTTTTGTTTACCTGGCCTCCCAAAAAAATAGGATAAAAGGAGATCAAAAAGTCGCATGTACCTCAAAATGGTACCAATAATAACTACAGCTCGTCCAGCAAAGAAACAGCCCTCATACCGCTATGTCTATGAAAAAATAAAATTAGTTATGGCTCCAATAAGTCAGGAAAGAAAAAATATGCAGTTGTGCCCGAGGGGAACATTTCTTCTGTTTCAAGAGGCGATTTACCAAGGACCTAAAATTAGGGAACCAGGAAGGGCAGGGCCCAAACATATCTGCTGGAAGCGAGGGTGCCCGTATTATACCAGGACAACACTTTCCTAGCAAAATTCCCCAAACTGCAAAGGTGCGGAGTGTGGACCAAAAGGGGGATAAGAAAGGACGCCATATATCAGTGCGACACTGGCCTGTGCAGAAAGGATTGCTTCACAGCGTAACACACATCTATGGATCATTTTATTGTTTTTTTACCCCATTATTATGCCACCTGACTATGCCACTGATGTACTCTGCCCAGCTTACATGTACCCCCACATTATAAATGGAAACACCAGCAATAATCAAACAAATCTACTACCAAGCAAAATCCTCTCTCAAAAAGCCAAATGGCGCTTCCTCCGCTCTGAACCCTACAATGTGCCCAAACAGCAGTTTACTTCCACATATATGGCATCTTCATACCCGGGAGAACCCTTTTAACAATTTTTGGGGTGTGTGTCTCCAGTGGCATAAGCTGGGCACGACATATTTGCCACTGAATGGCATATCTAGTGAAAAATATAAATTTTTAATTTGCACCATCCGCAGTGCAATCATTTATGGAAAAGACCTGTGGGGTGAAAATGCTCACTACACCCCTTAATAAATGCCTTGAGGGGTGTTGTTTCCAAATGGGGTCACTTCTCAGGGGTTTCTTTTTATTATTCCACATCTGAGCCTCTGCAGTTGTGAACCAATACTTTGTAAATCGACAAATTAGGCCTCAATTGTACATGGTACGGTTTCACTCCTGAGCCTGGTCGAATGTCCAGGCAAAAGATTAGGGCCCCATGTAGGGTGTTTCTAAAACCGGGAAACACTGCATAATAATTAGAGAGCTGTCTTGTTATGGTGGCACAAGCTGGGCACCACATATTGGCATATCTATGGAAAAAATCCCATTTTCACTCTTCAACATCGAGTGCACACTAAATTCAACAAAACACCTGCAGGGTTAAAATGCTTACTACACCCCTAGGTAAATGCATTGAGGGGTGTAATTTCTAAAATTGAGTCACTTCCGGGGGGTTTCCACTGTTTTGGGCCCATAGGCGCCCAGAAACCAATCCAGCAACATTTGCACTCCAAATGGCGCTCCTTCCCTTCTGAGCCCTGCCGTGTGCCCAAACAGCAGTTTATGACCACATAAGGGGTATTGCCGTACTCGGGAGAAATTTCATTACAAATGTTGTGTTCTTAAATTCTTTTATTTGTTGGGAAAATGAAAAATGTTGCGCTAAAGCTACGTCTTATTGAAGAAAAAGGATTGTTTTTATTTTCACTGCCCAATTCTAATAAATTCTATGAAACATCTGTGGGGTCAAAATGCTTACTACACCCCTAGATGAATTCCTCAAGAGGTGTAGTTTCCTAAATGAAGTCACTTTTTGGGCGTTTTCATTGTTTTGTCCCCTCAGGAGCTTTGCAAATGCGACATTGCCTCTGCAAACCATTCCTGCTAAATGTGATCTCCAAAAGCCAAATAGCGCTCATTCCCTTCTTAGTCCTGCCGTGTGTCCAAACAGCTGGTTATTACACATGTGGGGTATTTTTTTACTCGGGAGAAATTGCCTTACAAATTTTGTGGTGCTTTTTCTCCTTCAGTCCTTGTGGAAATGAGAAAATATTTGCTAAACCTACATTTTTTTTGAAAAAAATGTAGATTTTTATTTTCAGGGCATACTTCCAATAATTTCTGCAAAAAAAACTGTGTGGTCAAAATGCTCACTATACCCCTAGATCATTTCCTCAATGGGTGTAGTTTCCAAAATGGGGTCACTTGTGGGGGGTTTCCACTGTTTTGTCCCCACAGGGGCTTTGTAAATGTGACATGGCCTCTGCAAACTATTCCTGCTAAATTTGAGCTCCAAAAGCCAAATGGCGCTCCATCCCTTCTAAGCCCTGCCGTGTGTCCAAACAGCCAATTATTACCACATGTGGGGTATTGTTTTATTAGGGAGAAATTGCTTTACAAATTTTGCAGTGCTTTTTCTCCTTTAGTCCTTGTGGAAACCTACATTTTCTTTGAAAAAATGTAGATTTTAATTTTCACGGCCTAATTCCAATAATTTCTGTAAAAAACCTGTGCGGTCTAAATGCTTACTATACCCCTAGATAATTTCCTTGAGGTGTGTAGTTTCCCAAATGGGGTCACTTTTGGGGGATTTTCACTGTTTTGGCACTGTTTTGAAAATAATCTCAGAATCGCTTGGATAGGTGAAAGCATTCCGAAGTTATTACCACATAAAGGGAAACATGTCAGATTTGAAAAATGAGGCTCTGTCAGGAAGGTCAAAAGTGGCCAAAGAGGGAAGGGGTTAATGAGGGAGCTAATTTGGAGAGGAAGGAAACCCAGGATGAAGTTAAAATACTTGATGGATAGAGGAGAAGAGGGTGGACTGGCAGTACCTGACTTGAGAATATATTTTTTGTCAGGACAGTGGAGAAATATTTTGAGTGGGAAACAATCTCCGTTTATACAAAATATTAGTAAGTCTAGTAGGGACCATCTTCAGAATATACTTCAGGTAATGGAGTCCGGGCAATTGAGAAATTGTAAGGAGTATCCAACAATATAAACAGAAACTGTGGGAGGGATCCTCCAGCTCACCTTTGATGCAGGTTTTCTGCGCTCTGAACCTGGATCTCCGTGACGGCTCACGGTGTTGAAGACAGGGAAAACGAAAGAATAGAGGATCCAGCGCAATTAGTTAAAATAGAACATTGTTCCAATTTTATTTGGGGTATTTAAAACAAGATCAGTCCCGAGTGTAATGCTTAGAGGTAGATAGATAGATAGATAGATAGATAGATAGATAGATAGATAGAGAGATAGATAGGTGCCTACGCGTTTCAGACGCACACCACGTCCTTCCTCATGGCTTTTTGTTAAATGACAAACTATCAGGGGGAGGTTTATATCCGGTTACCTGCAGGTGGTAATTAAAACTAGTAGCTGAAACTAGTTCAGCAAAGTAATGCTGTTGGTTCAGCAAAGTGATGCTGTCCAGCATATTGGTTTTTAAACACAAGAGGGCGCACAACTGGCTTGAGCAATTTATGAATGGGAGCTATGTATCGTAATGGAGCTGTCCAGCAGAATGGTGCTGAACTGAAACGCCGGTGAAGTGTTATGTTGTTATTCTATAGTAGTTATCATGTTTATCATATTATTTACACTGAAAATGTCCAAAATGATGGGGATACCACAATATTCTAGTTGTAGCTTAATGAAATGGTATTTCATTTGTAAGGCTGACGGATATAAACCTCTTTTATGCTCACATCGAGAAATTAAAAATATGTATTATAGGCTAAAAAATACAGTATTTCAAACATTTTAAAATAAGTTCTGAACTGAAAAGATTACTATAATTAAGTATTTGGGACAGATATCAGTATTATTTTCTTACTCATGGATACTATGACAGGTGGAAATAAAGTACATCGTACAGAATAGTATGACCCGACAAATACATGAAGCCAATCAGATGGCACTATAGTTACAGTATTGCTTTATTAGCCAAGCTTTTGATATTTTTAGTTTGGTATTAATTATTCTATATTATTTTTGTTCATTATTTTTGTTCATTACTCACAATTAGGAAATTATACACATTATGAAGAATAATATATCCCGACAAACGCATATGGTCGTTTAGATAGCGTTGCAATATTACTTTGTTGACCAATGTTTTAAAGTTCCTAAATTTGTGTTACTGGGTCTATATTATTTTTATTCATTAGAAATGGAACATAAGTTCTTTTCTGAAGTTTAATCCATCGGGGATCCTCGTTTTTAGAGTTAATATCCAGTAGGGTTCTCGTGATAAGATTTTGTGTTTTATGTTCTCCCCTCTAGTTGGTATTTTTACTTTTTCTATGGCATAACATTGAAGGCTTGTAGTAGATCTATTATGTTGGGTTATAAAATGTCTTGCAACATTGGAAATGTTTGCAATGTTTGGATTTTTAATATAACCCAGATGTTCCAATATTCTCACTTTAAATTTACGGCTGGTACATCCTATGTACATGAGATTGCATATATTGCACTCTATAATGTAAATTAGTGCTTCACTATTACAATTGATGTGATTTTGGATTGTAAAGTTAGTTACATTATCTGAGTCTCTGAAAGTTTTTGTTGGTCTAGCATATGAGCAAACTTTACAGGGATGTGAGCCGCATCTAAAGAAACCAGCATAATGAAGCCAAGTAGGTTTTGAAGTGTTTAAAGGGAGAACAGAGGGAGAAAGAACATCACCTAAAGACGGAGCTTTTCTGGGTACTACTTGACAACCATCCTTCAGGATATCTGACAAGATGTCGTCTTCCCATAAGGATGACTAAATTTCTTTGGACAATTTTCTTAATGGTATTGAACTGAGTACTGTACTGTAACACCAGGGTGGGTATATCTCGGATGATATTTTTGTTACATTTTGGTTCAAGGAGTCGATTTCTAGGTTTATTTTCTACAATGGAGGATGCTCTTTTTAAGGTCCATTCTGGGTACCCTCTTTTTCGTAGTCTCCTTTCTATTTGTTGTTGTTCCACTTGGTAATTGCTATCGTCACTACAATTTCTTTTGGCCCAGTACATCTCACCCACAGGGATTGATGATGTAGTCTGTTTGGGATGACTGCTTGTTGCATGCAGGATGGTGTTTCCTGAGATGGGTTTGCGATAGGTTTTGGTGTTAATTATTTCTCCTGATTGGCCTGTGAGTTCTAGATCTAAGAACTGAATAGTGTTTTTTTTTTGGACCAAATGGGTGAATTTTAAGTTAAATTGGTTGTCATTCAGATAGTGTATAAAGTTAGGGATGTCTGATATATTACCCTCCCATATAAATAGCAGGTCATCAATGTATCTTGAATACCAATTGATGGATCTGCCAAAGGGATTAGCACTAGAAAAGTTGAACAATTCCTCCCACAAGGCCATCACAAGATTTGCCAGAGAGGGGGAGAACTTGGCTCCCATTGATACTCCAGTCAGTTGTAAATAGAATGTACCATCAAATTTAAAGAAATTGTGTGTCATAATAAACGTGAGTACCTCAAGTATGAAAGATTGTAATTCATGGCTATAGGCACTATGTCTGAGTAGATGATATGTTCTAGTGCCCTCTGAGCTATATGGTGAGGGATACTGGTATAAAGAGAGATCACGTCACCGCTCAACCATGTAAATTCATCTTTCCACTTTTTATCTACAAATGAGCATAAAACATCTCTTGTATCACGTAAATGGCCCGGGGTTTTTACTGCTAGAGGTTGTAGCAGGGAATCTAACCATTCCGAGAGTTTTTCTGTCATTGAACCTATCCCTGACACTATGGGATGCATGGGAGGAGGAACTATACCTTTATGTGTTTTGGGTAATGCGTGCATGATTGGGATAGTAGGGCATTGTACAGTAATATATTCTGATTGTTTTTTTGTCAGTGCTCCACTATTTAGCCCATCACTTATAAGTTTATCAAGTTTCAGAACTTATTTTAAATTGTTTGAAATACTGTATTTTTTAGCCTATAATACATATTTTTAATTTCTCGATGTGAGCATAAAAGAGGTTTATATCCGTCAGCCTTACAAATGAAATACCATTTCATTAAGCTAAAACTAGAATATTGTGGTATCCCCATCATTTTGGACATTTTCAGTGTAAATAATATGATAAACATGATAACTACTATAGAATAACAACATAACACTTCACCGGCGTTTCAGTTCAGCACCATTCTGCTGGACAGCTCCATTACGATACATAGCTTCCATTCATAAATTGCTCAAGCCAGTTGTGCGCCCTCTTGTGTTTTAAAACCAATATGCTGGACAGCATCACTTTGCTGAACCAACAGCATTACTTTGCTGAACTAGTTTCAGCTACTAGTTTTAATTACCACCTGCAGGTAACCGGATATAAACCTCCATAATTCACTGTATTTCAAAGATATATTCAATTGTGTTTCCACAACATAACAATTTTAAAGGATTCACTGGTGTGATATATGAGTAAAATATAACATTTATTTATAACTCTCTAAAAACAGGGGTACAATCACCACTGTGAAGAAGCCCCACCGTGTGTATAAAAACGTATTAAATAATAAACTCTGAGTTCTAATTCAATTGTGAACCTACTATAGCTCAGTGTTCAACAAGAATATCAATACGGAATCAGCATTTGAAAAATGGGCATAACAATAGTCTTGACCCTAATTCACACTAGAGTCCGTGATAACCACACCGGAAGCTCCTAGTGTTGAGGTATACAAACAATGCTAGTGTTCCCAATGCTAAAAAATTCCTATTCACAACCGACCCAACGCGTTTCAATACTCATCATCAGGGGTCTGTAGCTTGGTCACTCTGGCCGGGATGCCAGCGATATTTAGTTCAGCAGCAGGTATTCTGCTGTACTCCACGGAAACATGCTCGCATAGATGTCAGCGGCATGCTTCATTCTGGGACTCTGAATTATTTAAAGCATCTGACTCCTCCCCCTGTCCTCGGCACCGCCAATCGAAACAGCCAAACACACTCACCAATCGAATTCGTGACACCTGTCCATGTGACTCCCGGCCATCAGCTGACAGCCAGGAACCAACATCGACCGCATCAAAAGCCGAACGCGCAGGTGCAGTAGAGGCCACAATCGAGTCGCCCATGCTGCCGGGAACTCACCACTGCAAAGAAGGAGTATATCGATATTTAAGAGTTTGGGTAAGTGTTGCGGATCAGCTCAAAACCCGCAGCTGGACTGCCATTGATAAAACAACTACACTGATAATACATATTGTGTAGATAAATGAATGTCTACCCCACTACAAGGTGTCATTGGAACACCTACTGAATAAGGAACCATAGCCAGACTGCCCACATGATGATCATGTATATCGATATACTCCTTCTTTGCAGTGGTGAGTTCCCGGCAGCATGGGCGACTCGATTGTGGCCTCTACTGCACCTGCGCGTTCGGCTTTTGATGCGGTCGATGTTGGTTCCTGGCTATCAGCTGATGGCCGGGAGTCACATGGACAGGTGTCACGAATTGGATTGGTGAGTGTGATTGGCTGTTTCGATTGGCGGTGCCGAGGACAGGGGGAGGAGTCAGATGCTTTAAATAACTCAGAGTCCCAGAATGAAGCATGCCGCTGACATCTATGCAAGCATGCTTCCGTGGAGTACAGCAGAATACCTGCTGCTGAACTAAATATCGCTGGCATCCCGGCCAGAGTGACCAAGCTACAGACCCCTGATGATGAGTATTGAAACGCGTTGGGTCGGTTGTGAATAGGAATTTTTTAGCATTGGGAACACTAGCATTGTTTGTATACCTCAACACTAGGAGCTTCCGGTGCGGTTATCACGGACTCTAGTGTGAATTAGGGTCAAGACTATTGTTATGCCCATTTTTCAAATGCTGATTCCGTATTGATATTCTTTTTGAACACTGAGCTATAGTAGGTTCACAATTGAATTAGAACTCAGAGTTTATTATTTAATACGTTTTTATACACACGGTGGGGCTTCTTCACAGTGGTGATTGTACCCCTGTTTTTAGAGAGTTATAAATAAATGTTATATTTTACTCATATATCACACGAGTGAATCGGATATAAACCTCCCCCTGATAGTTTGTCATTTAACAAAAAGCCATGAGGAAGAACGTGGTATACGTCTGAAACGCGTAGGCACCTTACCTACATTTTCACCCTTGCATTCGGGAATGATCTTGTTTTAACCATCCAAATAAAATTGGAACTACGTTCTGTTTGAAACCTGACTGCGCTGGACTATTGACTTTTGTCTACTTAGGTCTACTTAGATACAACGGCTTAGCAGACAGTATCACACATGCTAGGCCCAATTAGAAGGTTAATTGTGAAAAAAATGTCTTATGGTGTTTTTCGATAAAGCTCACTTAAACTGGTATTATTTAAACAGTTAACCGATGAATGGCGCGGTTTATGTAGAATTTACCCTGCGGCCTAATGTACCATATAATGTATTTAAAAAAACCTGTAATTCCACCATTTCTGTTTTGATTTTACAATACTATGGATTGTGCGGTCCATGTCTAGTTTCTCACAATGCTGATTTTACAATGTTCATCGGGCGGCATGAATTGCATGATAACTTGATTCTGCGGGTCGTTATGGTTATGGCGATACCAAATTTATATAGTTTTATTTTTTACAAAATAATTTGTTTTTGTGACGCTGCATTCGAAGATGAACTGCATAGTTTTTCCAATGCAACAGCACTTCATAGGGCGGGAAGGGGTTAAAACCCACTCTCTGAAGCCCCCCTTCAAGATACATTTCAACTAATCTGGTCCCCATGGCAGAAATATGTCTTTCCATCTGGCACCTCCAGCAGTCTCCTTTCAGTCTAGTTTGATTTCTTTTACCTCAGAGTTCCTCTTTTTACCTTTTTTTAATTTATTTTCTCCCCTCTTTTTTTTTAAACTATTTCTAACAGGGGCTGTGCAGGATTAGAAAAATATGGCTGCTTTCTTTCAAAAACAGCACCACACCTATCCACAGGTTGTATTTGGTATTGCAGGTTTGCTCCATTGAAGTGAATGATAATGAGCTGTAATACCACACACAACCTATGGACAGGTGTGGTGCTGGTTTTTGGAGAAAGCAGACAAGTTATCTTATCCTGGACAACCCTTTGTCATGGATTGTGCTTGTGCCGAGATGCTCCCTGCATTATCGCTTTTCCTTTATGGCCATTGATATGTTCTATTCAGCTTTATGGCATCTGTGGTAAGTACACTGCCAGTCATTAAAGGGTTAACACTTCAGACCACTGTGGGTGACGTCACAATGAATGAGGCAGCAGTGTTAATAAACTCTTGCAGTAATGATGATGAATGCGCTGATGTCATAACTACAAATGTTTATGACATAAAGAAGATTCCATATTAGAAGGTTTTACTGCCACATTCAGCGCCATATTGGATGGGACTGAGGTCCTTGAGCTTGACTTCCCCACCAATGCCGACCTGATGTAATTTGGAGATTCTAGCAGGGAAACCCTTCACCCCAGACCACTTCTTCATCACAGTGATGCCATCCTCTTCATACGGGTTGTCTGCAGTAGAGGGGGGTTTCCAGCAGGAGATCCCCCTCTATTAGCCAGAGCGGAGACAGATGCTACAAGGAGGCATCTGGAGGACCCGTCTCATCCGTGGATCGCCCATTAATTTTAATGTGTGCCCAGGAAGAGAGACACCCGCCTAGCCAACCAGATCAGCCGATTTATGTGTTTTATGTCGTTCGTTCGTTCATTGTAATGTCTTTCCTTAAAAATCTGAGAAAACGTACAAATTCTGTTACAAATTATATTTTGGCACCTTCTAAGCCCAGAGGAAGGGCAATCCTCCAGCCATGGTTTCCCTAGAGGTTTCCCCCACCGGGGGTTTTTCCTTTCCTGCGTGCTGGAGGGTGACTCTTCGTGAGTCGGAGGTTTGCCATTTTGGGTTTGGTCATATAGTATAATAAAAGTTTTGACCATTTAACACCCAATTATAATGTTTTGTGTCTTTATTTTGCATTCTTTGGTTTGGTGATTGGGATTCTGGGTCTATCACATATCACAAAATCATAAGGCCGGACATCTACTTCCCACACTGACATAGAATGGAGACAACAAGCGTTGCAGCACAATTAAGTGTACACATCCTTACATTAAGATATTGTATTACGGTCTGTAGCCTTTGGGGGGAATATATTAACCTTTCTACAACAGTTTATTAGCGTAGAAAATTCACAAAATACGCAAAAGTCACAATTTTTGGGGGCAAAAAATGGGCGGGGCTTAGCAGAAATGGCCAACAATTTTACTATAATTTACGCCAGTAACTGATGTAAATGATAGCAGAAATCTATATGTATAATGCGGCCCAGATTTATCTCTGGGGGGCGTAACAAGGCAAAGGTCCGTGCCAGACCCATACCTCCCCCCCCCCCAATCAGACTGTATGCCCCCCAATCAGACAATAAAATACATTTAAAAAATGTACTTACCTCACCAATCTGATTCTCCCTCCCGGATTCCCTCAGACTCTTACAGCAGGCCGCAGCACGTAGAAAGTACTGATGACAGGCCGCGTTGCAGCTAAAAGATGCGACACATTTATTAAGAGTCGTTCGCCTGTTAATAAATGTGTTGCATCTTACTCCAGCAAACTGTTTAATAGGACTGCTTTATGAAACACCAGTATTAAAGGGAATGTGTCGCTAGAAATTTTATTTTATTTTTTTTCAGTTAAACAGTTAGTACATAAGTAATTACACATTGTTTTAATTTTTTTAATTTTTTCACAAGTCAGGAAATATTATAAATTAGATTCTAATTTATAACATTTCCATGTGCTGGTCACTAGAGGGAGCAATTCCCAAAATTGCCTCATTAGCATGTGGTAAAGCAACCTCATTGCCTTATGCTGCAAATTTGTAGTAGACACACTTGCTCTAGTGTCCTCACAGAATCCAATGGAACGGCTCCCGTTTGCATTCTCTATGGGAATGTATGTGCTGTATTCCATCTCTGTATGTGTCGTTAATGGACAGATACAGAGATGAAAAAAAAAATGTCAGCCCCCATAGAGAAGTAAAAGAAGGAAAAAAGTAAAAAGTACAACAAAAAAACACTAATAAATACAATTTATTTTAATGACATACTAAAAGCAATATTATATATATATAAAAAAATAAAATTTCCGTGACACCTTCCCTTTAAAAGGGTTTTCCACGTTCTGACAACTGATGACCTATCCACTGGAAAGGTCATCAGTATATGATCGGTGCGTGTCCGACAACTGGACCCAGCACCGATCCGCCACTCCAGCTGCCTCTGGGCACCGGACAACACTGACGGAAGTAGATGGCTCCGGTCAAAGAATAGAGGCCGAGCTGCAGTTCTGCCGAACGGCCGCTATGCAGTGATCTGAGCAATCTGCTTCCGGCAGTGTTGTCCAGTGCCCGGAGGCAGCTGGACTGGCAGATCGGTGCGGGGTCTGGTGTAGTAACGATTGTTTGCCCCATACATTAACGATGATTGCTCCTTGTGACACGCTGTGTCGTCGATTGGTGCTGGTTTTTATGGTCAGTATCGGGACGTCTAAAAGGACCTTTATTTCCTCAGACACCACCATAACTAGGCATTGGAACCAACCCTTCCACCATAGCGGGTAAAGATTAACCTTCTAAAAGGTTCACTATGTACACATAAGGGCTAACGGTAAAAACACAGAGGGGCTCACCATATATCCAGCGTATAACTGTGTCCTCCAAATCTTACGGAGCAGGAGTTGTTCTAGATTCCTCTTTATATCCCAGAAACGTTCATACCATTTTAGACAATGAATCAACATATCGCAAACTTGTGGCGAAACCAAGCACCGCATGTAAGAAATCTTTAAAAAATCTGCTAGAAGAAGGAATTGGATTAGGAGTATTAGCCAAGAAACAGGCAGAATACTTACTGATAGAATTCCCTATTGTTCCCATATTCCATGGGATGTCAAAAATCCATAAATTTGCATGGTCTTGAAACTTGGGTTATCTGTGACGTAGTTGGCTAGCACTCCTGCAAACAGGCCTGCCATCAGGGTAGTACCGCTGGTACTACTGTCAGGGGCCTGGCCACAAAAGTAAAATAAAGTGGGCAGCCGCCGCTCATCAAGGTTATGATTAGCGGTAATTGGTTTGTAGAAAGGAATGAGACCCTTGCAGGGGCCAGCTCCGCAACTTGGTGAGTGACTGTTTTAAAGCAGTAGATTCAGTTTAATTATTTTTTTCATGTTGCCCCTCTGCTCCCACCTTCCCACCTGTCTCTCTCCCCTTCCCCTCCCCAGATCCCAGTCAAGCGTCATATTCACTCTGGCCCAACTCCCGCCTCGGCCACTTTCCGTTCTCTTAGCCTACTCCTCCGCCTACATCCTGGTATAATAGCTAAAGAAAATTAGGTTTAGAGTCAGTTAGTTATACGTCAAAATTTTGATCTAAGGTTTGCACACCATGACAGTCGGTAGTCATGTAGACTGGACACTTCCATGATTTGAATACGCTGTGACGTGGCACATTAGGTCACGGGAACGTGGTGTAAAGGATCTGCCAGACACAGCTTCTGTGTCGACGCCCGTGGTTAATCAGTCTGCACCTGCTCCTAGGTCTGATAGAGTGACTCGATCTGCTACCACTCAGGCTGGTAGGCTCAGGAGTGGGAGAACCTATTACAGCCTGGCCAGACGGTTCTAGCTCCCGGCCTCGGTCTATTTATACCTTCATTTCCTGCTTGTCTTTGCCTGTGATTCTTTCCTGTTTTCTGGCTCTGTTGCTCCTGCTATTATTATTGACCTTGCTTCATTTTGACCCTGACTTTACTGACTACGCTCCTGCTCTGCGTTTGGTACCTGGTACACTCCTGGTTTGACTCGACTCGTTCACTACGCCTGTTGCTCACTGAGTTGCCGTGGGCAAATGCCCCATTTCCCTTAGCTTCTGTGTACCCTTGTCTGTTTGTCTGTCGTGCACATATTGAGTGTAGGGACCGTCGCCCAGTTGTACGCCATCGCCTAGGACGGGCCGTGCAAGTAGGCAGGGACTGAGAGGCGGGTAGATTAGGGCTCACCTGTCTGTCTCCCTACCCCGTCATTACACGTGGTATCTAGGTTACATCAACACTTTCATGACGTATCTTGTGGTTCGCGCTTGGGCATTGGAGATGAAGAAGACTGGAAGAAGTCATCATGGCGTTCTGGGCAGGATGAAGAAGAAAAGAGAACGTGAACGACTCCAATCTAAGAAGATGTCACATGTGAGTCACTGAATTTCACTGCACTGTATTCACTTATATGGTCTGCAGAATGCCTGTGTAGGACTGATACCTGTCACAATATGGTGGGAATATTTGTCTTTGTTTTACAACACACATTTTTAGTACACATTTAAGAGTGTTTAAATTATTTCTATATAGTTGAAGGGTAGACCCCCAAGAATTATTTCCTTTGGTGGGTCCAAGGTACCTCAGTCAGACACTGAGTGTACAGATGCTTGCATTAAGATATTGTATTACTGTCTGTAGCCTTAGAGGAGAATTTATTAACCTTTATTAATCTGCCTCTTATCTGGCATACAAAAATCCCAAAAGTGCAGGAAAGTTTTTGGCCAGTTTATGCTGCGTTTGGCATTTTTTGAAAAGTGTGTGGCGCTTTGCGGAAAGGGCCGACAATTTTACTATAATTTATGCCAGTAACAGGCGTAATGTAAAGCAGAAATCAACGCCAGCTCCGAGCTAGTGTACAATTTTACATTGAGTGTGTAACAAAAGGCCTAAGCCAGACCCTGCATCTCCCCCACTAATCAGACTGTTTTGTGCCACAAGACATGTGTTTTGCCCACACCCGTAAAAAAAAAAAAAAAAAAAGATATATATATCTGAGACAGCGCATCTATAAGGGTATATTCACACGCTGTGTTTTCTGGCGTAAACACCTTCAAATACGCCTGAAAAATCGGTAGCCCAATGCCTTCAAACATCTGCCTATTGTATTTTAAAACGGCACGTAAAAAGAAGGAGCATGTCACTTCTTGAGCCGTTTTTGGAGATGTTTTTCATTGTGTCAATGGAAAAACAGCTCCAAAAACAGCTAGAAAAAAACACCTCAAAAAATGTTTCCAGCTTCAAAAACGGCTGTAAATCAAAGGCTGTGTTCTCTGAAAACAGCTCTGTAATTTTCAGCCATTTTTTACTTTGCGTGTGAACCCTAAGACTATGACACCTGATAGCACTGGCGTAGCTATAGGGGTCGCAGCGGTCGCAGTTACGACCGGGCCCCTAAGCCTGGGGGGCCCACGGGCCCCCGTTGCCATACAGCATGTTTCCTAACTAAATCTTCTGTGCCGTGAAGCCGGCACTTCCTGGTTACGGTCACATGGTACACTTAGTGTACCATGTGACCGTGTTGTCATGTGACACTCTTCCAGACAGAGCAGAAGAGTCGGTGCAGAGGACTCCAGGTAAGCTGCAGTGTAATGTAATGTATTATGTTGTAATGTATTGTGTTGTATTGTGTTGTTTGCGGTGGAGAGGGAGGGGGGCCCCCTCCTCCACCGCAAACTGCACAATACACCACAATACAGTATAGTACACATGACTGTATGAGAGCGAGGCTGCGGCTGTGTAATACAGTCACCGCCCCGCTCCTGTGTCCTGATATGTGCGCGCCGTCAGGATGATGCGATGCGGCCAGCCCTGCACTAATGATCTGCGGCACTGAAGACAGAACATGGCGGGCGCGCTACAAAACACCCCCATGTTCTGTCTTCGGTGCCTGCGCCACCGCTCATTAGTGCAGCGCCGGCTGTATCACCTCATGCTGACCGCGCGCGCACTTCCTGTCAGGAGCGGGGCAATGGCTGTATTACACAGCCGCAGCCCCGCTCTATAACGGCGGAGATCAGAGAAACCCCTTATCTCCGCCGCTATTCTCCTGAATGCTGCGATCACAGCTGACTGCAGCATTCAGGGGAAAGTGAGGAGGGGGGATGCCCCTGGATCGCATCACAGGGAATTCCCTGTGACGCGATTGAGGGACATACCATATATGGGCAGACAGCCCAGGGTCCATTGAAGGACCCCAGGGCTGTCCTACCATATTTCCTGTTGTTAGGGCATACTGAGGTATGTCCTAACAACTGCCTGTGTACTATCTGTACACAGGCTAATGTACTGGAATATAGATATATGCCAGTACATTGAAGTTTAAAAATAAAGTAAAAACAAAGTAATGTTAAATTAAAAAAATACACATACACCTTTTTTACAATAAACATTAAAATTGTCTCAATACATAAAACATACACATAATCGGTATTGGCACGGCCGTAATAACCTGCACAACTATTTTTTTGCATCATTTATGATGTGTACTCTGTAAAAAAATAAAATAAAAATTGCTTTCTATCACTTAGGCCCCATTCACACGACCGTGCCCGCAATCACGGCCGGCCGCCGACTGCCACCCGCATTTTCGGGCCGTGCTCCCATACAAAGTATGGGAGCACGGCCCGCAAAATGCAAAAGAACGGACATGTTCCATAATTTTCGGAACATTTCTACGGCACGGACACCCATCCGTAGAGCTACGGAAATGTGTCCGCGCTCAATGAAAGTGAATGGGCCCATTTTTGCGGGCCGCAATTGCGGTCCGCAAAAATAGAGGTTATTTACGGTCGTGTGCATGGTGCCTAATTGTGAGGCACAAGGTGCGATGATGAATTTAACCTCCATCTGCCTCACATTAATAGTAATTAACCCCATCATGTACCTTACATATTAACCCATTATGACTGAGAAATATGGTGGGGTTAATTACTATTAATGTGAGGCACATTCAAAATTCATCATCACACCTCGTGCCTCACATCAGAAAACGAAAGAACTTTTTTTTTTTTATTACTGTTGGCAAAGTAAACGAAGTATCGGTATTGAAGTCCAAATTTTGCTATCGGGACAACCCTACACTGTGGGTCGCGTCCCCCTGGGGGTTCGTGAGTCACTCACCGAGGTCCCGGTTCCAATCAATGCTGGAGCAAGGAGCTGACATCTCCTTGATCCAGCATTCACTGTGCCCTGAGCGGCTCGACGCAGGCAGGCAGGATGTAGCGACATCATCGCGCCTGCCTGCGCTGAGTCACTCATAGCACAGACCGGAGGAGGCGAAGGATCCTCCACCCGACGTGAGAACGGGGATAGGTAAGTAATTATGCTATTTTTATATTATGCACATATGGGGGCATTATACTGTATAGGGAGCTGATATTTGGGGGGGGGATTATACTGTATGGGGGGCTGATATGGGGAGCATTATACGGTATGGGGCTGTTATGGGGGGCATTATACGTTATGGGGCATTATACTGTGTGGGGGCAGCTATGGGAGCATTATACTGTGTGGGGGCATTATACTATGGGGGCTGTTGGGCAAGGCGTCTGGGCATAGGCGCGCGCAGGGGTCTGATGATGATGGTGGTTTTGGGGAGGGGTAGGGGGGCCCAAGCTGAATTCTTGCACCCGGGCCCATGAGCCTTTAGCTACGCCCCTGCCTGATAGCTCTGCTACTTGATAGGAGACAGTGGCTCAGCAGACAGTATCACGTATAATATGCTTAGATACAAAAGCTTAGCAGACAGTATCTCACATGCTAGGCCCAATTAAAAGGTTAATTGGGAAAAAATGTCTTATAGTGTTTTTCGATAAAGGTCACTTGAACTGGTATCATTTAAACAGTTAACCGATGAATGGCGCTGTTTACGTGGAATTTACCCTGCGGCCTAATGTACCATATAATGTATTTAAAAAACAATGTCAAAAAACCTACATTTTGTGGGGTGAATTGAAAAAAAAAATGTAATTCCGCCATTTCTGTTTTGATTTTACAGTGTTCATCGGGCGCCATGAATTGCATGATAACTTGATTCTGCGGGTCGTTACGATTATGGCGATACCACATTTATATAGTTTTATTTTTTACTAAATAATTTGTTTTTGTGACGCTGCATTCGAAGATGAATTGCATAGTTTTTCAATGCAACAGCACTTCATAGGGCTATAAGGGGTTAAAACCCACTCTCTGAAGCCCCCCTTCAAGATACATTTAAACTAATCTGGTCCCCATGGCAGAAATATGTCTTTCCATCTGGCACCTCCAGCAGACTCCTTTCAGTCTAGTTTGATTTCTTTTACCTCAGAGTTCCTCTTTCTCCCTTTTTTTAATTTCTTCATTCCTTCTCCCCTTCTTCTCCTTCTCTCCCCCCTTTTTTTTGAACTATTTCTAACAGGAGCTGTGCAAAATTAGAAAAATATGTCTGTTTTCTTCCAAAAACAGCACCACACCTATCCACAGGTTGTATCTGGTATTGCAGGTTTGCTCCATTGAAGTGAATGATAATGAGCTGTAATACCACACACAACCTATGGACAGGTGTGGTGCTGGTTTTTGGAGAAAGCAGATAAGTTATCTCATCCTGGACAACCCTTTGTCATGGATTGTTCTTGTGCGGAGATGCTCCCTGCATTATCCCTTTTCCTTTATGGCCGCTGATATGTTCTATTCAGCTTTATGGCATCTGTACTAAGTTCATTTCCAGTCATTAAAGGGTTAACACTTCAGACCACTGTGGGTGAAGACACAATGTATGAGTTGTGCAGTGGTAATAAATTCCTGCAGTAATGATGATGAAGGTGCTGATGTCATTAATACAAATGTTTATGACATAAAGAAGATTCCATATTAGAAAGTTTTACTGCCACATTCAGCGCCATATTGGATGGGACTGAGGTCCTTGAGCTTGACTTCCCCACCAATACGGACCTGATGTAATTTGGAGGTTCTAGCAGGGAAACCCTTCACCCCAGACCACTTCTTCATTACAGTGATGCCATCCTCTTCATACGGGTTGTCTGTAATAGAGGGGGTTTCCAGCAGGAGATCCCCCCTATTAGCCAGAGCGGAGACAGGTGCTACAAGGAGGCATCTGGAGGACCCGTCTCATCCGTGGATCGCCCATTAATTTTAATGTGTGCCCAGGAAGAGAGACACCCGCCTAGCCAACCAGATCAGCCGATTTATGTGTTTTATGTCGTTCGTTCGTTCATTGTAATGTCTTTCCTTAAAAATCTGAGAAAACGTACAAATTCTGTTACAAATTCTATTTTGGCACCTTCTAAGCCCAGAGGAAGGGCAATCCTCCAGCCATGGTTTCCCTAGAGGTTTCCCCCACCGGGGGTTTTTCCTTTCCTGCGTGCTGGAGGGTGACTCTTCGTGAGTCGGAGGTTTGCGATTTTGGGTTTGGTCATATAATATAATAAAAGTTTTGGCCATTTAACACCCAATTATAATGTTTTGTGTCTTTATTTTGCATTCTTTGGTTTGGTGATTGGGATTCTGGGTCTATCACATATCACAAAATCATAAGGCCGGACATCTACTTCCCACACTGACATAGAATGGAGACAACAAGCGTTGCAGCACAATTAAGTGTACACATCCTTACATTAAGATATTGTATTACGGTCTGTAGCCTTTGGGGGGAATATATTAACCTTTCTACAACAGTTTATTAGCGTAGAAAATTCACAAAATACGCAAAAGTCACAATTTTTGGGGGCAAAAAATGGGCGGGGCTTAGCAGAAATGGCCAACAATTTTACTATAATTTACGCCAGTAACTGATGTAAATGATAGCAGAAATCTATATGTATAATGCGGCCCAGATTTATCTCTGGGGGGCGTAACAAGGCAAAGGTCCGTGCCAGACCCATACCTCCCCCCCCCCCAATCAGACTGTATGCCCCCCAATCAGACAATAAAATACATTTAAAAAATGTACTTACCTCACCAATCTGATTCTCCCTCCCGGATTCCCTCAGACTCTTACAGCAGGCCGCAGCACGTAGAAAGTACTGATGACAGGCCGCGTTGCAGCTAAAAGATGCGACACATTTATTAAGAGTCGTTCGCCTGTTAATAAATGTGTTGCATCTTACTCCAGCAAACTGTTTAATAGGACTGGTGTATGAAACGCCAGTATTAAAGGGAATGTGTCGCTAGGAATTTTTTTTTTTTTCTGTTAAACAGTTAGTATATAAGTGATTAAACATTGTTTTAATTTTTTAATTTTTTCACAAGTCAGGAAATATTATAAATCAGATTCTAATTTATAACATTTCCATGTGCTGGTCACTAGAGGGAGCAATTCCCAAAATTGCAGCATTGGCATGTGGTAAAGCAACCTCATTGCCTTATGCTGCAAATTTGGAGTAGGCACACTCGCTCTGCCCCAGCACACACCAGTAAACATACCTACCAACTTTCAAGTATCTAATCTAAGTAATCTCCGCCCACACATACCCGGTTCAGCCCACTCATTATTATGTTCCCATAGGACCCCCCACACAGTATAATGACAAATAGCTGCCCCCATACAGTTTAATGCCCCCTTAGCTACCCCTAATACCAGTGCGCACATATAAAGCGCCAGTGCCCATATAGATAGTGTCACACACAGTGCCCATGTAGATGGTGCCACCCCCCCCAGGGATTCCACTCCAGGAGGATCCCCTGCCGTCACTGTCCATATATGGACAGTGATGTAAGGCATTACCTATAGGAGCAGAATCTCTGTCCAGATGGGGCGCCCATCAAGAGCGGTAAGCCGCCCAGTACTCACTATAGCAGCGCTATATACGCATTATATTTTGCACCGATCCAGTCCCCAGCACGGCTCAGTGCCCGACGAAGGTCTTATCGACCGAAACGTCTAAGTCGCACATGTAGCCTCTGGCATCCATCCAATAAAGATATATATTCCTGGGACAGCGTAACAGCGCCCGGAATCCTGGACTGCCGCCCTATATCCGGGACGATTAGGAGGTATGCAGTAATTAGGACCATGCACATGCGCAGATTCCACAGTAAATGCTTGTTCATGAGCCTGCAAAGGAGGAGCTGCTCAGTTTGCCATTAGGGTGATGACTGACGGATTAGGCCTCGTTCACATCTGCACTATTGTCTCTGGTAAAATCACGTCCCCCCGCCTGACGGAAAGCCAATGGAACCCACTAAAGTCAATGGATTCTGTCGGCAGGTGGCGGTGTCCATTGTGCGACGGAACAGTTACTTCCGTTATTCCTTTGTTCTGCACCACTGATGGAGCAGAACAACGAAACACACCAACGTAGGTGTGAACAGGGCCTTAGAGAGATAACTGAATACAGCAGCTGGCCATGAACTGAAATACACTGCAGGTACAGAAGACAAATGGTAGACCAATTAGAAATGTGATTTATTTTACAAAATACATACAAGGCAATTAAAAAAACAAACAGTGCAAAGGTGTACATAGCCTTTAAGGGTATGTGCACACGATAGCAGGCTTTTACGTCTGAAAAGACAGACTGTTTTCAGGAGAAAACAGCTGCCTTGTTTCAGACGTAAATGCTCCTCCTCGCATTTTGCGATGCTTCTCTGACAGCCGTAAATTTTGAGCTGTGCTTCATTGAGTTCAATGAAGAACGGCTCAAATTACGTCTGAAAGAAGTGCCCTGCACTTCTTTTGACGAGTCTGTATTTTTACGCGTCGTCGTTTGACAGCTGTCAAACGACGACGCGTAAATGACAGGTTGTCTGCACAGTACTTCGGCAAACCCATTCAAATGAATGGGCAGATGTTTGCCGACGTATTGTAGCCTTATTTTCAGACGTAAAACGAGGCATAATACGCCTCGTTTACGTCTGAAAATAGGTCGTGTGAACCCAGCCTAAGCAATCAGGAGGAATATTTTCAGATTCTGCTGGACTTCTCCCATATACCGGCATTTCAGGCATCCTATTGGTCCACCGTGTCCTCAATGCCCACCCCATTTACTTCTTCTTTAGCCACAATGCCCGCACGCCACAGCAAGCTGACAGTGCCCGCCCTAATGGTATATACAGGGGTGATGGAGATTTTATACTGAGATAATGGTGGGCTGGTACATACATGGATAATGGTGGTTATATATGGGGATGATGGCTGGTATATACAGGGATGATGGGAGTCCATTATATAACCCCCATATTCCCTGTATATTACCCCCAAAAGGGGAGATCAGCAGCACATCGCAGTCCAAAACTCATGGAAAACGATTTTATGTTTCACCCATCCCACCCATCGCTGGATGTGGGTATACTAGGACACATGACCAACATGATAATATTTTAATATAGAATTGTACATCCTAGTATAAAGCTAAAGAAAATTAGCTTATGAGGTTTAGAGTTAGTTATATGTCGAAATTTAAATCTAAGGTATGCGCACCGTGACGGGCGGTAGTCATGTAGACTGAACGCTTCCATGATTTGAATAAGCTGTGACGTGGCATATTGGGTCACGTGAACGTGGTATACAGGTTACATCAACACTTTCATGACATATCTTGTGGTTCGCGCTTGGGCATTGGAGATGAAGAAGACTGGAAGTCAACATGGTGTTCTGGGCCGGATGAAGAAGAAAAGAGAACATGAACGACTCCATTCTCAGGAGATGTCACCTGTGAGTCACTGAATTTCACTGCACTGTATTCACTTACACTACCGTTCAAAAGTTTGGGGTCACCCAGACAATTTTGTGTTTTCCATGAAAACTCACACTTATATTTATCAAATGAGTTGCAAAATGACTAGAAAATATAGTCAAGACATTGACAAGGTTAGAAATAATGTTTTTTATTTGAAATAATAATTTTCTCCTTCAAACTTTGCTTTCGTCAAAGAATGCTCCATTTGCAGCAATTACAGCATTGCAGACCTTTGGCATTCTAGCTGTTAATTTGCTGAGGTAATCGGGAGAAATTTCACTCCATGCTTCCAGAAGTCCCTCCCACAAGTTGGATTGGCTTGATGGGCACTTCTTGCATACCATACGGTCAAGCTGCTCCCACAACAGCTCTATGGTGTTGAGATCTGGTGACAGCGCTGGCCACTCCATTACAAATAGAATACCAGCTGCCTGCTTCTTCCCTAAATAGTTCTTGCATAATTTGGAGGTGTGCTTTGGGTCATTGTCCTGTTGTAGGATGAAATTGGCTCCAATCAAGAGCTGTCCACAGGGTATGGCATGGCGTTGCAAAATGGAGTGATAGCCTTTCTTATTCAAAATCCCTATTACCTTGTACAAATCTCCCACTTTACCAGCACCAAAGCAACCCCAGACCATCACATTACCTCCACCATGCTTGATAGATGGCGTCAGGCACTCTTCCAGCATCTTTTCAGTTGTTCTGCGTCTCACAAATGTTCTTCTGTGTGATCCAAACACCTCAAACTTTGATTCGTTTGTCCATAACACTTTTTTCCAATCTTCCTCTGTCCAATGTCTGTGTGCTTTTGCCCATATTAATCTTTTCCTTTTATTAGCCAGTCTCAGATATGGCTTTTTCTTTGCCGCTCTGCCCTGAAGACCAGCATCCCGGAGTCGCCTCTTCACTGTAGACGTTGACACTGGCGTTTTGCGGGTACTATTTAATGAAGCTGCCAGTTGAGGACCTGTGAGGCATCTATTTCTCAAAGTAGAGACTCTAATGTACTTGTCTTGTTGCTCAGTTGTGCAGCGGGGCCTCCCACTTGTCTTTCTACTCTGGTTAGAGCCTGTTTGTGCTGTCTTCTGAATGGAGTAATACACACCGTTGTAGGAAATCTTCAGTTTCTTGGCAATTTCTCGCATGGAATAGCCTTCATTTCTAAGAACAAGAATAGACTGTCGAGTTTCACATGAAAGCTCTCTTTTTCTAGCCATTTGGAGAGTTTAATCGAACCCACAAATGTAATGCTCCAGATTCTCAACTAGCTCAACGGAAGGTCAGTTTTATAGCTCCTCTAAACAGCAAAACTGTTTACAGCGGTGCTAACATAATTGCACAAGGGTTTTCAAGTGTTTTATAATCATCCATTAGCCTTCTAACACAGTTAGCAAACACAATATACCATTAGAACACTGGAGTGATGGTTGCTGGAAATGGGCCTCTATACACCTATGTAGATATTGCATTAAAAACGAGACGTTTGCAACTAGAATAGTCATTTACCACATTAACAATGTATAGAGTGTATTTCTAATTAATTTAATGTTATCTTCATTGAAAAAAAACTGTGCTTTTCTTTCAAAAATAAGGAAATTTCTTAGTGACCCTAAACTTTTCAACAGTAGTGTATATGGTCTGCAGAATGCCTGTGTAGGACTGATATCTGTTCTCTGAAAACAGCTCTGTAATTTTCAGCCATTTGTGACTTTGCGTGTGAACCCTAAGACTATGTGTAAAGGGTTTGCCAGACATAGGTTCAGTGCCGACGCCCGGGGTTAACCAGCCTTCATCAGCTCCAAGGTCTGCTAGAGTGACGCGGTCTCTTACCACTCAGTCTGGCAGGCTAAGGAGAGGGAGAACCTATCACAGCCTGGCCTGACGGTTCTAGCTCCCGCCCTTGGTCTATTTTTACCCTCGCTTGGGCGCACAGGTATTTCCCGCAAACATGAAGCCTAATAAAATCTTGCTTCCCTTTCAGGTCTCTATTGATGGAAGGCCTGCCACCGACAGTGCCTTTGTGGATTCAGGGTCTGCTACTAATATTATGTCTGTGGAATTTGCTATGTCTCTAGCTATGCCATTAATTGATTTGCCTAAACCTGTCGCGGTAGTGGGTATTGATTCCACTCTGCTTGCTAATGGTTATTTTACGCAGCATACCCCTGTTTTTGAACTTAATGTTGGCTCCATTCATTTGGAGCAGTGTTCTGTGTTAGTGATGCAGGGGTTATCGTCCGATTTGATTTTAGGCCTTCCTTGGTTGCAGACACATAATCCCACTTTTAACTGGAATACTGGTGATCTTACTAAATGGGGTAATGAATGCATGACGTCATGTTTTTCTAATAATTTGGTTTCTCTCATTGAGGAGGTGAACACTCTACCTGAGTTTAGTCAGGACTTCGCTGATGTCTTTTCTAAAAGGGCCTCCGAAGAGTTACCTCCTCATAGAGAGTACGATTGCGCAATCGATTTGGTACCAGGAGCTAAGCTCCCTAAAGGTAGGATATTTAATCTCTCTTGTCCTGAACGTCAAGCCATGAGAGAATATATTCAAGAAAGCCTGGCCAAGGGTTACATTCGCCCCTCTACTTCTCCGGTAGGTGCTGGCTTCTTCTTCGTGGGGAACAAGGATGGTGGTCTTAGGCCGTGCATTGATTACCGAAATGTAAATAAAATCACTGTAAGGAACCAATATCCCCTTCCTTTGATTCCTGATCTCTTCAATCAGGTTCAGGGGGCCCAATGGTTCTCTAAGTTCGATCTTCGGGGGGCTTATAACCTTATCCGGATCAGAGAGGGGGATGCATGGAAGACTGTGTTTAATACACCCGAAGGTCATTTCGAATATCTCGTCATGCCCTTTGGGTTGTGTAATGCTCGCGCGGAATTTCATAAATGAGATTTTAGGAAACTATCTGGGGGTATTTCTTGTAGTGTACCTTGATGATATACTTGTGTTTTCTAAGCACTGGTCCTCCCACATTGAGCATGTCAGGATGGTGCTCCAGGCCCTTTGGAAAAACAAACTCTTTGCAAAAAACGAAAAATGTGTGTTTGGTGTGCAGGAGATTCCATTTTTGGGTCAAATCCTCACTCCTAATGAATTCCGCATGGACCCTGCCAAGGTTCAGGCCGTGGCAGAATGGGTCCGCCCTGCCTCCCTGAAGGCCTTACAGTGTTTCCTGGGGTTTGCTAATTATTACAGGAGATTTATTGCTAACTTCTTGGTCATCGCTAAGCCTCTTACGGACCTTACTCGTAAAGGTGCTGATCTCCTCCACTGGCCTCCGGAGGCGGTCCAGGCCTTTGAGGTCCTTAAGAGGTGCTTTGTCTCTGTCCCAGTGCTGATCAGCCTAACCAAATGGAGCCATTTATCATGGAGGTTGACGCCTCCGAGGTGGGAGTGGGTGTTGTCTTTTCCCAGGGTACTAGGTCTCTCACCCATCTCCGTCCCTGTGCCTGCTAGAGTGACTCGTTCTGCTACCACTCAGGCTGGTAGGCTGAGGAGTGGGAGAACCTATCACAGCCTTGCCAGACGGTCCTAGCTACCGCCCTTTGTCTATTTATACCTTCACTTGCTGCTTGTCCTTTGCCTGTGATTCTCTTCCTTCCTGGCTCTGCTGTTCCTGCTTTTCCTATTGACCTCTGCTTCATATTGACCCTGGCTTTACTGACTACTCTCCTGCTCTGCGTTTGGCACCACGTACACTCCTGGTTTGACTCGGCTCGTTCACTACTCTTGTTGCTCACGGTGTTGCCGTGGGCAACTGCCCCATTACCCTTAGCTTCTGTGTACCCTTGTCTGTTTGTCTGTTGTGCACATATTGAGCTTAGGGACCGTCGCCCAGATGTACGCCATCGCCTAGGACGGGCCGTGCAAGTAGGCAGGGACTGAGTTTCGGGTAGATTAGGGCTCACCTGTCCGTCTCCCTACCCCGTTTCATTACACTATGGCACCTGATAGCTCTGCTACATGATAGGAGACAGCGGCTTAGCAGACAGTATCACATATAATATGCTTAGACACAAAGGCTTAGCAGACAGTATCACACATGCTAGGCCCAATTAGAAGGTTAATTGTGAAAAAAAATTCTTGGTGTTTTTCGATAAAGGTCACTTGAACTGGTATCATTTAAACAGTTAACCGATGAATGGCGATGTTTATGTGGAATTTACCCTGCGGCCTAATGTACCATATAATGTTTTCAATTTTTTTAAAACCTACATTTTGTGGGGTGAATTGAAAAAAAACCTGTAATTCCGCCATTTCTGTTTTGATTTTACAGTGATCATCGGGCGGCATGAATTGTGGGGTCTACTTGTGTGAATGAAGTAATTTATGGGGTAATTCTAATGTTTCAGCAGCATTACGCCCCCCAGAAAACAGTATGCGGCTATAAAATCAAATGCAAAATTCCTGGACCGAAAAGGCCGAAACGCCTCCTTTTATGCCAAGCCCTGGCACATGCCCGCACAGTGAATAAGGCACACATATTTGGTATCCCCATGCACCGGAGAAGATGAAGAATGTGAAAGGAGATGAATTTTGTCCGTGGTCTATACCGTGTGTGAAAAATACTAGCCTAAACTGACGCATTTGCTAAAAAATAGCTGATTTTATTTTGTTCCATCTTATTCAAGAAACTTTCAGAAGAAAACTGGACTGTCTAAAAATATGATAAACCCCTTGAAGGAAACCTTGTGGTTTATTTTTTTTCAGTTAAACAGTTAGTATATAAATGATTACACATTGTTTTAATTTTTTTAATTTTTTCACAAGTCAGGAAATATTATAAATTAGATTCTAATTTATAACATTTCCATGTGCTGGTCACTAGAGGGAGCAATTCCCAAAATTGCAGCATTGGCATGTGGTAAAGCAACCTCGTTGCCTTATGCTGCAAATTTGTAGTAGACACACTCACTCTAGTGTCCTCACAGAGTCCCCCCTCCTTTATCCTGGCTAGTGCCAGGAGAAAGGAGGGGGTTGAATGTTCACACCTCCTACACTGTGTGCCGCCATTTTCTGAGCGAATGCACAGTGTAGGAGGATTAGATACAGTGCTCAGCAGACAGTAAAACACTAACATACACACACATCACATACACAAACATAATTTACCTGCTCCTGCCGCCGCTGCCGCCTCCGCCCTGCCGCTCCTAGTCCTTGCGTCTGCGCTGCTTTAAACATATGGCCGGAAGCCACGACTGGAAGTCGTCATCTTACTGTCCGGCCGTGGCTTCCGGTCCACATGAAAATGGTGCCGGATGTCGCTCTACCAAAGACCTTCCTTTTGGTCTGTGTGGGAGTGGCGCATGCGCTGTTCCCACACAGACGGCGTACGCTATAGTGAATGGAACGGCTCCCGTTCACATTCTCTATGGGGATGTATGTGCCGAATTCCGTGACACCTTCCGTGACACCTTCCCTTTAAAGGGGTTTTCCACGTTCTGACAACTGATGACCTATCCACTTGATAGGTCATCAGTATATGATTGGTGCGTGTCCGACACCTGGACCCCGCACCGATCCGGCACTCCAGCTGCCTCCGTGCACCGGACAACACTGCCGGAAGCAGATGGCTCCGGTCAAAGAATAGAGGCCGAGCTGCAGTTCTGCCGAACGGCCGCTATGCAGTGATTGGAGGCATCTGCTTCAGGCAGTGTTGTCCAGTGAACGGAGGCCACTGGACTGGCAGATCGGTGCGGGGTCTGGTGTAGTAACGATTGTTTGCCCCCATACATTACCGATGATTGCTCCTTGTGACACGCTGTATCGACGATTGGCGCTGGTTTTCATGGTCAGTATCAGGAAGTCTAAAAGGACCTTTATTTCCTCAGACACCACCATAACTAGGCATTGGAACCAACCCTCCCACCTTAGCGGGTAAAGATTAACCTTCTAAAAGGGTCACTATATACACATAAGGGCTAAAGGAAAAACACAGAGGTGCTCACCATATATCCAGCGTATAACTGTGTCCTCCAAATCTTACGGAGCAGGAGTTGTTCTAGATTCCTGTTTATATCCCAGACACGTTCATACCATTTTAGACAATGAATCGACATATCGCAAACTTGTGGTGAAACCAAGCACCGCATGTAAAGAATCTTTAAAAAATCTGCTAGAAGAAGGAATTGGATTAGGAGTATTAGCCAAGAAACAGGCAGAATACTTACTGATAGAATTCCCTATTGTTCCCATATTCCATGGGATGCCAAAAATCCATAACTTTGCATGGCATTGAAACTTGGGTTATCTGTGACGTAGTTGGCTAGTACCCCTGCAAACATGCCTGCCATCAGGGTAGTACCGCTGGTACTACTGTCAGGGCCCTGGCCACAAAAGTAAAATTAATTGGGCAGCCGCCGCTCATCAAGGTTAGAGATGAGCGAAACGGGACAACCGAACCCAGTTTCGGTCCAAACATCGGGAAAAGTTCGGTTCGCAGCGAATCCGAACTTCACCGGGTTCGGCCGAACACGTTTTGACCGAACCCGGTCAAAAATATTATACAAATCGGCAGCCACTTGTCTCTATCAATCACTGATAGAGAAAAGAGGCTGCTGATTAAAAATAAAATAAAAAGCATTTCATACGTACCCGGTCATTGTCTTGGTGACGAGTCCCTCTTCTTCCTCCAGTCCGACCTCCTTTCCTGACGCGGCAGCCTGTGATTTGCTGCAGAGGCCGCTGCAGCCTGTGATTGGCTGCAGAGGCCGCGGCAGCCTGTGATTGGCTGCAGCGTTCACATGGGCTGTAACGTCATCCAGGAATGTCAGGCCGGATGTCGAGAGGGACGCGTCACCAAGGCAACGGCCGGGAGACCGTACTGAAGGAAGCAGAAAGTTCTCGGTAAGTATGAACGTCTTTTTTTTTTACAGGTACTCTATATTCTGATCGGAATTCACTGTCCAGGGTGCTGAAACAGTTACTGCCGATCAGTTAACTCTTTCAGCACCCTGGACAGTGACTATTTACTGACGTCGCCTTGCAACGCTGCCGTAATTACGGGTGCACACATGTAGCCACATGGGCCTCATGCACACGACCGTAAAAACTCCCGTTATTATGGGTCGTAATTACGACCCGAAATAGCGGGCCCATAGACTTCTGTTAGCCACGGGTACCTTCCCGTTTTCTCACGGGAAGGTGCCCGTGCCGTTAAAAAGATAGAACATGTTCTATTTTTTTATTTTACAGGCCGTGCTCCTATACTTTATAATGGAAGCACGGCTCGGAAAAACGACCGGCTGCCCGTGGCCGGCCGTGCCCGGCCGTGCTCATCTCCTGAAATACTCTGTGCTGCCTTAAACTCTGTGGATTTCTAAATGCTGCTGGGGAACCCGATCGATCCACTATACAAGGCTGCGCTATACAAGAAACAGGATCCTGACCTGTCCACAGAGTTTAAGGCAGCACAGAGCATTTCAGGAGATGAGCGTGCGGATCTTGTGCGGGGTGGTGACTTGCCAATCATGTGAAGGTGTTATTGAGGACAGGAGTGGAAGAGAGGTAACAGACTGAGAGCTACGTAATGGTAATAGCAGAGTTCACAGCAGCACTGAATCTGCACGCTCCTCTCCTGAAATATTCTGTGCTGCTGTGAACTCTGCTCTTACCATTACGTAGCTCTCAGTCTGTTACCTCTCCTCCACTACTGTCCTCTATAACACCTTCACATGATTGGCAAGTCACCACCCCGCACAATATCCGCACGCTCATCTCCTGAAATACTCTGTGCTACCTTAAACTCTGTGGACAGGTCAGGATCCTGTCTCTTTTAAATGCTGCTGGGGAACCCGCTCGATCCACTATATAAGGCTGCGCCTCCATCCTCTTCTGCCCCAGTCACTTATTCCCAAGCACTGTAGCGCAGCCTTATATAGTCGATCGAGCGCGAACTCTTAGCCATTAAGTCGGCATTTGAAGAGTGGCGCCACTTCCTGGAGGGGGCTAGGCACCAGGTAACGGTCCTTACCGACCACAAAAATCTGGTTTTCCTAGAATCTGCCCGGAGGCTAAACCCGAGACAAGCTCGATGGGCGCTATTTTTTACCAGATTCAACTTTTTGGATACCTATAGGGCTGGGTCTAAAAATATTAAGGCCGATGCACTGTCGCGTAGCTTCATGGCCAGCCCTCCTTCGGAGGAAGATCCTGCTTGTATTTTGCCTCCTGGTATAATAATTTATTCTATTGATTCTGATTTAGTTTCTGAAATTGTGGCTGATCAAGGTTCAGCTCCCGGGAACCTTCCTGAGGACAAGCTGTTTGTTCCCCTGCAATTCCGGCTAAGGGTACTTAGGGAAAATCATGACTCCGCTCTATCTGGTCATCCAGGTGTCCTGGGTACCAAACACCTCATTGCAAGAAACTATTGGTGGCCTGGGTTGCCTAAAGACGTTAAGGCCTACGTCGCCGCTTGTGAGGTTTGTGCTAGGTCCAAGACTCCCAGGTCCCGACCAGCGGGCTTACTACGTTCTTTGCCCATTCCCCAGAGACCTTGGACCCATATCTCCATGGATTTTATCACCGATTTGCCTCCATTCCAAGGCAAGTCGGTGGTGTGGGTTGTAGTAGACCACTTCAGTAAAATGTGCCACTTTGTGCCCCTCAAGAAACTACCCAATGCCAAGACGTTAGCCACCTTGTTTGTCAAACACATCCTGCGTCTCCATGGGGTCCCTGTCAATATTGTTTCGGACAGAGGGGTACAATTTGTTTCATTGTTTTGAAAAGCCTTCTGTAAAAAGTTGGAGATTGATCTGTCCTTCTCCTCTGCCTTCCATCCTGAAACTAATGGCCAAACTGAGAGGACTAATCAATCTCTAGAACAATATTTAAGGTGTTTTATCTCTGACTGTCAATACGATTGGGTCTCATTCATTCCCCTCGCCGAATTTTCCCTTAATAACCGGGTCAGTAACTCGTCAGGGGTCTCCCCCTTTTTCTGTAATTTTGGGTTTAATCCACGGTTCTCCTCCGTTTCACCTGGTAGTTCCAACAATCCCGAGGTAGAGGTCGTTCATCGGGAACTGTGCACAGTCTGGGCCCAGGTTCAGAAGAACCTAGAGGCGTCCCAGAGCGTACAAAAATCTCAGGCTGATAGAAGACGTTCTGCTAACCCCTTGTTTATGGTCGGGGATCTGGTGTGGTTATCGTCTAGGAACTTGCGCCTTAAGGTCCCGTCCAAGAAGTTTGCTCCCCGGTTTATTGGGCCGTATAAGGTCATTAAAGTCCTCAATCCTATCTCCTTCCGACTAGAGTTGCCCCCATCTTTTCGAATACACGACGTGTTTCATGCCTCCCTCCTTAAACGCTGTTCCCCGTCCTTGGCTCCCTCGAGGAAACCTCCTGTTCCCGTTCTTACCCCTGAGGGGGTGGAATTCGAGGTGGCCAAGATTGTGGACAGCAAGATGGTCCAAGGCTTCCTCCAGCACCTGGTCCATTGGAGAGGATACGGGCCTGAGGAGAGGACTTGGGTACCCGCCCGGGATTTTCACGCTGGGGTATTGGTCAGGAAGTTCCACCTTCGTTTCCCCAATAAACCAGGTCCACTTAGAAAGGGTCCCGTGGCCCCTCATAAAAGGGGGGGGGGGTACTGTAAAGGATCTGCCAGGGCCAACTTCTGTGTATACGCCCATAGGTAATCAGTCTGCACCTGAGTCTATGTCTCTGAGACTGACTCCATCTTCCACCACTCAGGATGGCAGGCTTAGGAGCAGGAGAGCCTATCGCAGCCTGGCCAGACGGAGCTAGCTCCCGCCCTCTGTCTATTTATACCTGCCATTCCTGTTCCTCCTTTGCTTGTGATTCTTCTCGTGTGGTTTCCTGGCCCAGCTACAGCTTCTAACTATTTGATCCTGCTCCATACTGACCCTGGCTTACTGACTACTCTCCTGCTCTGCGTTTGGTACCTCGTTCCCTCCTGGTTTGACTCGGCTTGTTCACCACTCTTGTTGCTCACGGTGTTGCCGTGGGCAACTGCCCCATTTCCCTTAGCTTTATGTACCCTTGTCTGTTTGTCTCGTGCACTTACTGAGCGTAGGGACCGCAGCCCAGTTGTACCCCGTCGCCTAGGGCGGGTCGTTGCAAGTAGGCAGGGACAGAGTGGCGGGTAGATTAGGACTCACTTGTCCGTTTCCCTACCCCCATCATTACATTGCCATTGATTGATTTGCCTAAACCTGTCCTGGTAGTGGGTATCGACTCCACTCCACTTGCTAATGGTTATTTTACGCAGCATACCCCTGTTTTTGAACTCATTGTTGGCTCCATGCATTTGGAGCAGTGCTCTATACTGGTGATGCAGGGATTATCGTCCGATTTGGTTATTGACCTTCCCTGGTTGCAGATGCATAATCCCACGTTTTATCTGGAATATTGGGGATCTTACCAAATGGGGTAATGAATGCATGACGTCATGTTTTTCTGTTAATTTTATTTCTCTCCTTGAGGAGGTGAACACTCTACCTGAGTTTGTTCAGGACTTCACTGATGTTTTTTCTAAAAAGGCCTCCGAAGTGTTACCTCCTCATAGAGAATATGATTGCGCAATCGATTTGGTACCAGGAGCTAAGCTCCCTAAGGGTAGGATATTTAATCTCTCTTGTCCCGAACGTGAAGCCATGAGAGAGTATATCCAGGAATGCCTGGCCGAGGATTACATTCGCCCCTCTACTTCTCCGGTAGGTGCTGGCTTCTTCTTCATAGGGAAGAAGGATGGTGCTCTTAGGCCATGCATCGATTACCGAAACATTAATAAGGTCACTGTAAGGAACCAGTATCCCCTTCCTTTGATTCCTGATCTTTTCAATCAGGTTCAGGGGGCCCAATGATTCTCTAAGTTTGATCTTCGGGGGCTTATAACCTTATCCGCATCAGAGAGGGGAATGAGTGAAAGACTGCGTTTAACACGCCCGAAGTTTATTTTGAATACCTCGTCATGCCCTTTGGGTTGTGTAATGCTCCCGCGGTCTTCCAGAATTTCATAAATGAGATTTTAAGAGACTACCTGATTTCTTGTAGTGTACCTTGATGACATACTTGTGTTTTCCAAGGACTGGTCCTCCCACATTGAGCATGTCAGGATGGTGCTCCAGGCCCTTGGAAAACAAACTGCTTGCTAAAACTGAAAAAAGTGTGTTTGGGGTGCAGGAGATACCATTTTTGGGTCAAATCCTCACTCCTCATGAAATCCACATGGACCCTGCCAAGGTTCAGGCTGTGGCTGAATGGGTCCAACCTGCCTCCCTGAAGGCGTTACAGTGCTTCCTGGGGTTTGATAATTATTACAGGAGATTTATTGCTAACTTCTCGGTTATCGCTAAACCTCTTACGGATCTTACTCGCAAAGGTGCTGATCTCCTCCACTGGCCTCCGGAGGCGGTCCAGGCTTTTGAGGTCCTTAAGAAGTGCTTTATCTCGGCCCCAGTGCTGATTCAGCCTAACCGAATGGAGCCATTCATTGTGGAGGTTGACGCCTCCGAGGTGGGAGTGGGTGCTGTCCTGTCCCAGGGTACCAGGTCCCTCACCCATCTCCGTCCCTGTGCCTACTTCTCCAGGAAGTTCTCGCCCACTGAAAGTAACTATGACATTGGAAACCGCAAACTCTTAGCCATTAAATAGGCATTTGAAGAGTGGCGCCACTTCCTGGAGGGGGCTAGGCACCAGGTAACGGTCCTTACCGACCACAAGAATCTGGTCTTCCTAGAATCTGCCCGGAGGCTAAACCCGAGACAAGCTCGATGGGCGTTGCTTTTTACTAGATTCAACTTTTTGGTCACCTATAGGGCTGGGTCTAAAAATATTAAAGATGATGCACTGTCGCGTAGTTTCATGGACAGCCCTCCTTCGGAGGAAGATCCTGCTTGTGTTTTGCCCCCAGGTATAATCATTTCCTCTGTTGATTCTGACTTAGTCTCCGAAATTGCGGCTGATCAAGGTTCAGCTCCCGGGAACCTTCCTGAGAACAAGCTGTTTGTTCCCCTGCAATTCTGGCTAAGGGTACTCAGGGAAAATCATGACTCTGCACTATCTGGGCATCCAGGTATCCTGGGTACCAATCACCTCATTGCCAGAAACTATTGGTGGCCTGGGTTGCCTAAAGACGTTAAGGCCTACGTCGCCGCTTGTGAAATTTGTGCTAGGTCCAAGACTCCCAGGTTCCGACCAGCGGGCTTACTATGTTCTTTGCCCATTCCCCAGAGAACTTGGACCCATATCTCCATGGATTTTAGCACCGATCTGCCTCCATCTCAAGGCAAGTCGGTGGTGTGGGTTGTAGTAGACCGCTTCAGTAAGATGTGCCACTTTGTACAATTTGTTTCATTGTTTTGGAGAGCTTTCTGTAAAAAGTTGGAGATTGATCTGTCCTTCTCCTCGGCCTTCCATCCTGAAACTAATGGCCAAACCGAGAGGTCTAATCAGTCTCTAGAACAATATTTAAGGTGTTTTTTCTCTGACTGTAAATATAATTGGGTCTCCTTAATTTACCTCACCGAATTTTCACTTAATAACCGGGTCAGTAACTCCTCAGGGGTCTCCCCCTTTTTCTGTTATTTTGGGTTTAATTCACGGTTTCTCCTCTGTTTCACCTGGTGGTTCCAATAATCCCTAGTTAGATGTCATTCATCGGGAACTGTGCACAGTCTTGGCCCAGGTTCAGAAGAACCTAGAGGCGTCCCAGAGCATACAAAAGACACAGGCAGATAGAAGACGTTCTCCTAACCCCTTGTTTGTGGTCGGGGATCTGTTGTGGCTGTCTTCCAAAAATTTGCGCCTTAATGTTCCGTCTAATAAATGTGCTCCCCGGTATATAGGGCCGTACAAGGTCATTGAGGTCCTTATCCCTGTCTCCTTCCGACTGGAGTTACCCCACGTCTTTTCGAATACACAACGTGTTTCATGCCTCCCTCCTGAAACGCTGCTCCCCGTCCTTGGCTACCTCGAGGAAACCTCCAGTCCCTGTTCTCACCCCTGAAGGGGTAGAATTCGAGGTGGCCAAGATTGAGGACAGCAGGATGGTCCAAGGCTCCCTCCAGTACCTGGTCTATTGGAGAGGATACGGGCCTGAGGAGAGGACTTGGGTACCCGCCCGGGATGTTCACACTGGGGTATTGCTCAGGAGGTTCCATCTTCGGTTCCCCAATAAGCCAGGTCCACCTAGAAAGGGTCCAGTGGCCCCTCATAAAAGGGGGGGGGGTACTGTAAAGGATCTGCCAGACACAGCTTCTGTGTCGACGCCCGTGGTTAATCAGTCTGCACCTGCTCCTTGGTCTGATAGAGTGAGTCGATCTGCTATCACTCAAGCAGGTAGACTCAGGAGTGGGAGAATCTATCACAGCCTGGCCAGACGGTTCTAGCTCCCGCCCTCGGTCTATTTATACCTTCATTTCCTGCTTGTCTTTGCCTGTGATTTTTTCCTGTTTCCTGGCTCTGCTGCTCCTGCTATTATTATTGACCTTGCTTCATTTTGACCCTGGCTTTACTGACTATGCTCCTGCTCTGCGTTTGGTACCTCGTACACGCCTGGTTTGACTCGGCTCGTTCACTACACGTATTGCTCACCGTGTTGCTGTGGGCAACTGCCCCATTTCCCTTAGCTTCTGTGTACCCTTGTCTGTTTGTCTGTCGTGCACGTATTGAGCATAGGGACCGTCGCCCAGTTGTACGCCGTCGCCTAGGACGGGCGGTGCAAGTAGGCAGGGACTGAGTTTCGGGTAGATTAGGGCTCACCTGTCTGTCTCCCTACCCCATCATTACACGTGGTATCGAGGTTACATCAACACTTTCATGACGTATCTTGTGGTTCACGCTTGGGCATTGGAGATGAAGAAGACTGGAAGAAGTCATCATGGTGTTCTGGGCCGGATGAAGAAGAAAAGAGAACGTGAACGTCTCCAATCTAAGAAGATGTCACCAGTGAGTCACTGAATTTCACTGCACTGTATTCACTTTTATGTTCTGCAGAATGAATGTGTAGGACTGATATCTGTCACAATATGGTGGGAATATTGGTCTTTGTTTTACTACACACATTTTTAGTACACAATTAAGAGTGTTCAAATTATTTCTATATAGTTGAAGGGTAGACCCCCAAGAATTATTTCCTTTGGTGGGTCCAAGGTACCTCAGTCAGACACTGAGTGTACAGATCCTTGCAGTAAGATATTGTATTACTGTCTGTAGCCTTAGAGGAGAATTTATTAACCTTGCTAAGCCACTAATCTGGCATAGAAAAGTCCCAAAAGTGCGGGAAAGTTTTTGGGCAGTTTATGCTGCGCTTGGCACTTTTTGAAAAGTGTGTGGCGGTTTGCGGAAAGGGCAGACAATTTTACTATCATTTACACCAGTAACGGGCGTAATGTAAAGCAGAAATCAACGCCAGCTCCGAGCTAGTGTACAATTTTACATTGAGTGTGTAACAAAAGGCCTAAGCCAGACCCTGTATCTCCCCCACTAATCAGACTGTCTTGTGCCACAAGACATGTGTTTTGCTCACCCCCCTAAAAAAAAAAAAAAGATATATATATCTGAGACAGCGTATCTATAAGGGTATATTCACACGCTGTGTTTTCAGGTGTATTTCGGGGCGTAAACGCCTTAAAATACGCCTGAAAAATCGGTAGCCCAATGCCTACAAATATCTGCCTATTGTATTTTAAAACGGCACGTAAAAAGAAGGAGCATGTCAATTCTTGAGCCGTTTTTGGAGATGTTTTTCATTGTGTCAATGGAAAAACAGCTCCAAAAACATCTAGAAAAAAACACCTCAAAAAACTTTTCCAGCTTAAAAAACGGCTGTAAATCAAAGGCTGTGTTCTCTGAAAACAGCTCTGTAATTTTCAGCCATTTTTGACTTTGCGTGTGATCCCTAAGAATATGACACCTGATAGCTCTGCTACTTGATAGGAGACAGCGGCTCAGCAGACAGTATCACATATAATATGCTTAGATACAACTGCTTAGCAGACAGTTTCACACATGCTAGGCCCAATTAAAAGGTTAATTGGGAAAAATGTCTTATAGTGTTTTTCAATAAAGGTCACTTGAACTGGTATCATTTAAACAGTTAACCGATGAATGGCGCTGTTTACGTGGAATTTACCCTGCGGCCTAATGTACCATATAATGTATTTTAAAAAAATGTAAAAAAACCTACTTTTTGTGGGCTGAATTGAAAAAAAACCTGTAATTCCCCCATTTCTGTTTTGATTTTACAGTGTTTATCGGGCGGCATGATTTGCATGATAACTTGTTTCTGCGGGTCGTTACGATTATTGCGATACCAAATTTATATAGTTTTATTTTTTACAAAATAATTTGTTTTTGTGACGCTGCATTCGAAGATGAACTACATAGTTTTTCAATGCAACAGCACTTCATAAGGCAGGAAAGTGCTAAAGCCCAATCTTTGAAGCCCCCCTTCAAGATACATTTCAACTAATCTGGCCCCCATGGCAGAAATATGTCTTTCCATCTGGCACCTCCAGCAGACTCCTTTCAGTCGTTTGATTTCTTTTACCTCAGAGTTCCTCTTTTTCCCTTTTTTTAATTTCTTCTTTCCCTCTCCCCTTCTTCTCCTTCTCCCCCAACTTTTTTTGAACTATTTCTAACAGGGGTTGTGCAGGATTAGAAAAATATGGCTGCTTTCTTCCAAAAACAGCACCACACCTATCTACAGGTTGTATCTGGTATTGCAGGTTAGCTCCATTGAAGTGAATGGTAATGAGCTGTAATACCACACACAACCTATGGACAGGTGTGGTGCTGGTTTTTGGAGAAAGCAGATAAGTTATCTCATCCTGGAAAACCCTTTGTCATGGATTGTTCTTGTGCGGAGATGCTCCCTGCATTATCCCTTTTCCTTTATGGCCGCTGATATGTTCTATTCAGCTTTATGGCATCTGTACTAAGTACATTACCAGTCATTAAAGGGTTAACACTTCTGACCACTGTGGGTGACGTCACAATGTATGAGTTGTGCAGTGGTAAGAAACTCCTGTAGTAATGATGATGAAGGTGCTGATGTCATAAATACAAATGTTTATGACATAAAGAAGATTCCATATTAGAAGGTTTTACTGCCACATTCAGCGCCATATTGGATGGGACTGAGGACCTTGAGCTTGACTTCCCCACCAATGCCGACCTGATGTAATTTGGAGGTTCTAGCAGGGAAACCCTACACCCAAGAGCACTTCTTCATTACAGTGATGCCGTCCTCTTCATACGGGTTGTCTGTAATAGAGGGGGGTTTCCAGCAGGAGATCCCCCCCTATTAGCCAGAGCGGAGACAGATGCTACAAGGAGGCATCTGGAGAACCCGTCTCATCCGTGGATCAACCATTAATTTTAATGGGTGCCCAGGAAGAGAGACATCCGCCTAGCCAACCAGATCAGCCGATTTATGTGTTTGTCTTTCGTTTGTTCATTCGTTCGTTCGTTCGTTCGTTCGTTCGTTCGTTCGTTCGTTCGTTCGTTCGTTGCATTGTCTTTCCTTGAAAATCTGAGAAAACGTACAAATTCTGTTACGAATTATATTTTGGCACCTTCTAAGCCCAGAGGAAGGGCAATCCTCCAGCCATGGTTTCCCTAGAGGTTTCCCCCACAGGGGGTTTTTCCTTTCCTGCGTGCTGGAGGGTGACTCTTCGTGAGTCGGAGGTTTGCCATTTTAGGTTTGGTCACATAATATAATAAAAGTTTTGACCATTTAACACCCAATTATAATGTTTTGTGTCTTTATTTTGCATTCTTTGGTTTGGTGATTGGGATTCTGGGTCTATCACATATCACAAAATCATAAGGCCGGACATCTACTTCCCACACTGACATAGAATGGAGACAACAAGCGTTGCTGCACAATTAAGTGTACACATACTTACATTAAGATATTGTATTACGGTCTGTAGCCTTTGGGGGGAATATATTAACCTTTCTACAACAGTTTACTAGCGTAGAAAATACACAAAATGCGCAAATGTCGATATTTTTGGGGGCAAAAAATGAGCGGGGCTTAGCAGAAATGGCCAATAATTTTACTATAATTTACGCCAGTAACTGATGTAAATGATAGCAGAAATCTATATGTATAATGCGGCCCAGATTTATCTCTGGGGGGCGTAACAAGGCAAAGGTCCGTGCCAGACCCATACCTCCTCTCAATCAGACTGTTTGCCCCCCCAATTAGACCATAAAATACATTTTAAAAATGTACTTACCTCACCAATCTGATTCTCCCTCCCGGATTCCCTCAGGCTCTTACAGCAGGCCGCAGCACCTAGAAAGTACTGATGACAGGCCGCGTTGCAGCTAAAAGATGCGACACATTTATTAAGAGTCGTTCGCCTGTTAATAAATGTGTTGCATCTTACTCCAGCAAACTGTTTAATAGGACTGGTATATGAAACGCCAGTATTAAAGGGAATGTGTCGCTAGAATTTTATTTTTCAGTTAAACAGTTAGTATATAAATAAAAAAAGAACAAAAGGAGATAAAGGAGCTAGACAGCCAATAATAATAAAATATCTTTAATTGATACATAAATACACAAAATATTAAAATTACAAATGGACAAAAGGACTCTGTAGTTCCAAAACAGCACAACAGGAGAAACTCCCAGAAATAATCCAGGGCAAGATAATCAGACAATTAGGTCCAGAGTATGAGACACAGTGTCTAATGGTACAGGTGAATGTTTATATCCTATTACAAGTACAACCTTCACATACAAAGGACAGGGTAAAAGAGTGGAAATGAATCACCTGAAAAAGGTACACAGACTGAATAGTCAGTCACCACCCGTTTATTTAAAGAAAAATTGTCATAGTAAATGGACCGGGAGAATCAATCAAATGTGCTGTATAACCCCAACGGGCGTTTCACAGTCTGCTTCCTCAAGGGGTATGATGTATCAGAGAATGGGACAGCAATATATATGGTAACCAACAGGTGTTCATCACTGGTTCAATTACCACCCTCCAATGAGCAGCGGCACACATTCCCTGCCGAAAACCGGAAGTGAGGAATGCCCCACCTCCAGCCCCCGGCGCCATAGCGCACATCCGGAATCCCCGACGCATACAGGGATCCCGAGCATGCGCAGTGCGCCAAAGGGGGCGGGAGCGAGATAGAGCCACACAGCGGGATCATACAGGAGACGCGCGCACCTCATTGGAAGGTGGAAAGAGGGCAGAAGAAACGATGCACTGTCAGAATACGTAAGTGGCTGTATGTAAAAGCGTATAAATCGAAATCATCGAAGTGAAACGATAACTAAGTAGAAAAATGGGTAATAAGAGTGTAGTACCAAGAGGGGTGAAATAAGAAAACGATAATATAAAGAATACATATAGTACTCTAATAATAGCAATGAGAAGTAAATGTGATTATGTATAGCAAACCCTACACATTAATCATGATTAAGACTGAGGATACTGAAAGACACAGTATAAGTCCGCAGATTTAAGAGAGACACTAAGGGTATGTGCACACACACTAATTACGTCCATAATTGACGGACGTATTTCGGCCGCAAGTCCCGGACCGAACACAGTGCAAGGAGCCGGGCTCCTAGCATCTATTTATGTACGATGCTAGAAGTCCCTGCCTCGCTGCAGGACAACTGTCCCGTACTGTAAACATGTTTACAGTACGGGACAGTTGTCCTGCAGCGAGGCAGGGACTTCTAGCATCGTACATAAGTATGATGCTAGGAGCCCGGCTCCCTGCACTGTGTTCAGTCCGGGACTTGCGGCCGAAATACGTCCGTCAATTACGGACGTAATTAGTGTGTGTGCACATACCCTCAGTCTCGTATTAAAGTAAGTGATAGGAAAAGGATAAAAAAAAGGGAGAGATGCAGGGATAAAATCACATGAACCAATATGTGTGTGTATGGTGTAAACATTACAGTGGCATAATTAATATATGGGTATACACTATTAAAAAGACGTGAAACATACTGTCAGCAGAATATAACCTTGAGCACAGTATCACTGATCAGGGAAATACGTATTAGCAATATGAAAGAAAAGCACAGAGAGATACAGAGCTATTGCTGCCTTAAACACATGAATTGTGATCAGTTCATAGATCAGGAATATACAAAAAGACATGTACATCCATTTCTGGTATTACGATGTTATCTTCTTTCATCTTGATAGTAGGATCCAGTGAGGGATTTCAAGGTCTCGTCAGAGATAAATGCTGTCACAGAGTTAATGCATCAAATGCCTATATAGCAAAATCAAGATACAACAATTAAAATAAAATGACATTAAAAGCAAATGGTGGTACGGAAATTTATAAAAAAGGGGCGAAATTTAGTTGTTCATTAAGCCCACTAGGGGTCACTAGTGATCGTTAGGGTATCTGAGCTCCTGTTGTATAGTTTTTGTAAAACCAATTTACGCGCAAACAGGTGAAGATCTTTTAATGCTGTAAAAAAAATCGAAAGGGTTGGTAGGTGAAAAAGTCAATCCCTTTGTAAAGGATCTGCCAGGCACAGCTTCGGGGTTAACGCCCATAGGTAATCAGTCTTCACCTGAGTCTATGTCTCTGAGACTGACTCCAGCTTCCACCACTCAGGCTGGCAGGCTTAGGAGTGGGAGAGCCTATCGCAGCCTGGCCAGACTCAGCTAGCTCCCGCCCTCTGTCTATTTATACCTGCCTTTCCTGTTCCTCCTTTGCTTGTGATTCTTCTCGTGTGATTTCCTGGCCCAGCTACAGCTTCTGACTATTTGATCCTGCTCCAAATTGACTCCGGCTTACTGACTACTCTCCTGCTCTGCGTTTGGTACCTCATACACTGCTGGTTTGACTCGGCTCGTTCACCTCTCTTGTTGCTCACGGTTTTGCCGTGGGCAACTGCCCCATTTCCCTTAGCTTTGTGTACCCTTGTCTGTTTGTCTCGTGCACTTACTGAGCGTAGGGACCGCCGCCCAGTTGTACCCCGTCACCTAGGGCGGGTCGTTGCAAGTAGGCAGGGACAGAGTGGCGGGTAGATTAGGGCTCACTTGTCCGTTTCCCTACCCCTATCATTACATATTCACAAGCCCATTACCTAGTCTACCCTGGTCCCTGTCTCTACTATGGACCCCCTTGAGACCCTGGCCCAGCAAATGCAGGGTCTCTCCCTACAGGTCCAGGCCCTGGCTCAGAGGGTCCACCAGCCTGACGCTACAATGGTAGTGCCCCTCACCTCTTGAACCCCACCTCAAGTTGCCTGACCGGTTCTCAGGGGACCGGAGGACTTTTCTCTCCTTTCGGGAGAGTTGTAGGCTCTACTTTCGCTTAAAGCCTCACTCCTCAGGTTCTGAGAGCCAGCGGGTGGGTATAATTATGTCCCGGCTCCAGGAAGGGCCCCAAGAGTGGGCCTTCTCCTTGGCTCCTGACGCCCCTGAACTTTCCTCCGTTGATCGTTTCTTTTCTGCTCTCGGACTCATTTATGACGAGACTGACAGGACTGCCTTTGCCGAGAGTCAGCTGGTAACCTTACGTCAGGGTAAGAGACCTGTTGAGGAGTATTGTTCTGACTTTAGGAAGTGGTGCGTAGCTTCTCGGTGGAATGACCCTGCCTTAAGGTGCCAGTTTAGGTTGGGTCTGTCGAACGCCATGAAAGACCTGCTAGTTAGCTATCCCTCTTCTGACTCCCTAGACCAGGTTATGGCTTTAGCGGTACGACTTGACCGACGTCTCAGGGAACGACAACTTGAACGTTTTTGTGTTTTCCCCTCTGACTCCCCCATGATGCCTCCCGAGGTCCCGTTGCTTCGCTCTTCCACGGAAGACTCGGGGCCTCCGTGTCCCCCCGACAACGTAGAGAGTTCCGCAGGAAGAATGGTCTCTGCTTCTATTGTGGGGATGACAAGCATCAAGTGAACACCTGTCCTAGGCGTAAGAATAAGCAGCCGGAAAACTTCCGCGCCTAAGTGATCATCGTGGAGGTCACTTGGGCGCACAGGTATTTCCCGTAAATATGAAACATAATAAAATCTTGCTTCCCTTTCAGGTCTCTTTTGGTGGTAGGTCTGCTACCGGCAGTGCCTTCGTGGATTCAGGGTCTTCTGCTAATATCATGTCTGTGGAATTTGCTATGTCTCTAGCTATGCCTTTGATTGATTTGCCTAAACCTGTCCCGGTAGTGGGTATCGACTCCACTCCTCTTGCTAATGGTTATTTTACACAGCATACCCCTGTTTTTGAACTCCTTGTTGGCTCCATGCATTTAGAGCAGTGCTCTGTACTGTGGATGCAGGGATTATCGTCCGATTTGGTTTTAGGCCTTCCCTGGTTGCAGTTGCATAATCCCACGTTTGACTGGAATACTGGGGAGCTTACCAAATGGGGTAATGAATGCTTGACGTCATGTTTTGCTGTTAATTCTATTTCTCCCCCTGAGGAGGTGTACACGCTACCTGAGTTTGTGCAGGACTTCGCTGATGTTTTCTCTAAGGAGGCCTCCGAAGTGTTACCTCCTCATAGAGAATACGATTGCGCTATCGAATTGGTACCAGGAGCTAAGCTCCCTAAGGGTAGAATATTTAATCTTTCTTGTCCCGAACGTGAAGCCATGAGAGAGTATATCCAGGAATGCCTGGCCAAGGGTTACATTCGTCCCTCTACTTCTCCGGTAGGTGCTGGCTTCTTCTTCGTAGGGAAGAAGGATGGTGGTCTTAGGCCATGCATTGACTACCGTAACTTGAATAAGGTCACTGTAAGGAACCAGTATCCCCTTCCTTTGATTCCTGATCTCTTTAATCAGGTTCAGGGGGCCCAATAGTTCTCTAAGTTTGATCTACGGGGGTCGTATAACCTTATCCGCATCAAAGAGGGGATTGAGTGGAAGACTGCGTTTAACACGCCCGAAGGTCATTTAGAATACCTCGTCATGCCCTTTGGGCTGTGTAATGCTCCTGCGGTCTTCCAGAATTTCATAAATGAGATTTTAAGGGATTACCTGGGGGTATTTCTTGTAGTGTACCTTGATGACATACTGGTGTTTTCCAAGGACTTGTCCTCCCACATTGAGCATGTCAGGAAGTGCTCCAGGTCTTTCGGGAAAACAAACTGTTTGCGAAAACCGAAAAATGTGTGTTTTGGGTACAGGAGATACCATTTTTGGGTCAAATCCTCACTCCTCATGAATTCCGCATGGACCCCGCCAAGGTCCAGGCTGTGGCAGAATGGGTCCAACCTGCCTTCCTGAAGGCGTTACAGTGTTTCTTGGGGTTCGCTAATTATTACAGGAGATTTATTGCTAACTTCTCGGTCATCGCTAAGCCTCTTACGGACCTCACTCGCAAAGGTGCTGATCTCCTCCACTGGCCTCCTGAGGTTGTCCAGGCTTTTGAGGTCCTTAAGAAGTGCTTTATCTCGGCCCCGGTGCTGTTTCAGCCCAACCAAATGGAGCCATTTATCGTGGAAGTTGACACATCCGAGGTGGGAGTGGGGGCTGTCTTGTCCCAGGGTACCAGGTCCCTCACCCATCTCCGTCCCTGTGCCTACTTCTCCAGGAAGTTTTCGCCCACTGAGAGTAACTATGATATTGGCAACCGCGAACTCTTAGCCATTAAATGGGCATTTGAAGAGTGGCGCCACTTCCTGGAGGGGGCTAGGCACCAGGTAACGGTCCTTACCGACCACAAGAATCTGGTTTTCCTAGAATTTGCCCGGAGGCTTAACCCGAGACAAGCTCGATGGGCGCTATTTTTTACCAGATTCAACTTTTTGGTTACCTATAGGGCTGGGTCTAAAAATATTAAGGCCGATGCACTGTCGCGTAGCTTCATGGCCAGCCCCCCTTCGGAGGAAGATCCTGCTTGTATTCTGCCTCCTGGTATAATCATTTCTTCTATTGATTCTTATTTAGTCTCAGAAATTGTGGCTGATCAAGGTTCAGCTCCCGGGAACCTTCCTGAGGACAAGCTGTTTGTTCCCCTGCAATTCCGGCTAAGGGTTCTTAGGGAAAATCATGACTCCACACTATCTGGTCATCCAGGCGTCCTGGGTACCAAACACCTCATTGCTAGAAACTATTGGTGGCCTGGGTTGCCTAAAGACGTTAAGGCCTACGTCGCCGCTTGTGAGGTTTGTGCTAGGTCCAAGACTCCCAGGTCCCGACCAGCGGGCTTACTACATTCTTTGCCCATTCCCCAGAGACCTTGGACCCATATCTCCATGGATATTATCACCGATTTGCCTCCATCTCAAGGCAAGTCGGTGGTGTGGGTTGTAGTAGACCGCTTCAGTAAGATGTGCCACTTTGTGCCCCTCAAGAAACTACCCAATGCCAAGACGTTAGCTACCTTGTTTGTCAAACACATCCTGCGTCTCCATGGGGTCCCTGTCAATATTGTTTCGGACAGAGGGGTACAATTTGTTTCATTGTTTTGGAGAGCCTTCTGTAAAAAGTTGGAGATTGATCTGTCCTTCTCCTCTGCCTTCCATCCTGAAACTAATGGCCAAACTGAGAGGACTAATCAATCTCTAGAACAATATTTAAGGTGTTTTATCTCTGACTGTCAATATGATTGGGTCTCATTCATTCCCCTCGCCGAATTTTCCCTTAATAACCGGGTCAGTAACTCGTCAGGGGTCTCCCCCTTTTTCTGTAATTTTGGGTTTAATCCACGGTTCTCCTCCATTTCACCTGGTAGTTCCAACAATCCCAAGGTAGAGGTCGTTCATCGGCAACTGTGCACAGTCTGGTCCCAGGTTCAGAAGAACCTAGAGGCGTCCCAGAGCGTACAAAAAACTCAGGTTGATAGAAGACGTTCTGCTAACCCCTTGTTTATGGTTGGGGATCTGGTGTGGTTATCGTCTAGGAACTTGCGCCTTAAGGTCCCGTCCAAGAAATTTGCTCCCCGGTTTATTGGGCCATATAAGGTCATTGAAGTCCTCAATCCTGTCTCCTTCCGACTGGAGTTGCCCCCATCTTTTCGAATACACTACGTGTTTCATGCCTCCCTCCTTAAACGCTGCTCCCCGTCCTTGGCTCGCTCGAGGAAACCTCCTGTTCCCGTTCTCACCCCTGAGGGGGTGGAATTTGAGGTGGCCAAGATTGTGGACAGCAAGATGGTCCAAGGCTCCCTCCAGTACCTGGTCCATTGGAGAGGATACGGGCCTGAGGAGAGGACTTGGGTACCCGCCCGGGATGTTCACGCTGGGGTATTGGTCAGGAAGTTCCACCTTCATTTCCCCAATAAACCAGGTCCACTTAGAAAGGGTCCGGTGGCCCCTCATAAAAGGGGGGTACTGTAAATGATCTGCCAGGCACAGCTTCGGGGTTAATGCCCATAGGTAATCAGTCTTCACCTGATTCTATGTCTCTGAGACTGACTCCAGCTTCCACCACTCAGGCTGGCAGGCTTAGGAGTGGGAGAGCCTATCGCAGCCTGGCCAGACTCAGCTAGCTCCCGCCCTCTGTCTATTTATACCTGCCTTTCCTGTTCCTCCTTTGCTTGTGATTCTTCTCGTGTGGTTTCCTGGCCCAGCTACAGCTTCTGACTATTTGATCCTGCTCCATATTGACCTCGGCTTACTGACTACTCTCCTGCTTTGCGTTTGGTACCTCTTACACTCCTGGTTTGACTCGGCTCGTTCACCTCTCTTGTTGCTCACGGTTTTGCCGTGGGCAACTGCCCCATTTCCCTTAGCTTTGTGTACCCTTGTCTGTTTGTCTCGTGCACTTACTGAGCGTAGGGACCACCGCCCAGTTGTACCCCGTCGCCTAGGGCGGGTCGTTGCAAGTAGGCAGGGACAGAGTGGTGGGTAGATTAGGGCTCACTTGTCCGTTTCCCTACCCCTATCATTACACCCTTGCTCAGAACCTCAATTTGGGCATCAGAGAGAGTGTGAGAGGATAGGTTAATTACCTTAATTACCTCCAATTTATTGGCTGGGTTCTTATCTTGCTGGTGTTGTCGTATGTTTTTTTGTTTGCCATTTCTGTCATAGTGCCGTCTTGAAACGGGGGGTCCCTGATTAGTCCCAGCATTAGTATTGACATTAATATCCCTGATCTTATAGCTATCATCACCTGAAATTCGAGATGATGTGGATGAGGATCTAGAATGGGAAAAGGATCTAGATCTCAAACGACCCTGTCTCATGTGCCATCTATAGACTTTATTAGATGTATAGTCTAACAAGTCTCTTTTGAATTTCCCTGATTTAGTGGCACATATCTCCTTCTCCCATTTAGCGTGTTCCCTGTCTAAATCCTCTTGTATCTTAGTCTGTATCTCATTTGAAAAATCTTTTTTCAATGTTGCCTGGACATCTTCAATCTCTTTTTCAAGTTCAATAAGTGTGTTAGTATTGGATTGCACCAGGAGGTCCATAAAACCCCTAGAGCAGGTGTCAGCCAAAGACTCCCACTTATTTTTAAAATCGTCATGTTCTACATTAAAGGAAGGGAACACTTGAACCCTCAAGCCTCTGGGAATCAAACCCCTAGAAATATATTTGGCAAGGAAAGCTTTGTTCCACCAGATTTTTATTCTCTTATTCAAAAGGAGCTTTAGTTGGTTAAAGAGCTCTCTACTGTCCCTACCACCAATTACTGGGACTAAAACAGGGTCCTCATTAAATATTTGGTCCAATTGTAAGAGCCATGATTCATCACGTGCTCTGAAGTTCATCTTTTGCTGAGAGCCGGTTGCTGTGAGGAACACAGAATACAATATGGCTCATATGGCAAATAGAGTCAGGGGCTAGGTGCTATATAGTTAACGCATCCTCCCTCAATACCAAGAAAAGGCAACTCCTATAGATACATTAAAGAACAAAAGGAGATAAAGGAGCTAGACAGCCAATAATAATAAAATATCTTTAATTGACACATAAATACACAAAATATTAAAATTACAAATGGACAAAAGGACTCTGTAGTTCCAAAACAGCACAACAGGAGAAACTCCCAGAAATAATCCAGGGCAAGATAATCAGACAATTAGGTCCAGAGTATGAGACACAGTGTCTAATGGTACAGGTGAATGTTTATATCCTATTACAAGTACAACCTTCACATACAAAGGACAGGGTAAAAGAGTGGAAATGAATCACCTGAAAAAGGTACAGAGACTGAATAGTCAGTCACCACCCGTTTATTTAAAGAAAAATTGTCTTACCCATAGTAAATGGACCGGGAGAATCAATCAAATGTGCTGTATAACCCCAACGCGCGTAATTAATTGCATCACTGCTGATCTTAATGGTGACGATCCGCGGTGCACGCAATGTGCAAGTGCGGAACACAAGGCTACCTAGCCCGAATATCTTAATGTGCTGCTGCCTATAGTCTCTGACGCACCAGCGGAGATAACTGACAGCAAGCACTTAATACATCGCTGCTGATCCTAACAGAAGTGGTCAGCGATATGTAACAACACAGTGTGGGCTGCCGAGTTACTTCACTGATTAACGCACACAGAGTTTTATCAGCAGTTCAAGTTATAAATCTTAGCACGACACCTTATCGTGCTTTTGTCTATTGTATCTTGCATCTACACCAAGAGAATCTGAAGACACTGATACAATGTTTACTTACTAACAGCAAAAGCGGATACACTCAGTGCACACAAGAGAACTGAAAGAAACGGATACAGTGTTCATTGACCATCAGCAAATGCTGATCCACTCAGTGCACACAAGAGAACTGCAAGAAACGGATACAGTGTTCATTGACCATCAGCAAAAGCGGATCCACTCAGTGCACACAAGAGAACTGAAAGAAACGGATACAGTGTTCATTGACCAACAGCAAATGCTGATCCACTCAGTGCACACAAGAGAACTGAAAGAAACGCATACAGTGTTCATTGACCATCAGCAAATGCTGATCCACTCAGTGCACACAAGAGAACTGAAAGAAACGCATACAGTGTTCATTGACCATCAGCAAATGCTGATCCACTCAGTGCACACAAGAGAACTGCAAGAAACGGATACAGTGTTCATTGACCATCAGCAAATGCTGATCCACTCAGTGCACACAACACAGCACACTTGCAATAAAGATCATTATACCTCTGTTATCAGATCTCTACAAAGTTTACCACAAAGCGACGAATATAGCTCAATTCAAAGTCATATTCTTACCAACCTCAGTCATTAAAAGGTTTGGTTTCTTGTATGAGAAGTAGCAAATGATAGCTAATTATACATAAGGCAAATTGTGCCTTCATGGAGCAGGATAGGGGGTCATCTGCACCGTCATTTAATTTGACCTACGTTGGACAATTGTAAAAAAAAAATAAAAAAAAATTAAATTTAATTTGTTAAATAAAGTTTATTGCTTTCACTATTTTAATTTCCCCTAGGAACCATGACTCTTATCCCTTCTTCCCATTTCCTTAATAAAAATGAGTACAATACTCGTGGTACACACCGTTGTGGTTCCCAAAACTCACTCTATGGGGGGATTCACACGAGCGTGATTTGCGTGTGTGCAGGCCGCGTTTTTTTCGCGCGCCACGCACAGCCCTATAGAAGTCAATGGGGCAGTTCAAACAGTGCGTGATTTTTGCGCAGCGTTTGTTTGCTGCGTACAAAACGCGACAGGTTCAATATCTCTGCTTATTTCGCGCATCACGCACCCATTGAAGTCAATGGGTGCGTGAAAATCACGCATGTCATACGGTGGCAGCAGCGCCGACACGTTGGCTCTATGCTAAGGAGTTTGAACTAACTAGTTGAAACCAGCAGAAAAGCAGGAAGTACCTTAGAGAGCAGGTTTTCAAAAAGAGGCCAAACCGTTTACTACAGCACCACAAGCAGCTTGCAGCCATGCCTCGCCAGATGGATGTTGCTAAGCTCATCGCTTTAGTTCAGGAGCGTCCGGAGGTCTGGAACACCCATGCGGAGTCATACCATGACCGCACAGTCAAGGAGGCAGCATGGGAGCATATTGCCGAAGCGGTGTTAGAGCAGGAGTGGGCCGACAGCCGCACCCGTGACCGCCAACGCATTGGTGAGTGTATATATGTGTGTCGACATATATGTGTATAATGACATCCATATTGCCTATTGCGTCCCTGGTGAATAAATGCCTGTCATTGGCAACGTTTCCGTTCAGTGGCATCTTTATAGTATCATCAAGTTAGGTGTGTTCTTGTGTGGACGTGTGGTACACCAGTTTATATGCACTGTCTGTGTGCGCAGTAAAATCTGGTGTGTTTCTTGAATGATGTGTTCTTTATTATTTATACAGTGGACGATGTAAAGAGACGGTGGCGAAGTTCAAGGGACCAGTTCCGGAGAGAATATGGTTCCGGCAGGCGCAGCGGAGAAGGTGGCACCAGGAAACGCCGCTATATTTATTATGAGCAGTTGTTGTTCCTGCGGGAGATAATGGACATGCAACCGTAAGTACTCGTTGTTGTCCCTTTTTGCAAACGTGATCTCCCAAAAATGTAAGATACGCCAAAGCAGCTTTGTGTTTGCACAGTAAATTGGGTTCCTCAACTGACGTCTCCCCTATATTCTAGAACTAGCGACACTCTTGACGCGTCTGAAGAGGAGGCACGGCCCGAGTCTATCCAGGCGTCCGAAGCCGCCGCTCCCCTGGTCACCCTAACCCCGGACCCCACCAGAGAGGATCCAGTCCCAGTCGCCTCAGCGCCTGAAGCTGGGTCACCGGACCAAGTGGCACCTAGCCATGCAGCACCCCGCCGCAGACGCCCTGTCAACCCACCCGCAGGTGCACTGGTGGACGCGCGTGTTCTGGAGTACCTGCGCCGTGCAGCTGATGAGGACAACCACAACTTTTTTTGTCGCAGCATGGCACCTTTAATGCGCCGGGTACCAGTGCATAGGCTGGTGTGGCTGCAATCGAATATGCTGTTGATAATCGACAGTGCTACACCCCCGCTTAGTCCAGGGCGGTGCTTCACAGCTATCGAGCAGTGGCGTAGTGTCTTTATGCCCTCCGTGGGGGTCCATTTTCCAGGGCCCTCCCAACCTGCCCCTGGAATATCGCAGATGCCGCAATATCCTCCAGGCCCAAGATACCTCTCCCCTGGCCCAATGGCTGGCCCTGTCCGTCACTTACCTCCATACTCCCTACCTGCCCCAAGTTTACAGTCTCCCATGCAGCCCCACGGCTACCAGACCCAGTATCACCCCCACTATGCTGTGCAGGAACATCCTCATCAGGGCCGGGGACAGCATAGTGGTGCGGATATGTCTGCTTACACCTCGCCGCCCCATACCTATCACAATCTGTAGGGGCGTGTGTGTTCTAAGGCCAAATGTTAAAAAGCCATGACACCCTAGGAATCCTTCCAGGTTTCTTTATGCAATGCATCATGTTGGTGCCAATTTTTGTTGGGGTATGTTCTCCCGTGTGTGTTTTTTTGTGTTATGGAGTGTATGTGCAAATAACATAAATGCCAATGTTTTATATATTTCACTCCCGTGTGGACAATCCTTCTGTTACATAGATCACCGATTTCTACAGCCTCTACCGCTATGAGGTGCCATGGCGTAAGAGGTTTGGACGGTATGACATTTCTCCACCACATCGTTGAGGTCTTCGTTGATCGGAAGGGGTTTGGAATACCAGGAACTGAGGTGTTATTAGTATAGTTATTGTTTGCCCATACCTACCTTTACGCAGAAAGGGGCACTGACATATAGGGCAGGAAATCCTTTGTCTACACAAGAGGATGTTATGTCCAGGAATTATTGGCTTAAAAAAAGGGTATTCCAAATGCCTCCCGAGCCCACGTCAAGGGGCCTCAAGTTTTGCGAGTCCCTAACCCCCCCCCCCAAACCAAAAAAGGACTAGAGGGATAAACAGATGTTCGACAAAAAAATACTAACTTCACCACACCTCAAATGGCTACGTTCTGGCAGGTTACATATCAAGGCTGGCTGTCAAAATACTCAGCAAATTGGTGGTGCACTCGCAGGCCAGATGTCGGTGGCCGCCCTGGCCGAGCAGCCTGGGCGAGGCTGGTGGTGGGTGCAGATATTAACATATATTCCCCATCATGAGTGGCATCATGGATGCGGGTAAAGTTGTGCAGCACAACACAGGCTTTGATCACACATGTCACATTTGACGGCGACATTTGCATTGCTGTCATCAGGACCCTCCACTTGCTGGTCATGATGCCAAAGGCGCATTCCACCACTTTCCGTGCTCTGCCTAGCCGGTTATTGAAAATGCGCCTACGGTTATCCATGCCCCTCCGCGCATATGGACGCATGACTTGTCTGCTGAGGGCAAAACCCTCATCTGCAACCATAACATAAGGAACGGGTGGACCGCTGGTGCCAGGGAGGATGCTAGGCTCGGGAACATCAAGTTGGTTAGACATTAGACGCTGGCCCATTCTGGACGAGCGAAAAATGCGGGCATCCGCAGAGCTTCCATAGGACCCGATGTCCACGATGGTAAAGCACAAATTACAGTCCGACAAGGCCAGCAAGACTATGGAAAAAAACTGCTTGTAGTTGAAGTATCGAGACCCAAAGTGGGGGGGGGGGGGTTTGGACACGGATGTGCTTCCCATCCAGTGCACCAATACAGTGGGGAAATTGAGTGTTGGTTTCAAACTGCTGGGCTATTCGAAGCCAGTGTTGGGCCGTAGGCTGAGGGATCACGCTGCTCTTCAATCTCAGCCACAGGACCACACAGGTTGCTGGGACAATGCCGGAAATAGTGGACACTCCAAGAAGGAATTCGAAATGAAGGGAATGGTAGCTATTGCCAGTCGCCAAAAATCTAAAGGAAATCAGGAAAACAAACCACAAAGCCAACATGTTAGGTAGGACATGAAGCACCTAAAACAGTGTGTAACCTGGATAACGAAACAGCACATACCGTAAGGTGACAAGGAGACGCTCCTCTGGGGAAATACAGCGCCGCATGTTGGTGTCCTGATAGGTTATTCCAGGCCGAACCAGCTCCAGCAGCATATCAAAGGCAGGCACAGACAGGCGGCAAAAGGAGCAAAAATTTTTCGGGTGACGACGGAGGTCAGCAAAGAGGGTATGAAAATGCCCTTTAGAGGTGCGTTGGGCCACTATTGGGTGAACCCACATCCTACCTGATCTCCGCCGGTGTGGCCATAGAATGCTACCGCGTTGGCCAAACCTCCGGGATACCATCCATGCTAATAGGACACGGGCCAGAGAGCTAGGTGGCATCAATGCAGTGTGGCATACAAAGTAACCGCAAATACTGGTTTGAACACTGGGTTGCACCAAAAGCACACAAATGAAGAAACACAGGTGCACACATCAAGCAGGGGTGTTGCTTTCTTGGCCTTTTTGTATGCTGGCGTAAACAGAACAGCTGCGTGCGTTTTTTACACGCGCAGGAAAAACGCATGTCTTACGCGCGTAATACACACACACATGGTTAAAATACGCATGGCACACGCTGCTGACATGCGCGCAAAACGCTGCGTTTTTTGCGCGCGCAAAAACGCAACGTTCGTCTGAATCTGCCCTATATGATATAAAAAAAGAGAGTGTATTTGCAAAATCCCTATTACTGAAAAAAAAAGTAAACCAATATATATTAGCCCATAATGGACAAGATTGTGGTATGCGATGTGAGCATTTACTGATGCATATGCCGAATGTGCACTGCAAATGCAGTGTGAATGGACCTTTAGACAACCTTTTTACACAACCCCTCAGTTGGGTAAAGCAGAAATCCAGTGTAAGGAGCGACTCTACCTTTGCAGGACTTTTCATATTTGTGTCTTACACTGACGTCCGATTTGCTGTCCGATTCCCCCATTGATAACAGCAGATTGTGGTAGGAGCTCAACAGAAGGCCCCCTGTGGTTAGCATATTGCTAAGGTTGTCCTTAACCCCTTCCTGCTCCGCTCATTACTATTACAACAAGCTGAGCAAATTGTTCGTGCTCAGCTCAGTAACAGTATGGTGCAGGTGAAATCCAGCGCCATTCCCAACCCCCGACACATTTATGAGTTGTGATACCTGCTGTATCGTACAGCAGTTATCACAGCTCATACCTCGGGGATCGATAGCAGTGGTTTACGCCGATTGACCCCTTAAATGCGGCGCTCAATAGCAATCACCAAAACTTAAGGGGTTACAACGCCATCGGCGACCTTGCGACGCAATTGCAGGGTGTCGATGGTTGCTATGGTAACCGGAGAACTAATAATAGCCACTGGGTCTGCCATCTGCAGAAGGCGATTACATAAGTATTGTAAGATATTATAACAGCGATCGGACAGTTGGACCTTTGGGGTCCAGTGGTGGTGGTGGTGGTTACTTGTTGTTGCTGTATCTTGGACCGTTTATGGGTCAGTTTAGTGGTACTTTTTAGTCCATGTGTCCTTAGGACATGTTTATTATGTCATCACGAACTTGAGGTTTGTGTCCCATATTTTTTGTGAAGGTTTTTTCTTTAGTAGTGTATCTAGCCTTATAGGGGATGTTGTTCCCAGTAAAATATATTTTTGTGCCACTTGGGAAATCTCTCTACTTTGTGACTTTTGCCTGATCAAACCGAGTTGTGATACATTGTTTGCACCATATAAATAACTATATATTTGAAATTGTGTATTTTCTGACCACCACTGCAATCCTTTGTTTTAGATTATTTTAACTGTTTTTATGAGATTATATTATATTATCTGTATATATTGCACTAATAAAGATATTTTGTTATTGACCATGTGTCGTTTTGCTATATGGTTTTGTGGTATACATTTGTAGGTATTTGACAGGTATAATACCCTGCAACACATAAGTATTGTAGGATATTATAACAGCGATCGGACTGTTGGACCTTCAAGTCCCTAGTGAGACGAAAAAAAAAAGTACACATTTTTTTTAGACAAAAATAAAAAAGTAAGAATTTAAAGTAATAAATTTAAAACTCACCCTTTTTCCATTATCAAGAACTTAATTATTAGAAAAAATAAATAAACTATACGAATTGGCATCGCCGCATCCGTAATGGTCTGAACTATAAAAATATTATGTAATTTATCCAATGCAGTGAACGCCATAAAAAGAAATAATAAAAAACGATACCAGAATTGCTATGTTTTTGGTCATCAAAATTTTTTTTTATAAAAAGTGATCAAAAAGTTGCATGTATCCAAAAATGGTACAAATAAAAAGAAATATAGCTCGAATTGCAAAAAACAAGCCCTCATACAGCTCTATCGACCAAAAAATAAATAAAAAATGTATGGTCCTCAGAATGTGGCAACAGAAAAAATACATTCTTTTTACAAAATAAATGTTATTGTGCAAATAGTTGTAAAACATAAAAAAGCAATATAAATTTGGTATCGCCAGAATCGTACTGACCCGCAGAATAAAGTAAATATGTCAATTAGGCCGGATTTACACGAGCGTGTGTGTTTTGCGCGCGCAAAAAACGCTGCGTTTTGCGCGCGCAAAAGGCATTTGACAGCTCCGTGTGTCATCCGTGTATGATGCGCGGCTGCGTGATTTTCACGCAGCCGCCATCATAGAGATGAGGTAGTCGACGCCCGTCACTGTCCAAGGTGCTGAAAGAGCTAACTGATCGGCAGTAACTCTTTCAGCACCCTCATCAGTGAATGCCGATCACAATATACACCAACCTGTGAATAAAAAAAGACGTTCAAACTTACCATGAACTGCCTGCTTCCTCCAGTCCGGTCTCCCGGCCGTTGCCTTGGTGACGCCTCCCTCTCTTGTCATCCGGCCCCACCTCCCAGGATGACGCGGCAGGCCATGAGACCGCTGCAGCCTGTGATTGGCTGCAGCCTGTGCTTGGCCTGTGATTGGCTGCAGCTGTCACTTGGCCTGAATTGTCATCCCGGGAGGTCGGACTGGAGGAAGGAGCCGGGACTTATCGGTAAGTCCGAACTTCTGTGTTTTTTTACACGTATATGTATATTGTGATCGAAAGTCACTGTCCATGGTGCTGAAACAGTTTAAGTCTTTGAGCACCGTGGGCAGTGACTGTCTCCTGACGTCGCGTACCCGAACATTTTTTGCCGGGTTCGGTCAAAACGAGTTCGGCCGAACCCGGTGAAGTTCGGTGCGCTCATCTCTAATTTGACACTCCGTTTGGATGTTTGTAACCAGAAAAGCACGTGGTGCTTTTCTGTTTACATTCATCCTTTTGACAGCACTTGCGTGATTTTCGCGCATGCAACGCAGGACCGTCCGTGTGGCATGCGTTGTTTTCACGCACCCATTGAAGTCAATGGGTGCGTGTTGCGTGAAAAACGCAAGAATATAGAACATGTCGTGAGTTTTACGCAACGCACTCACGCAGCGCAAAATTCACGCATCGTCTAAACAGCCCCATAGACTATTATAGGTGCGTACGACACGCGTGAAAAGCACGCGCGTCGCACGCGCATATAATACGCTCGTGTAAATGAGGCCTAATAGTGCATGGTGAACGCTGTAAAAAAAAGAATAAAAAACAATAGCAGAATTGCTGTTTTTTAGTCACCACGCTTCTCAAAAAATAGAATAAAAAGTGATCAAAAAGTTCCATGTATCCAAAAATGGTACCGGTAAAAACTACAGATTGTCCTGCAAAAAATAAGCCCTCACACTGCTCTGTCACAAAAAAGAAGTTATGGCTCTCAGAATATGGCGACACAAAATGTGCAGAGTGCAATCCAAAAGGGGGATAAGATCGGGCACCATTTATCAGTGTGACACAGGCCACAGAACTGCGGATTATTATTTATTTACCACATTATTATATCCTCTTATTATATACTGATGTACTCCGCACAGTTTACATATGCCCCCAGATTATAAACTGAAATACCAGCAAAACCCCAAACAGAAAAATTACTGAGCAAAATCTGTGCTTCATAAACCAAATGGCGCTCCCGCCATTCTGAACCCTTCAGTGTGCCCAAACAGCAGATCCACATCCACATATATGGCATTGCCATACCCGGGAGAAACGGCTTAACAGTTTATGATGTATTTGTCTTCAGGGACACAAGCTGGGTATAACATATTGTGCACTAAAATGGCATATCAGCGGAAAATCCACTGCACATTTTTCTAGTAAAAATAGTAGTATTGGGTCATACTCACTGCACCCCTTAATAAATGCCTTGAGGGGTATATTTTAAAAAATGGGGTCACTTCTTGGAAGTTTGTTTTACTATTTGACCTCAGAGCCCTGCAATTGGGGCAAACTATGGAAAAATCACTAACATAGACCTCAAATGTGCATAGTGCTCTTTCACTCCTATCATCTAACACCAATCCAGCAAAATCTGCGCTCCTACAGCCAAATGGCGCTCCTTCTCTTCAGAGCCCTGCCGTGTGCCCAAACAGCTGTTTAGGGCCACATATGGGATATTGCTGTACTCAGGAGAAATTTAGTAAAAAATTGTGTGGTGTTTTTTTCTCCAATTACCCCTTGTAAAAATAAAACATTTAGAGCTAAAACAGCAATGTTTCGGGAAAAATTTAATTTGTAATTTTCACTGCCTAATTCTAATAAAATCTATGAAACAGCATTGGGGTCAAAATATTCACTACCACCCTACAGCTGCATGCCAAACAGGGTACCTGCCATTCTGAGCCCTGCCGTATGTCCAAATAGCAGTTTATGACAACATATGGGGTATTATGCTACTTGAGAGAACTTGGTTTACAAATGTTGGTGTTCTTTTTCTCTTTCATTCTTTGTGAAAATGAAAAATTTTTAGATTTTACTTTCTATGACCTAATTTCAATAAATTCAGCAAAACACCTGTGGGGTTAAAATGCTCACTATACCGTTAGATGAATTACTTGGGAGTGTAGATCCGAAATGGTGTCTTTTTGGGGATGTTTCCTTTGTTTTGGCACCACAAGACCTCTTCAAACATGACATAGTGCCTAAAATATATTCTAATAAAAAGGAGGCCCCAAAATCTAGTAGGTGCTCCTTTGCTTCTGAGGCCTGTGCTTCAGTCCACTAGGGCCACATGTGGGACATTTTTAAAATCTGCAGAATCTGAACAATAAATATTGAGTTAAGTTTCTCTGGTAAAACCTTCTGAGTTACAGAAAAAAAAATGGATTATAATGGAATTTCTTTAAAAAATATATATATATTTGTAAATTTCACCTCCAAAATGTTAACTAGTAACTATTTTGTTTTGTATTACTATCTGTCTTAGAAGCAGATACACTCAAATTTAGAAAAATCTAAATTTTTTAAAAATTTCTCTAAATGTAGGTGTTTTTCACAAATAAACACTAAAGGTATTGACCAAATTTTACCACTAACATAAAGTACAATGTGTCACGAGAAAAAATTCTCAGAATCGCTTGGATAAAGAATAGCATTCCAAAGTTATTACCAGATAAAGAGACACAGGTCAGATTTGAAAAATGGTGTCTGAGCCTTAAGGCCCAAACTAGGCAGCGTCATTAAGAGGTTAAAGTGGTTTTACATCTCATAAAGTGGGGGAATACAATTAGGATATGCCATCACTTTCTGATCGTGGAGTTCTGACTGCCATGACTACTTGATGTTTAGTAAAGCCAATCCCTGTCTTTACAGTTTACCAAATGGGCCATCAATGGTCTAAGAAATGACCCAGATGAAGAGAATATGAAGAAATTCTTCGGTTCTCTTGACTATAAATGCAGCAGAGATTGTGGTATCCATATAATGCAGCCATTTTTAATGAATACATATGGTTGTTGGCCTTCTACCCTCTCTGGTAGGCCTATGATATATATAATTTACGCTGCATTCGTTCACATCAGGTACGACCGTCTTGTCTCAGGATGTCTCGATCGATTCTTACCCCCTCTATTACCTTTCTAGGACATGGTACATGAGGTAATGGCTGCCCACAGCTGTTCTGATACCTATTACAAGCTGGTAGGGGAATTGTGAAGCAGTATGTATTCAGTATTGTAAGGAGTAAGAGGGCTGAGCACAGGAGATGCAGCATGTAGCGTGTTCTTACTGGTGCACAGTCACATCCTCTAATGTTTTTTTTTTTATTAAAATTCAAAATTAAAATGATGTATTTTCAGATAATATAAATTATTTCCCCCATGTCACACAGACAGAAATGATAATTTATCACCTATAAAGAATTCATCAGAGTACGTTCCCATTAAAAACTACAATTTCATTTATTTTCAATAAAAAAATTCTCTATACAGTAAAGCAATTGATGAAAACACCCGGAAAAAATTAGCGCTCACAGATCACACTAAACTTTTCTAGAGGTACAAATCATACAATATCATCAAATTCATATTCCCAATACAAGTTATAATAACCTGAATAAGATTATCACTATCTCCCTGCTGTGTGCACTGATGTTCTCTAAAAAGAGTCCCATATTAGTTTGCAGGTTAAGAGAAGTATAAATCAATAGGTAACATACCCCAGGTGGATCTGCAGCGCTACCCCAACGTACGTTACGCTTCAGCTTCGTCAGGAGAGTGAAATGATAATTTATCAGATGTTCAGCAGCTGCAGATCCTTACAGATTGTAATAACTATACACACACTAAACCGACTGTGAGAGATGAACATTACAAGTTCTATGCACCACGAGTGACCCATATGCCCGACTTTTATCATATATTATGGGATTTAATTCTATTCCTGAGCTGTAATCATAGCAGTGCTGGGTAAGAGTCTGACCACAGACAAACATTATGAATATAGAAATTGCATTAAAAATGTACATAAAAATCAAACAATAAAATGAATGGTGAAGCCATACTGATATATGTAAATGATAAGTGTGGTCATAAAAGCAGCTCACACCGGGTATATCTATTGTGATGTCACTACTATAAAAAATTATAGTAAATCCATATTGAAATATGCAAATTATTGGTGTGGTGATAAAAGCAGCTCACACCGGGTATAGCTATTGTGATGTCACAGAGCGTAGGTATATACTATGGTGCTGGCCACAGATCTATCACTCATCAGTTGGATGTGACCGGTAAGTTCTCTATCAATGCTACATCTGTACTTCTCGCTAATCAATTTGTTTTATTAGGAACATTGAATTATTCAATTTCTAGAAGATATTGTGTGATAGTGGTAGTAATATGGTATTAGTATTAGTGTGCAATTAAATTGCTCAAGTATCTTAGATGTGCTGGGTAAATGCACAAAATTTGAGCTCCCTTATTATCATTATGTCTACCACTTGTAAAGGAGAAATTTCAATATGGTCATATTAGAGGACTGTATATTAGGGGACTATATTTCCTTATATTAGTGTAGGTTCCCCAGAAATAATTATAAACAATTTAATTAAATTCTGAAATTTGATCAATTGATATAAAAACTATTTGGTGGGGAATTGATACTGGTCTGGGGATATTTGTCATGGTTTGGGCTAACATCCATGGCTTTGTAATGGGATGTACCACAAGCTTATAATGGTGTGAGGGTCATCTGTCCACATCCTTTTGGCCACATAGTGTACCTTGGGTTTATGTATTGTGATGTCACTACTATTAAAAATAATGATAAATCCATATTGAAATATGCAAATTACGGGTGTGGTCATAAAAGCAACTCACCCCGGGTACAGCTATTGTGATGTCACAGAGCATGGGTATATACTATGGTGCTGGCCACAGATCTATCACTCATCAGTTGGATGTGACCGGTAAGTACTCTATCAGCGCTACGTCTCTAGATGAGTCTCATCTATCAGTTTCTTTATGAATATTTTATAATTATTTATAATTCTGCTGTGTATGCCATTTAAAGTTTAGTTTATATTTGGAATACTTATACAAATTTACTAAGAAGTTGCTAAATGGCAATATGGCGGCCTGTGACTTCTGCTCCATAGACAGAATGCAGCTTGCAGACAAAAATTGGCATCTGTATTCTGCTGGTAAATTGATAAAGCAACCACAAAGAAAGGGAATGTGAATGACCCGCAGCCCTGAGAACGTATTATTGGAACCCTTCAGTTTATAATAGGAGTAATTCTCATAATAAATATTTACTAGGGAATTACTTTTAGGTTCTCTACTTATGTAAAATACGCTATTATTATTAATAATTACTAGTATAAAAATATTAGGGAAGTGATTTAATACTGTATCCTCAATAGCAATTGTCATTTTTCATTAATTAATATATATATATATATATATATATATATATATATATATATATATATATATATATATATATAATGTAATATTGTCTATAACAAATTACAGAGGTTCTAAATTATGGTTAGTATCTCATATAAAAATTACATAAACCCCGGAAATGTCATACTGTGTCAATTCAACAACCAATACATTGTTCCAACATCCAGACCCCAAGCAATGTCATTCACAGGTGGTCCAAGAACCCAAGACCCCAAGCAATGTGATCTTCAAACACTTCTGATTGACCAGATCCTGTACTTGGAATGCCGCTTTTATAACTAATTTCTCCAGCTGGTTCCCTCAGAGTTTTTTCGCTAACTATTTCTTTCTCTGGTCATTCTAGATCTTGCTGTTGGATTGACACTGTGTTACTTACTGTGTTGCTTTTACGGTCAGCGATTTGTCCTATTTTCAGAGAACTAGAGGCGATTAGTTAAATTGAATCTTTACTGCCTCCTGGTTTTCTACCACGGACATTGGTGCAGTTTTGCACCCGGGGCATTAAACAACCATGCCCTTTTGGAGAAAAACAAAAAAATATCATGTCTCTCAGATTCCTGATAAAGGAAATCTGATGAAAGAGATACCAACAATGGAAGAGCCTAACATCTCGCTCCAGAAGTTTTCTATCATCAAAGACATACCAGCTGAAAAATGCAGCGATCCAAGTCACAGCAAATCTTGTGACATTGGCTCAAAGAACACCAAGAAGAGCGCAATCAGGAGCTTGGGCAGCAGCGCTGTGATTGGCGCTAAAGAACTGGATCGCTGTTTCCCAAATAGACGGCTGAGATTATACGTTGCCACCTGGAATATGGAGGGGAAGGTGAGAAGTAATGTACAATATCTATTGTGACCCATCAGTGTGTCTGATCTACAGTTGGATAAATTGGGTCAGTAACCATGTGTCTTTAGTTTGCAGTTGGATATCACATAGACATATTATATCCTACCATAGGCCCAAATTTGCTAAACATTTGGGCCAATCACTGTTGCTGCACACACTGCAAACTGTCAAACTAATAACCTATGTCTTTGGAATGGCAATACCTCCGATCCTAAGACTGCAGCCCTGGCCATCGTCTATAAAGACTAAAATCCAATTCGATCAGATAGAATTTTTTGTAGGCGATATAGAAGATGTCAGTTTGGTTGGTGCTCTGTGTATACATTATTAATATCTTCATATTTTGAGCAGGAGTTCCCACAAAATCTAGAGGATCTGCTGTTGCCATCAGATGACACCAAAGACATTTATGTAATTGGCGTTCAGGAAGGATGTCCAAACAGGTAAGTCTTCTCAGGTTGTCTTACAACAGTCTATGTCTGCAGATGGACTACAGGTCGGCTGATTGAAATTCTCTCTCGACCTTCTACTTAGTATAGGATCGCTCCTTAATTTTCCTATTTAACCCCAGAGGTTATAATATTGATTGTTTAATAGATGAGTTGAGTATTTTAATCTGGTGTCATTTATTAATATGTAAACTTGAAATTGTGTCTTCTTGTAGACGGGAATGGGAGATAAAATTACAAGAGACCCTTGGTCCGCACTACGTGCTATACCACTCATCCGGGCTCGGAGTCCTGTATCTCACCATCTTTATTCGACGGGAGCTGATCTGGTTCTGCTCAGGTAAGATTGACTTTCTTACATCTACATAATAAGTCCTAATTGAAGTCATTAGTTGGAACTTCTTATTTAGTCATTAGAACTAGATGTCTGAGAACCCAACTCTCAGATTCTTCACTGTGGAGTATTGGAGATCTGAGAGTTTACTCCACAGTTACGAAGTGTGAAATGATGTTGTAGTAATATTTCCAGCGTTTAATAGGAAAATATCTGTATCATTGTTGCATGTTGTACTATTAACCACTGACCCTTCTTCTTGTGTTTCTTATACAGAGGTAGAGCACACCCATGTTACAACCAGGCTATTCCACCATGTAAAAACTAAAGGAGCCTTGGGTGTTGCCTTCACTGTCTTTGGGACATCATTCCTGTTTATTAATTCCCATATGAGATGTAAGTATGTCTGTTATTAATATATGACTATGTGCAGTTTTACTGTGTATAAAAGTGCTGCTGTTTCATAAAAAACTATAATATATGAGATGATATGAAAAGATCTGTACTATTAATGTTTTGGTGCAAAATTAAAGGTTCTTCCTTATTTGGTCAAACTTCTTCTAATCCATCAAACTTATTCTATATAGTGAGAGACAAGTAATAGTGGAAGGATTAACGGCCTAATGTCCTTTACAGACTATTAGGCTGGGTTCACACGACCTATTTTCAGACGTATTGGAGGCGTTTTACGCCTCGAAATACGTCTGAAAAAAAAAGCCTTGAATACGTCGGCAAACATCTGCCCATTCATTTCAATGGGTTTGCCGATGTACTGTGCCAACGACCTGTAATTTTACGCGTCGCTGTCAAAAGACGCAAATAACAGCCTCGTCAAAGAAGTGCAGGACACTTCTTGGGACGTAATTGGAGCCGTTTTTCATTGAATCCAATGAAGAACAGCTCCAAATTACGTCCGTAATTGACGCCTCACAAAATGCGAGTACGAGCAATTACGTCTGAAATGCAGGAGCTGTTTTCTCCTGAAAACAGCTCCGTAATTTCAGCCGTAACTGACGTTATTGTGTGCACATACCCTAATAGAAATACTGTATCCTCTGTCAAGAAAATTATTGTGTCTTAGATTTACAGTAACAGAAATATCAGTGTGTCTGGTGTACAGAGTGCGGACCCACATCATGGAACTCCACCAGTCTCATCTTCTAAAATGTCAATAGAAATCCTATTAAAATAAATACTATTTGCAGAAAATTAATTGTTGAGGGAACATTCAGACTACACAGCCCAAGAAGTAGATATGATACCTAGATAATATATGATAAAGAAACCTGTTGTCAGAGAAAACTTAAATATGGTGGTTGTCCTAAACTCCAGGGGGTCATATTTACTGATATGTATATTTTTTGTTGGCAGTTGGGGCAGTCTACAAGAGGATCCAGGACTATAAAACTATCACCGAGGGTCTCCGTCTGCCTCAAATTATTCCGGAAAGAATAAACTCCAATGCCTGTGAGTATTACTTATGTGGTTGAACCTATCGATTCCTTTATCTATTTATCTCCATTGAGTCTAATGCAGTAACGTGGTCTAATTGTGTCCTGTGTTTTTTTCATTCTACAGTGGACGTCACCAGCCGCTTTGATCGGGTTTTTTGGTTTGGGGACCTCAATTTTCAACTAAAAGAGGACAGAAAAAACGTGGAATCTCTTCTGAAAAACATCAAAGGAAGAGATATGTCCAGTCTCCTCAAACACGACCATCTGAATGACGCCAAGAACAACGGTACAGTTACTAGTAGACAGATCTCTATCACTCCTCAGCCATTACCACATACACCTCAACAGATCAATACAAATCACTGTCATGATGGTTGATATGTTCACCACATTCTTATATAGTCCTACATCTCTTGCACATGTTTTTAATACTGACATGTTTTTTTTTCTTTTAACTTAAGGGTCCATATTTGTAGGGTTTAAGGAGCACACCATTGAATTCCTTCCTACATACAAGTTCGACATTGGCACAGACACCTACGATACATCAGAAAAGCAGAGAATTCCATCATATACGGTAAGATATCTTATTTCCAGGTCTACAGAGCTAAAGAAACAATAGATGTCATGGATAGATTTTCAAACCTAAAATGCAAGAAAGTCTCAAAATTTATATTACTTAAATAAAATAGGCCGAAATGTTCAGTCTATGATGCTATGAGGTTTATAAATAAATGATAATATGATTGCACTGATGATATTTGTTATTTTCATGACCTCTACAGGACAGGGTGTTGTTTAAGAGCCAATACGAGGGAGATGTGCGAGTCCTGAGATACGACTCATGCCCTGTTTTGAAGACCTCAGACCACCGACCCGTTTTTGGCATCTTTGAAGTAAAGCTCAGACCTGGTTCAGATAAGTAAGTCATGTCCATGTTGTTGGTAAGATCCTTTCAGTAGCCGCCATTACTACATGGACCTTATAGCCAGAGCTCACACTTTGGGGCAGGTGGCTGTATACCTGGGTGACAGCACTGGAGTAATATAGGATGTGAAACTAAACAATTATTGTGTGGTTACCCGCTAACATTATCATATGTCTTACATCAGTATATTTCTCATTCCAGCATCCCATTGGCTGGTGGAAGCTTTGACCGCAAGATCTATTTGAAGGGCATTAGGAGGTTAGGACAAAAAAAGTAGCTGCGTCTGTTCATGTCCTGACAGCACATAAGGTGAGAGCATTGTACTTGTCTAGTATGTTTGCTGTGAGAATGTTCTTCCACCTCTTAAGTCTTCCTCTGAATCTGTCATTTATTTTATCAACCAACATAAAGAAATTGTAAATAAGTCATTCTATCTTCTAGTTACATTTTCTTGTTTTCAGATATTTTTTTAATTTCTAAATGAAGGTTGTGGGTTTTAGAGGAAAACTGTAAGCATGTATATAGTATAACAGATTGGTGGGAATTTATTAAGACTGACGTTTCTTACACCGGTCTTAATATAAAAAAAACTTGGCGTAAAATGTGCCTAATTTATGAAAACGCCCACACGTTAATAACTAATAATACATGTTATTATGATAAATGTGTCGGCCGCTGATGGCTCTGCTCCTCCAGCTACTCTCTGTCCACTTTTTAGAAAAGTGCCGTAAGCGCAGAAACTACACAGATCACAATTTTTACCGCAAATTGTGACTTTTGTTCCGTTTATAACTTTTCTACGTAAAAAAAACTGGCATAGAAAAGTTAAAAAATGTCCCCATTTGAAGTGTCTTAAAGAATCCTGCCACTAGGATGGATGGATAAACTGTATTTTATGGTGCATTAGCTTCTAAGCAAACATGATAGATACAAGGAACATTGTTATGGATGTAAGACATTACTTGGCATCTTGCAGGACTCCTAAGGAACATTTACCATCTCAGGTGCATAAAACAATGATTCCACCTTTGTGAACATCAGAAAGTTCCTGTAACATCCTGAACAGCGCAGCTTTAGATCAAACCCACCGCTTGGATCAACCATCTTCAAGGTTTGTAGTGTAACCCCCAGGATCTAATAGGAAAATCCGCAATAAAACATCTTCTATATTTTGTGCCTGCTAAGAAACACACATTAGTAGAGCATTAATAGCAAATATTTCTCTTGCAGCATAAACATCAATTCCGCGTTATATCTGGCGAGAACAGCGCTCCCTGTCACTGGAGGAGCCGCCATCGTTGCTGATAGACAGAAAGGTAAGTTCCTCTAGATATGTCCTCTCTATATTTGTTAAGCAGCCTGAATAATGAATATTTAATAGGGTTGTGCGCTTCTCCCCCCAGAGCAAGTCAGCAGATACAAACAGACCATCAACATCAATGGCAATAACAACCAAGGGCAGAACCCGCCATCTTACAAGTATCCCAATGGCGAGACTTAAAATTGTCTACATCTGTCACAGAAGAGACATCAGTGTGGTTATCGGGGCATCAATGTCACCCAGAAGACCAGGCCCAGAACAGGAGAACATGTCATCTCTTCCTGTGTCTCTGGAATACAGATTTACCACCCCTTACTGACATTACAGTATATACTGTGACATCTTCCATTGTTTTTGCTGGATCTTGTATAACATCATCTTTACCATCTTATATTTTGATCAACAAAAACCATAAATAAATCTTTAACATCAATCCATAAGTGTGACTGGTATTTATTAGTGTGTTCAGTGCCCGGCTGCAACTTACCACGGAGTATACAATTCACTTAACCGACTCTTCACAGCGCTATTTGTGTGACATCGCGTTTAATCCAGTGGTAGGTGACAGGACATTGTATCATATGTACACAATAGAGAGAGTATGGAACGTGCCGCCATATGTACTGGATTAGATCATATGTTGGAAAAAAAGTGACAGGAGATGTAAAACAGTGATATATTTGATAGTTGTTTAACCCCTTAACGCTCAGCGACGTAATATTCCGTTGTTCTGACCATCCCATCCCGTTCGCGCTCAGCGACGGAATATTAAGTCGCGGGAGTAACGGCCATTTCGGTCGTCTTCCCGACACATGCAGGAGCTGTGACAGCTGCTGTCTCGTACAGCAGTTGCCGCAGCTCCTACAGCGGGGACCGATCGCTGTGTCACCGCTGATTAACTCCTTAAAAGCCGCGTTCAATACTGAATGTGGCTTTTTAGGGGTTAAGCTACCATCGCAGGCCTGCTACACGATAGCGGCCGGCGATGGTGACTATGGCTACCGGACTCCTAACAATGGCGTCCGGCTATGCCATCGACGGAAGCCTAGTGGGTCCTGTCAGTGAGTAGCTGACTGCTCTAATACACTGCACTACGCATTTACTAAATAAAAGTTTTAAAAGTAATAAAAGTAAAAATCCCCCTTTTTCCCTTATCAGACCTTTATTATTAATAAAAATATATAAACAAACAAATAAACTATACATAATTGGTATCGCCACGTCCGTAACGGTCTGAACTACAAAATTATTTAGTTATTTATCCCGCACGGTGAACGCCGTAAAAGAAAATAATAATAAACCGTACCAGAATCACAATTGTTTGGTCACTTCACCTCCCAAAAAATGGAATAAAAAGAGATCAAAAAGTTGCATGTACCGAAAAATGGTACTGATCGAAACTACAGTTCGTTACGCAAAAAATAAGTCCTCGCACGGCTTTATTGATGGAAAAATAATAAAGTTCTGGCTCTTAGAATAAGGTAACACAAAAAGTGAATGATTTTTTACAAAACGTATTTTATTGTGCAAACGCCATAAGACATAAAAAAAACTATAAACATCTGGTATCGCCATAATCGTATCGCCCCGCAGAATAAGGTGAATATGTCATTTATAGCGCACGGTGAACGCTGTAAAGAAAATAGAATAAAAAATCAATAGTTAAATTGTTGTTTTTTAGTCACCACGCCACTTAAAAATAGAATAAAAACTGATCAAAAAGTCGCATGCACCCCAAGAAAACTACAATGGATTCCTCAAGGGGTCTAGTTTTCAAAATGGGGTCACTTTTGGGGGTTTTCCACTGTTTTGGCACCACAAGACCTCTTCAAACCGGACATGGTGCCTAATAAAAAGGAGGCCTCATAATCCACTAGGTGCTCCTTTGCTTCGGAGGCCGGTGCTTCAGTCCATTATCACACTAGAGCCACATGTGGGATATTTCTGAAAACTGCAGAATCTGGGCAATACATTTTGAGTTGCGTTTCTCTGGTAAAACCTTTTGTGTTATAAAAAAAATGGTATAAAAAGGATTTTCTGACAAAATAAAATAAAAATGCAAATTTCACCTCTACTTTGCTCTAAATTCCCGTGAAACACCTAAAGGGTTCATAAACGTTCTAAATGCTGTTGTGAATACTTTGAGGGGTCTAGTTTCTGAAATGGGGTGTTTGATAGGGGTTTATAATATATAGGCCCCTCAAAGCAACTTTAAAACTGAACTGTAACCTAAAAAAAATATTAAATGAGTCAATACTTCGCTTCTTACATTATACCGATAATGAGCCGTGCCCACCCCGAGATGACCCCAGTTTTGACCGTTTGTATAAACAGAAACCCCTATTAGACCGTTTCAGTGCCCGGTTTTCCCAAGCATACACCCCCGAGAAGTGTATTTCTATTGATGAGTCCTTGGTACATTTTAAAGGGAAGCTTCAATTCCGCCAGTACCTGCCGGGTAAGAGGGCAAGGTATGGCGTGAAGATGTATAAGCTGTGCGAGAGTGCATCAGGGTATACGTACAAATTTAGGATATATGAAGGGAAGGACACCAGTATTCAGCCCCCAGAATGCCCCCCCCCTTTTTTAATGCAAACATTTTTGGGATTTGGTCCACCCACTGCTGGACCAGGGTTACCAACTCTACCTGGATAATTTTTATAACAGCATCCCACTCTTCAAGTGCCTCGCTTCCAGAAGTCCTGCGGCATGCGGCACTGCTAGAAGAAATCTGAGAGGCCTCCCTAAGACTCTGCAGGGCAAACACCCAGAAGGGGTGAGAGCAGGGCACAATCCAGCAGCAACATATTGTGTGTCAAGTACAAGACAAGAGAGATATCCTTGTATTGACAACAATACATGCCCACACCAGTACCCATGTACCTGTACGAGGTACCAGTACAGAGACCCCCAAACCAGACTGCATCCTGGACTACAATAGGTACATGGGAGGAGTGGACTTGTCAGATCAAGCCCTGAAGCCCTACAGCGCCATGCGGTGTGGTATGAGAAGCTGGCCGTGCACATCATACAGATGGCATTGTACAATGCGTACGTGCTACGTCGATGTACAGCCCAGACGGGAACTTTCCTGGAATTTCAAGAGGTGGTTATCAAGAAACAAATTTTTAGGGACCAGGAAGGGGGAGCACCCAGTACTTCTGCAAGCGAGGCCACACGCATCGTACCAGGGCAACACTTTCCAGGAGAAGTTCCCCAAACTGGCAAGAAGGGAAAAAGTCAAAAGAGGTGCAAAGTCTTCTATAAGAAGGGGGTAAGGGAGGACACAAAATATCAATGTGACGTGTCCCGAAAAACTAAGGCTCTGTATGAAAGAGTGCTTCAAAATGTATCATACATCCCTTGATTTTTAATCTACCCCAGTTTTACTTACCCTGATGCACTCCGCACAGCTTATCCCCCTCATCTTTCCCTTCTGAGCCCTGCTGTGTGTCCAGGCAGCAGATAACAGCCACATGTAGGGTATTGCCATACCCGTAAGAACCCACATTACAGTTTATGGGGTGTATGTCTCCGGTCAAAATGCTCAATACACCTCTAGATGAATGCCTTAAGGGTGTCGTTTTTAAAACGGGGTCACTTCTCGGGGGTTTCAACTGTACTGGTACCTCAGGGGCTTCTGCATACATGACTTCGCACCAGAAAATCCCCAGTAGGCCAAATGGTGGTCCTTTCCTTCTGAGCCCTACCATGGGCCCAAACAGCAGTTTATCACCACAAATGGGATATTGTAAGTAATTTTGTTTTAATTCCCAGCCCAATTCAAATAAGTTCTGTGAAGAAACTATGGGGTCTAAATGGTCACATTACCCATAAATGAATTCCTTGAGGGGTGTAGTTTCCAAAATGGGGTCACTTCTGGTGGGTGTCCATTGCTTTGATACCTCTGGGGCTCTGCAAATGCCACATGGCACCTGAAATCCAATCCAGCAAAATCTGGACTCCAAAGAACAAATAGCGCTCTTTTCCTTCTGAGCCCTCCTATGGACCCAAACGGCAGTTTATCACCACAAATGGGGTATTGCCGCACTCAGGACAAATTGGGCAACAAAATGGAGTATTTTATTTCTTGTGAAAATAAGAAATTTTGAGCTAAAACTACATATAATTGGAAAAAAATATATTTTTTTTTAATTCCCAGCCCAATTCAAATAAGTTCTGTGAAGAAACTATGGGGTCTAAATATTCACATTACCCATAAATTAATTCCTTGAGTGGTGTAGTTTCAAAAATGGGGTCACTTCTGGTGGGTTTCCATTGATTTGATACCTCTGGGGCTCTGCAAATGCGACATGGCACCCGAAAACCAAACCAGCAAAATCTGAACTCCGAAGAACACACAGCGCTTCTTCCCTTCTGAGGCCTCCCATGGGCCCAAACGGCAGTTTATCGCCACAAATGGAGTATTGCTGCCCTCAGTAGAAATTGGGCAACAAAATGGGGTATTTTGTTCCCTGTGAAAATAAGAAATTTTGATGAAAAATTAAATTTTATTGAAAAAAATGTCATTTTTTAAATTTCACAGCCCAATTCAAATACTTGCCGTGTAAAAACTGTGGGGACAAAATGGTAACAACAACCATAAATGAATTCCTTGAGGGGTGTAGTTTCCGAAATGGGGTCACTATTGGGGGATTCCTACTGTTTTGACACCTCAACACCTCTTCAAACCTGGCATGCTGCCTAAAATATATTCTAATAAAAAAGAGGGCTCAAAATGCACTAGGTCCTTCTTTGTTTCTGGGGCTTGTGTTTTAGTCAACAAGCGCACTAGAGCCACATGTGGGACATTTCTAAAAACTGCAGAATCTGGACAATACATATTTAGTCGTTTTTCTCTGGTAAAACCTTCTTTGTTACAGAAAAAAATTGAATACAACTGAAATTCAGCAAGAAAAATGAAATGTGCAAATTTCACCTCCACTTTGCTTTAATTTCTGTCAAATGCCTAAAGGGTTAAATAAACTTTCTAAATGCTGTTTTGAATACTTTGAGGGGTCTAGTTTTCAAAATGGGGTGTTTTATGGGGGTTTCTAATACACAGGCCCCTCAAAGCCACTTCGAAACCGAACAGGTACCTTAAAAAAAAGCCTTTTGAAATTTTCTTAAAAATATGAGAAATTTATGTTCTAAGCCTACTAACGTCCAAGAAAAATAAAAGAATGTTCAAAAAACAATGCCAATCTAAAGTAGACATATGGGAAATGTGAACTAGTAACTATTTTAAGTGGTATAACCATCTGTTTTACAAGCAGATGCACTTAAATTCTGAAAAATGCTATTTTTTATAAATTTTCTCTAAATTTTGCAATTTTTCACAAATAAACACTGAATATATCGTCCAAATTTCACCACTAACATAAAGCCCAATGTCTCATGAGAAAACAATCTCAGAATCGCTTGGATAGGTTTAAGCATTCCGACGTTATTACCACATAAAGTGAAATATGTCAGATTTGAAAAATGGACTCTGAGCCTTAAGGCCCAAACTAGGCTGCGTCCTTAAGGGGTTAAACTTCAGTTCCATAAAATTTTATTTTGGACTCTCTTTACAAGCGGAGACAAACACATTAAGCAGGGAAGCCGCTAGGGTGACACAATCCCCACGGATCTCCTATCAGCTCATCAGGAAACAAGTTAAGTCTCCATAGATAAGATGTCAATGTGCTCTTGAACGACATTTGGTTGCGTCTTCCGGTGACCATATGAATTTACAATATGAACAGTGAAAGTAATTTTATTGTGTAAAAAGTTGTAAAACATAGAAAAGTTCTATAAATTAGGTATCGCCGGAATCGTACTGACCCGCAGAATAAAGGTAACATGTAATTTATAACGCATGGTGAACGCTGTATTCAAAAAACCTAAAAAACTATGGCAGAATTTGCTGTTTTTTGATCACCTTGCCTCCCCAAAAAAGGATAACAAGTGATCAAAAAGTTGCATGTACACCAAAATGGTACCAATAATAACTACAGCTCCTCCCGCAAAAATCAGCCCACATACCAATATGTTTATGAAAAAATAAAATTAGTTATGGCTCCAATAAGTCAGGAAAAAAATATATGCAGTTGTGCCGGCCCGAGGGGAACATTCCTTCTGTTTCAAGTGGCGATTTATCAAGGCCCTAAAAATTAGGGAAACAGGAAGGGCAGGGCCCAAACATATCTACTGGAAGTGAGGGTGCCCGTATTATACCAGGACAACACTTCACAGCAAAATTCCCCAAACTGCATGGATGTCCATAGGATGTCCAAACAGGTAAGTCTTCTCAGTCGTCTTACAACAGCCTATATTCTCTCTCGATTCTCTACTTATTGTAGGATCACTCTCTACTTTTCCTATTTAACCTCAGAGGTCATACTATGGATTGTTTAACAGATAAATTGAGGATCTTAATCTGGCGTCATTTATTAATATATAAATAAATGTAATTGTGTTTTCTTGTAGGCGGGAATGGGAGATAAAATTACAGGAGACCCTTGGTCCGCACTACGTGCTATACCACTCATCCGGGCTCGGAGTCCTGTATCTCACCATCTTTATTAGACGGGAACTGATCTGGTTCTGCTCAGGTGTGATTTACTTTCTTACATCTACATTATGTGTCCTGATTATAGTAATAAACTATTGTGTTTTTACATCTCATTTAGTCATTAGAATTAGACGCCTGACAGCTCCACTCTCAGATTCTTCACTATATGGAGTATTGGAGATCTGAGAGCTGATTCCACAGTTACAAAATGTAATATAATGTTTAGTAATAAATCCAGCGTTTAGGAGGAAATTATCTATGTTTCATTGATGCATGTGGTACTATTACCACTGACCCTTCTCCTTGTGTTTCTTATACAGAGGTAGAGCACACCCATGTAACAACCAGGCTATTCCACCATGTAAAAACTAAAGGAGCTTTGGGTGTTGCCTTCACTGTCTTTGGAACATCTTTCCTGTTTATTAATTCCCATATGAAATGTAAGTATGTCCGATATTAATATGTGACTATGTACAGTTTTACTGTGTATAAAAGTGCTGCTGTTTAATAATAAACTGAAATATATTATATAATATGAAGAGATCTGTACTATTATTGTTTGGGTGCAAAATGAAAGGTTCTTCGGCCATTTGTTCAAACTTTTTCTAATCCATCAAACTTATTCTATGTAATGAGAGGAGAGTAATAGTGGATGGATAAACGGCCTAATGTCCTCTACAGACCGCTATAGAAATTCATTATCCTCTATCAAAAACATTATTGTGTCTTAGATATAGAGTACCAGAAATATCAGTGCGACTGAGAACCAGATCATGGAACTCCACCAGTCTCCTCTTCTGAAATGTCAAAAGATAAATTTAGATGGAATTCCCATTTAACTATAAAATATTTGCAGACCACACAACCTAAGAAGTAGAAACCTAGATCAGATCAGATAAAGAAACCTAGATTATATTGTCAAAGAAAATGAAAATGTGGTGGTTGTCCTAATTCCAGGAGGTCTCATTTACTAATATGCATATGTTTTGTTGGCTGTTAGGGCAGTCAAAAAAGGATCAAGGACTACAAGACCATAACCGAGGGTCTCCGTCTGCCTCAAATTATTCCGGAAATAATAAACTCCAATGCCTGTGAGTATTACTTATGTGGTTGAACCTTTGGATTTCTTTATTTCTCCATTTATCTCCATCGAGTCTAATGCAGTCATGTGACCTAATTGTGTCATCTGTTTATTTGATTCTACAGTGGACGTCACCAGCCGCTTTGATCGAGTTTTTTGGTTTGGGGATCTCAATTTCCAACTAAAAGAGGACAGAAAAACCTGTGGAATCTCTTCTGCAGAACATCAAAGGAAGAGATATGTCCAGTCTCCTCAAACACGACCATCTGAATGAAGCCAAGAACAACGGTACAGTTACTAGTAGACAGATCTCTATCACTCCTCAGCCATTACCACATACACCTCAACAGATCAATACAAATCACTGTCATGATGGTGGATATGTTCACCACATTCTTATATAGTCCTACAATCATCAGTTCCACATGTTTTTAATGCAAATACTTTTTTTTGTCCTTTCAACTCAAGGGTCCATATTTGTAGGGTTTAAGGAGCACACCATTGAATTCCTTCCTACCTATAAGTTTGACATTGGCACAGACACCTATGATACATCAGAAAAGCAGAGAATTCCATCATACACGGTAAGATATCTTTTTTTTTTGGTCTTCAGAGCTAAAGAAACAATAGACAATAAATTCCATGAAGTATCGCCCGGGTTTGTAAGTTTAAGCTGTGTGGATCCAGAGCAAGACAAATCCTCTAAATAAAGGACCACCACAGCAGCTACCCATCATTAACCCATGATATAATGATAATAAAGTCTTAATATTTGGCAATTTAAATAAATTGGGCCCAGAATTTATCTATATGATGCAATGTAGTAAATAAAAAATGTATAATATGATTTCACTGATATGTTATTTCATGACCTCTACAGGACAGGGTGTTGTATAAGAGCCAATGTGAGGGAGATGTGCGAGTCCTGAGATACGACTCTTGCCCTCTTTTAAAAACATCAGACCATCGACCCGTGTATGGCATCTTTGAAGTAAAGCTCAGGCCTGGTTCAGATAAGTAAGTCATGCTTTCCTCCATGTTGATATGATCCTCTCAGTAGCCGCCATTACTACATGGGCCTTATAGCCAGAGCTCACACTAGGGGGCAGGTGGCTGTATACCTGGGTGACAGCACTGGAGGATTATATGATGCCAAGCTAAACAATTATTGTGTGGTTACCTGCTAACATTATCATATGTCTTACATCAATATATTTCTCATTCCAGCATCCCCTTGGCTGGTGGACGATTTGACCGCAAGGTCTATTTAATGGGTATTAGGAGGAAGTGCCAAAAAACTTAGCTGCCTGTGTTCATGTCCTTACAGCACATAAGGTAAGAGCATTGTAATTGTAATTATGTTTTTGTGAGAATCTTCATCCACTTCTTAGGTCTTCCTTTCTACTATATTAGAATTGTTCCTCTTAGTCCCATAAACATTAAATGGGGCGGTGGGTGCATACTCGACCGCTGCTCCATTCAAGCTCCTCCTCACTTTGAGGGGGGGCGGTGCAGTAAGGATGAATGAGGAGTTCAGGATCCCCATTCTCAGGATTAGTGGGGGTCCCAGTTGAAAGTATTTATGTAATATTATATAATTTGTTTTTTAACCCCTTAAGGACGCAGCCTAGTTTGGGCCTTAAGGCTCAGAGCCCATTTTTCAAATCTGACATATTTCACTTTATGTGGTAATAACGTCGGAATGCTTAAACCTATCCAAGCGATTCTGAGATTGTTTTCTCGTGACACTTTGGGCTTCATGTTCGTGGTAAAATTTGGTCGATATATTCAGTCTTTATTTGTGAAAAATTGCAAAATTTAGAGAAAATTTACAAAAAATAGCATTTTTCAGAATTTAAATGCATCTGCTTGAAAAACAGACGGTTATACCACCCAAAATAGTTACTAGTTCACATTTCCCATATGTCTACTTTAGATTGGCATCGTTTTTTGAACATTATTTTATTTTTCTTGGACGTTACAAGGTTTAGAACATAAACAGCAATTTCTCATATTCTTAAGAAAATTTCAAAAGCCTTTTTTTGAAGGTGCCAGTTCAGTTCTGAAGTGGATTTGAGGGGCCTATGTATTAGAAACCCCCATAAAACACCCCATTTTAAAAACTAGACCCCTCAAAGTATTCAAAACAGCATATAGAAAGTTTTTTAACCCTTCAGGCATTTCACAGGAATTAAAGCAAATTGGAAATGAAATTTGCAAATTTCATTTTTTATGCTGAATTTCAATTTTATTCAATTTTTTTTTAGTAACAGAGAAGGTTTTACCAGAGAAACACTACTAAATATGTATTGTCCAGATTCTGCAGTTTTTAGAAATGTCCCACATGTGGCCCTACTGCGCTCGTGGACTAAAACACAAGCCCTAGAAGCAAAGAAGCACCTAGTGCATTTTGAGGCCTCTTTTTTATTAGAATATATTTTAGGCAGCATGCCAGGTTTGAAGAGGCGTTGAGGTATCAAAACAATGGAAACCCACCAGAAGTGACCCCATTTTGGAAATTACACCCCTCAAGGAATTAATTTATGGTTTTTGTTATCATTTTGACCGCACAGTTTTTTCACAGCACCTATTTGAATTGGGCTGTGAAATGAAAAAAATGATATTTTTTCCAATAAAATGTCATTTTTGATCAAATTTTCTTATTTTCACAGGGAACAACATACCCCATTTTGTTGCCCAATTTGTCCTTAGTGCGGCAATACCCCATTTGTGGTGATAAACTGCCGTTTGGGCCCATGGGAGGGCTCAGAAGGAAAGGAGCGCTATGTGTTTGTTGGAGTCCAGATTTTGCTGGATTGGTTTTCGGGTGCCATGTCGCATTTGCAGAGCCCCAGAGGTATCAAAGCAATGGAAACCCACCAGAAGTGACCCCATTTTGGAAACTACACCCCTCAAGGAATTCATTTATGGTTTTTGTTATCATTTTGACCGCACAGGTTTTTCACAGCACCTATTTGAATTGGGCTGTGAAATGAAAAAAATGATATTTTTTCCAATAAGATGTCATTTTTGATCAAAATTTCTTATTTTCACAAGGAACAACATACCCCATTTTGTTGCCAAATTTGTCCTTAGTGCGGCAATACCCCATTTGTGGTGATAAACTGCCCTTTGGGCCCATGGGAGGGCTCAGAAGGAAAGGACCACCATTTGGCCTACTGGAGCTTTTCTGGTGCTAAGTCATGTGTGCAGAAGCCCCTGAGGTACCAGTACAGTTGAAACCCCCGAGAAGTGACCCCATTTTAAAAACTACACCCCTTAAGACATTCATCTAGAGGTGTAGTGAGCATTTTGACCCCACAGGTACTGTGTAAAAGATAATGCGCAGCAGATGGTGCAGTGTGAGATTTGCAATTTTATATATGTATATGCCATTTCAGTGTCCAATATAGTGTGCCCAGCATGCGCCACGGGAGATATACACCCCTTAAATTGTAATGTGGGTTCTCCTGGGTACGACAATACCCTACATGTGGCTGTTATCAGCTGCCTGGGCATACGGCAGGGCTCAGAAGGGAAAGATGAGGGGGGTAAGCTGTGCGGAGTGCATCAGGGTAAATTAAATATCAAGGGATGTATGATACATTTTAAAACAATCTTTTATACAGAGCCCTGGTTTTTCGGGACACGTGTCACATTGGTATATTGTGTTCTTCCTTATCCCCCTCTTATAGCAGACTCTGCACCTCTTTTGACTCTTTCCCTTTCCACCGGTTTGGGGACCTTCTCCTGGAAAGTGTTGCCCTGGTACGATGCGTGTGGCCTCGCTTCCAGAAGTACTGGGTGCCCCCCCTTCCTGGTCCCTAAAGATTAGATCTTGAAATTCCAGGAAAGTTCCCCTCTGGCCTGCACATCGACGTAGCACATACGCATTGTACAAAGCCATCTGTATGATGTGCCCGGCCAGCTTCTTATACCACACCGCATGGCGCTGTAGGGCTTCAGGACTTGATTTGACAAGTCCATCCCTCCCATGTACCTATTGTACTCCAGGATGCAGTCTGGTTTGGGGGTGGCCTTTCCTTCATATATCCTAAACCTGTAGGTATACCCTGATGCACTCTCGCACAGCTTAGACATCTTCACGCCATACCTTGCCCTCTTACCTGGCAGGTACTGGCGGAATTGAACCCTCCCTTTAAAATGTACCAGGGACTCATCAATAGAAAAACACTTCTCGGGGGTGTATGCTTGGGAAAACCGGGCACTGGAACGGTCTAATAGGGGTCTCCGTTTATACAAACGGTCAAAACTGGGGTCATCTCGGAGTGGGCACGGCTCATTATCAGTATAATGTAAGAAGCGAAGTATTGCCTCATTTTTTTTTTTTTTTAGGTTCCAGTTCATTTCTGAAGTTGCTTTGAGGGGCCCATATATTAGAAACCCCTATCAAACACCCCATTTTAGAAACTAGACCCCTCAAAGTATTCACAACAGCATTTAGAAAGTTTATGAACCCTTTAGGTGTTTCACAGAAATTTAGAGCAAAGTAGAGGTGAAATTTACTCTTTTTATACCATTTTTTTTATAACACAAAAGGATTTATCAGAGAAACACAAATTAATACGTATTGTCCAGATTCTGCAGTTTAGAGAAATATCCCACATGTGGCCCTCGGGCGGTAATGGACTGAAGCACCGGCCTCCGAAGCAAAGGAGCACCTAGCGGATTTTGAGCCCTCTTTTTTATTAGGCACCATGTCCGGTTTGAAGAGGTCTTGTGGTGCCAAAACATTGGAAACCCCCCAAAAGTGACCCCAATTTGGAAACTAGACCCCTTGAGGAATCCATTGTAGTTTTCTTGGGGTGCATGCGGCTTTTTGATCAGTTTTTATTCCATTTTTAGGTGGCGTGGTGACTAATAAACAGCAATTCTACTATTGTTTTTGTATACTTTTTTTTTTACAGCGTTCACCGTGCGCTATAAATGACATATTCACTTTATTCTGCGGGGCGATACGATTACGGCGATACCAGATGTTTATAGTTTTTTTTTATGTCTTATGGCGTTTGCACAATAAAATACGTTTTGTAAACAATCATTCACTTTTTGTGTTACCTTATTCTAAGCGCCATAACGTTTTTATTTTTCAATCAATAAAGCCGTGCGAGGACTTATTTTTTGCGTAACGAACTGTATTTTCCATCAGTACCATTTTTAGGTACATGCGACTTTTTGATCTCTTTTTATTCCATTTTTTGGGAGGTGAAGTGACCAAACAATTGTGATTGTGGTACGGTTTATTAATATTTTTTTTTACGGCGTTCACCGTGCGGGATAAATAACAAAATAATTTTGTAGTTCAGGCCGTTACGGACGCGGCGATACCAATTATGTATAGTTTATTTGTTTGTTTATATATTTTTATTAATAATAAAGGACTGATAAGGGAAAAAGTGGGACTTTTACTTTTATTACTTTTAAAACTTTTATTTTCTTATTTTTACACATCTTTTTTTAACTTTTTTTTAACTTTATTACTTTGTCCCACTAGGGGACTTGAGGGCAGGAGGCCCTGATCGCTATTCTAATACACTGCACTACATGCGTAGTGCAGTGTATTAGAACTGTCAGCTACTCACTGACAGCAAGCATAGTGGGTCCTGACGTTGTCAGGACCCACTAGGCTTCCGTCTATGGCATAGCCGGACGCCATTGTTTGGTGTCCGGTTGCCATAGTCACCATCGCCGGCCGCTATCGCGTAGCAGGCCGGCGATGGCAGCTTAACCCCTAAAAAGCCGCGATCTCTATAGAACGCGGCTTTTAAGGGGTTAATCAGCGGGGACACAGCGATCGGTCCCCGCTGTAGGAGCTGTGACAGCTGCTGAACAAGACAGCAGCGTCACAGCTCCTGTATGTGTCGGGAGGACGGCCGAAACGGCCGTTACTCCCGAGACGTACTATTACGGCATGGAGCGCGAACGATACAGCTGCCATGACGTAATAGTACGTCAAGGAGCGGGAAGGGGTTAAGGAAAAGTCACGTTGACATTACTTGGCATCTTGCAGGACTCCTAAGGAACATTTACCATCTCAGGTGGATAAAACAACAATCCAACCTTTGTGAACATCAGAAAGTTCCTATAACATCCTGAGCAGCGCAGCTCAAGATCAAACCGACTACTCGGATCAACCATCTTTAAGGTTCGTAGTGTAACCCCCAGGACCATTTAGGGAAAATCCACATTAAAACATCTTCTCTATTTTGTGCCTGCTAAGAAACACACATTAGTAGAGCATTAATAGCAAATATTTCTCTTGCAGCATAAACACCAATTCTGTCGTACATGTGGCGAGAACAGCGCTCCCTGTCACCGGAGGAGCCGCCTATGTTACTGATAGAAAGGTAAGTTTCTCTAGATGTGTCCCCTCTCTATATTTGTCATGCAGCCTGAATGATCCATATTTAATAAGATTTTGTGCTTCTCCACCCAGAACAAGTCAGCAGATATCAACATAACATCAACACCAATGCCAATAACAACCGATGGCAGAACCCGCCATCTTACAAGTATTCCAATGCGAGACATAAAATGTCTACATCTGTCACAGACGAGACATAAGTGTGGTTATCGGGGCATCAATGTCACCCAGAAGACCAGGCCCAGAACAAGAGAACATGTCATCTCTTCCTGTGTCTCTGGAATACAGATTTTCCACCCCTTCCTGATACTACAGTATACACTGGGACATATTTTGCTGGATCTTGTATAACATCATCTTTACCATCTTATATTTTGATCCACAAAAACCTTAAATAAAACGTAAACATCATTCGATGAGTGTGACTGGTATCATTAGTGCAGCAAATTGATCAAAACTGTCTAACAGTATAACTGTCCTTATTGCCCATAGCAACCAATCAGAGCTCAGCTTTCATTTCTTAGCCTGGTGTCACGGTCACAGGGTATGTGGACCCACTAGGCCGCTCTGCCGTAGCGGGGAGGCAGCTGACCAGGTCACAGTCTATACGAAAGTCAATAGCAGATAGCAATGCTTGGGTACCTGAACTAGTCCAGGCGGTGGCTGTGGCTTCAGCACGGATGGAGGCTGGTGCGGCAGGTAGCGCCAGATGTGGCGAGCAGTATCCGATGTAGCAGAAGACACTGGACGTGGCAGAAGACACCGGACGTGGCAAACAACACTGGACGTGGCAAACGACACTGGACGTGGCAAACGACAGCAGGTGCAATAGACACGACTCCAAAACTGGTAGGCACAGGAACAAGAACAATACGGAATACAGGAACAGGTAACAGGGCACGGGTAACAACTGGAACGAGGAAACACTAAGGGACCGTTTGCGAGACAGACTGGGATAGACTAACAACGCTCAGGCAAGGATCAGAAGGCCTGGGGCCTTCTTATAGACAAGGAAATCATGGCACTTTGGGTACCTGAACTAGTCCAGAGGGTGGCTGTGGCTTCAGCATGGACGGAGGCGGGTGCGGCAGGTAGCGCCAGACGTGGCGGGCAGTATCCGATGTAGCAGAGGACACTGGACGTGGCAGAAGACACGATGTGGTAGAAGACACTGTACGTGGCAGAAGACACTGGACGTGGCAAACGACACTGGACGTGGCAAACGACACTGGACGTGGCAAACGACAGCAGGTGCAGTAGACACGACTCCAACACTGGTAGGCACAGGAACAAGAACAATACGGAATACAGGAACGGGTAACAGGGCACGGGTAACAAGGCACGGGTAACAACTGGAACGGGGAAACACTAAGGGACTATTTGCGAGACAGACTGGAATAGACTAACAACGCTCAGGCAAGGATCAGAGGGCCTGGGGCCTTCTTATAGACCAGGAAATCATGGCAGTTCATGATGATGACGGAGTGGAAGTGAGCACTGGCGTCTCCTAGGAACCATGGCTGCGGGCGTCGGGAGGTGAGTAACCCCGACGGCCCGTGGCCATGGATGCTACACCTCGTCTGAATAAAAGAAAGCTGTGCTGTGATTGGATGCAATACGTGTATTCAATTAACTTAATGGACCCTTCACAACACACCGGGGGGAAGTTTATTAACTTTTCTATGTCAGTTTACTGGTGTAAAAAAGGTGCAAATACATGGACAGCCAGAAATGCACTGAATTTAATAATAGGCCTCTGCGACTCTTATTATATTAGGCACATCTTTCTACAACTACCTGTATATTAAAACTGGAGTATAATATTCGTTCTCTCACGGTCAACGCTGTAAAAACTAAACTCCACAAACAATGGAGGAATCGCTATTTTTTTCCCAATCCACTCCACAACTGAAATTTTTCGTTTCCCACTATATTACATGGTACAATAAATAGTGCCATGAAAATCTACAAAAAAAAAAATTGCCTTTATACGGCTATATCGGTGGAAAAATGTAAAAGCTATGGCTTTTGGAATGGGTGGAGGAGAGTACTAAAGTGAAAATCCGAAAAACGGCTGCGGCTGGTAGGGGTTAATTCATGAAGCTGGTGGGCTTCATACATAAGAATATAATGTCAGGGGCCCCCCAGGCTATTGCCTGGGGGACACATGGTCGCACGGCCCCCCATAAGTTGTTAATAAAATATGTTTTTTTGCTTGGTATGTTTTTCTCTCCCCCTTTCCCTCTTTTCTCCATTTGTTATTTTATATTAGAATGGTACTTACCATCGTGGTGTCCCCCGGGTAAGCTGTGCTGGTGGCACGAGCCGGTTTCCAGATGTTTCTGTCTCTGGGCAGTTTGGAGTTGGTCCCAGCTGATTGGACCTAGGTCAGCTGTGCAATTGCATGAGCAGGTTCTGGCAGATTCTATCTCCAGGCAGTTTTGTGGAAGGCCAGCTGATTGGTCATTGATAAAATCCTAAAGGCGGGAAAATTGGACATAAAAGGAGCAGTTCATCGTGGTCAAGCAGCCAGTTTTTGAAGATTGGACCGTCGCCATGGATGTCCTGCTGATGGAGCTGATCAGAAGAGCGGAGTCGGAAGGAGGAGAAAACTGGCTGAGGCAATGCCTAGCAGCAGCGCCGTCGAGGGAAGTCGAGGGAAGAAGCGAACTTACTGGGCTGGAAAACGACATAGAGGAAGCAGTGTCTCCTGCTGGGTCGTCGCTCGAGGTGCCGTCATCAGCTGCAGCCAAGAGGATGAAGTCTGCAGCAGAGTCATCACTGAGGGTGGAGCGCAGTTCCGGACGTTCGCTCCAGGTGCCGGAGCTTGAGAGGAGGCGGCCGACCGTGTCATCAAAGAAGGTGGCGCACAGTGCCGGAAGTGCGCAGCAAGTGCCGGCGCAATTGGCTAACCCGCTGGCCAGAAGTTTAGTCAGAGAACGGGAGACAACAGGTTGGTCGGGTACCCCCTCCTGCTCCAAGGATGGTGTGGAGGACACAGTGGAAGCGCCGGCCTCACTGGTTTTAGAGGCGGCGCAGGACTTTTCTTCAGAGCTGCAACCGAGGAAGAGGAGCCGGAAGACTAGGGTGGCTTATTCCCCACCTCCGCCAGTATCAAGGAGAAGAAGAGGTCCCAGGAGTCAACTTTCCTGTCAGCAAGTTTCCCCAGGATCTACAGGCACGCAGCAGGAGGTAGCAGAAGTGGTGCACGACCCAGGACAGGTGGAACAGAGTGGTGAGATGCCAGCTACCCCTTATCTGTCCCACCCCATCCCCCCTCCCCTCAATTCTAATGTAATGTTTGATATTTTAAAATTATTAGCTGATTTGGTCAGTAAGTCGGCTGTTCCTGCTAGTTCCCCCGCTGATGTATGGAAGCATAGTAGTCAGCATTTACAGAATGCTGGTTTTAGTAATATTCCTGTTTTAGAGAAAGGAATTGGTGTTTCGGAAACTTGTTGTAAGGAAGTGATGTCTTGCGATATTTCGCCATTAGGTTTTCATTTACAGCCAGCAATTAAGGAGCGTATTTGGAGGAACGAGTTTATAGATTTATTTTCTTTATTACCATCCGCGAAGGAGACTCTTGTCAAGCAGGATGGTAAGTCTGATAAAGATGAGGATAAAAAATTTTCTCCTCCTAAGTCTTTCTTTAACTGGCTACAGGCGTTCTGTATCTATGCTTCAGTTTTAGGGGAAAAGTCTTTCATTAATTCTAGTAATTTATTTCAGCATGTAGACATTATTCTTGAGGCTTACCGCCAGTTTGGTGGTTTAGCATGGTACAATTATGATGAAATGTTTCGCCAGAAGATGGCAGTGTACCCTTCATTGAAATGGGGCACTAAGGATGTTGGTTTGTGGCTTAGTTTAATGCTTCCACAAAGGTCAGTGCCCAAGCAGCAGCCTAGTTCTCAGAATACGTTGAGGAAAGGAGTTTGCTTTGCTTATAATGAAGCTCAGTGTAAATGGTTAAACAATTGTCGGTATAAACATGAATGTTCCTTTTGTGGGGGTTCGCACCCAATGTGTCGCTGTTTTAAAAGAGCAAACCAGTCTCAACCCCCTAGTTCCAAAGAACAGTTATCCAAAAGCATGGACGCCAGTGAAATTAATAAGAATGGCGCCTTGGCTAGAAATGTTCCCAGACAGGGAGAAAGCTAATTTAATTTTTAACGGTTTTAAGTTTGGTTTTGATATCCCTTCTTTCAAAGGATCTGGTTGTTGCTGGGTGGATAATTTGAAATCCATCCAGCAGCATAAGGATATTGTGCATCAGAAAATCCTGAAAGAGCTTGAAACTGGCAGGATCGCTGGTCCTTTTATACATCCGCCGTTTACAAACTTTAGACTTTCACCTTTAGGAATTGTCCCTAAGAAGGAATTTAATTCATTCCGTTTAATACATCACCTTTCTTACCCGTTTAAGGCTTCATTAAACGATGATGCTGACAAGTCTAAAGCGACAGTACACTATGCTTCGTTTGATCAGGCTGTCTCTTTATTGAGACAGTTTGGTCAAAATGCTTTTTTAGCAAAAGCTGATATCAAATCAGCTTTCCGTTTACTACCAGTTAACCCTGCAGGTTTCAACTCTCTAGGTTTTCAATTTGAAGGTGATTATTTTTATGACAAATGTTTACCAATGGGTTTTTCTTTATCTTGTTTCTATTTTGAGGCATTTTCATCCTTTTTACATTGGGTAGTGCAGAAGCAAATTCCGGATGGAGGTGTTCTGCACTATCTTGATGACTTTTTGTTTATAGGTGATGCTAGTTCTGAGTTATGTTATTCCTTATTGTTAAAATTTGTCGAGTTTATGAAATTTTTTGGTGTTCCGTTAGCTGAAGAGAAGACTGTGTTTCCATGTAGGTCATTAGAATTTTTAGGTATTAGAATAGATTCTGAGAGAATGGAATTTAGTTTACCAGAGGAAAAATTGTTAAAGTTAAGGGTTTCTTTAGTCAGTATGTTAGCTAGGAAGAAATGTTCATTACGTGATATGCAGTCACTGTTAGGGTTGTTGAGCTTTGCCTCTAGAGTTATTCCTATGGGAAGAGTTTTTTCAAAGCGGCTGTATTTTTCAACAAGGGGTCTTAAGTCACCTAGGTCCCATATTAGGTTAACGGTTCAGCTAAAAGAAGATTTAGCTGTATGGCTAGAATTTTTATCTAAATTTAATGGACGCAGTTGCTGGCAGTTTAATTTTGAGGATTCTGACTCTTTGTCTTTATTTACGGATGCAGCCGGTAGTATGGGCTACGGGGCATTCTTTAATGGTCAATGGTCGGCTGAGTTATGGCCCAGTGCTTGGCGTGTAAGCAAAGTTACTTCAAATATTGTCTTATTGGAATTATTTCCGGTTTTGGTAGCCATAGTTGTATGGGGTCATTATTTTAAGAATAGGAGAATTTTGTTGTTTACGGATAACAAAGGTGTGGTCTTTGCAATGAACACATTATCTTCAAAATGTGAATTAGTAGTTAAGATATTAAGACATTTAACTTTATGTTGTCTGAAGTTGAACATCTGGTTGAAAGCTAGCTATATAGAAGGAAAAAAGAATGATATAGCAGATTCATTATCTCGTTGTCAGTGGCGGAGGTTCAGAACGATGGCACCAGAAGCGGAGCTTTGTGGAATTCCGTGTCCTCCTCATTTATGGAATCTGATTTGGGACTAATCTATGTTAATATTCAGAGATCCTTGGCTCCAAGAACATGGGCTGATTATTCAGCTGCTTGGAAGGAGTGGGTTAATTTCTGTGTTAATGAGAACTGTAATTTCTTTCATAATGAGGTAGGTCTAGTTTTAAAATTTGTATGTAGCCTGATTAGTAGGAGGCTGTCATTTGCCTCCATTTCTAAGTCTCTGGCAGGCATCTCTTTCTTTCTTAAATTAAACAGTTGTCCGGCTATTTCTTCGCTCTTCCCAGTTAAGCAGCTTTTGAAAGGTTACCATAGGTCAGCTCCGGTTGTGGAAAGACGAAGGCCTATTTCATTAGATTTGTTGTTAAAATTATTCAATGTGTTACATTTAGTTTGTTTTAGTAAGTTTGAAGTGTGTTTGTTTAGAACAGCATTTGTGTTAATGTTCTTTGCAGCCTTGAGAATAAGCGAACTGGTGGCAGAGAGTAAAGTTTCAGTCCCGGGCCTTTCATTTCAGGATGTTAGTTGCAAAATTGACCATGTTTTGTTATTGTTAAAAAAATCTAAGACAGATCAATTAGGAAAAGGTCGTTTGGTTAGAATTAATCAGTTTTCGGGTTCTGTTCTTTGCCCAGTTTCTAATGTTAAACATTGGTTGTCAATCAGGCCGAGTCTTGGGGTTGCTTTCCTGATTCATCAGAATGGGGATCAGCTGTCCAGATTTCAGTTTAACTCTGTTTTGAAGAAATGTTTGAAGTCCCTGAAGTTGGAGCATTTAAAAATATCCTCCCATTCGTTTAGAATAGGTGCAGCTACGGAAGCTGCACAGTTAGGAATTGATGAAGGGATTATAAAAAGAATTGGAAGGTGGGAGTCTAATAGATTTAAACTTTATGTTCGACCAGACTTGTTAGTAGTGTAATTATATATCCACAGGTAAGCGTTTGGTTGTTTGGATCCTTGGCCACTCTTTTATATTTTGGGCACAGAAGAGAGCCGCGAGAAGGTCCTATACAGAAAATTTGTCTATGGATCCGCTAGTTTTTTCGTTTTTTTGGCATGGGGTAAGGGGTTTGCAATGGAAGAACGTGTTTTCTTTAGTTAAATCACTGAGTTCTTATTGGCCGGATCCGAATTTAATTATCATCCATGCTGGAGGCAATGACCTAGGTAAAGAAAAGACTTTGGACTTACTTTGGGAAATGAGAAGGGATATAGCCTTGATAAAATGTCTTTTCCCTGACGCTACTATTTCCTTTTCAGTGATTATTCCAAGACTGCTATGGTCCTCTGGAAATTATAAGTTTTTGAATCGAATCCGTAAAAGGATTAATAGAGCCATGTCTAAATACATGTCGGTCCTCGGTGGTCTTTCTTATAGACACAGTGACCTTGAAGACCTCACAGACGGGCTGTTCAGAAATGATTGTATACATCTTTCTGATGTGGGTATCGACATTTTCAATTTGGGCCTGCAGAATTTAATTGAAGAATGGCTGCGGTGTTTTGGGGGGGCCATGTCTTGGTAATGTCATGGCTTGTGGGGTTTGTCACCCAGCTAATGCTGGGTGGACTTGGTTTTTATTGGTCAAAATATTTATATTTTATTATTTATTCGATTATTTATGGTTATTCTCTTCGAATTATTTTATCTTAGGTTACCCTTAATAAACACCGTGGCCATTTTTATCCAAAGAAACTGTTGTCATGTTTTATTTCATTTTGATTGAGTATTGTGGGGTTTGTGCTACCATGTCAGGGGCCCCCCAGGCTATTGCCTGGGGGACACATGGTCGCACGGCCCCCCATAAGTTGTTAATAAAATATGTTTTTTTGCTTGGTATGTTTTTCTCTCCCCCTTTCCCTCTTTTCTCCATTTGTTATTTTATATTAGAATGGTACTTACCATCGTGGTGTCCCCCGGGTAAGCTGTGCTGGTGGCACGAGCCGGTTTCCAGATGTTTCTGTCTCTGGGCAGTTTGGAGTTGGTCCCAGCTGATTGGACCTAGGTCAGCTGTGCAATTGCATGAGCAGGTTCTGGCAGATTCTATCTCCAGGCAGTTTTGTGGAAGGCCAGCTGATTGGTCATTGATAAAATCCTAAAGGCGGGAAAATTGGACATAAAAGGAGCAGTTCATCGTGGTCAAGCAGCCAGTTTTTGAAGATTGGACCGTCGCCCACCCTCCCGCCCTATTGTTCTTAAATTCCTTCACGTCACGTTGTTTGTTAGAGGGGTTTGTCACCCAGCTAATGCTGGGCGGACTTGGTTTTTATTGGTCAAAATATTTATATTTTATTATTTATTCGATTATTTATGGTTATTCTCTTCGAATTATTTTATCTTAGGTTACCCTTAATAAACACCGTGGCCATTTTTATCCAAAGAAACTGTTGTCATGTTTTATTTCATTTTGATTGAGTATTGTGGGGTTTGTGCTACCATGTGAGAGGCCAATGTGGTTACTGTTGTGATACCGCCATAAATAGGGAAACCGCCGCTTATCTTCTATCAATCACATTATCTCACCCGTTGAGTATGATGAAGACACTAACAGAACATTAAAACGTGGATATTGGGCGAGTCTTTATCTTTACAATTAACTCGCTGACAGAAATAAAAAGACTTAAAGCGCTGCCGTTTCAAAGAAACCAAATCACCCCATAAGGCCCCATGCACATGACCGTATTTTTGTCCACCCGTAAATACTGGCATAAATACGGGTCCTCGGTCACACGTATTCGACCCGTATTCCACCCGTATTTACGGGCACGTTTTTGGCTGCAAAATTGCACTGCACTAATCGGCAGCCCCTTCTCTCTATCAGTGCAGGATAGAGAGAAGGGACAGCCCTTTCCGTAATAAAAGTAAAAGAAATTCATACTTACCCGGCCGTTGTCTTGGTGACGCGTCCCTTTCTTGACATCCAGTCCGACCTCCCTGGATGACGCGGCAGTCCATGTGACCACTGCAGCCAGTGATTGGCCTGTGATTGGCTGCAGCGGTCACATGGGCTGTAACGTCATCCCAGGAGGCCGGACTGGAGGAAGAAGCAGGGAGTTCTGGGTAAGTATGAACGTCTTTTTTTTTTTTTACAGCTTTATCTATATTGTGATCGGTAGCAACTGTCCAGGGTGCTGAAACAGTTACTGCCGATCGTTTAACTCTTTCAGCACCCTGGACAGTGACTATTTACTGACGTCGCCTAGCAACGCTCCCGTAATTACGAGTGCACACACGTAGTCACCCGTAATTACGGGAGCCCCATAGACTTCTATTGGCTGCCCGTGCCGTAATTACGGCCTGAAATAGGCCATGTTCTATCTTTTTCAACAGCACGGGCACCTTCCCGTAAGCATACGGGGAGGTACCCGTGACCAATAGAAGTCTATGGGGCCGTAATTACGGGAGTTTTTACGGTCATGTGCATGGGGCCTAAATCTGTAATGTCACTATTTTTCTGTTTGAGATGGAATAAATCATTTCCTTTCCATACACATTTATTTGTGTATTTGTGTGTGTGTGTGTGTGTGTGTGTGTGTGTGTGTGTATATATATATATATATATATATATATATATATAAAGCAGAGGATTGGAGCAACACTGTGAACAAATGCCTGACTAGGCTGGTGCAAAGCTTCAAAAATAAAGGTGTGACCTCTCCTTATGTGTTAGATATCCAAAAAAGAGAACTCAAATACAGTGACTTGAAAATGCCTTCATAGAGGAGATGAAACGTTGTGGTTCCATGTTGGATGAATAAATTCACTTTATTTGAGTGCTGCTTCACGTTCTCTTTTTTGGATATATATATATATATAAAATGTATAACATATAACCGCTTGTTGCTTTATTAAAACAAACACAAAAACTGTCATTGGTTTGGTCCGAGCCTACCCTTGTAGTTTACCTAGTGGTACAAACCAGTTGGCAGCTTCTGATTGGACGCTTTGAGTGATCTCATCCTCAGAGCTCCTCTGCACCAGCCGTCTCCATGGAACTGCAGGTGTCAGTTGAGCGGATAATAGACAGTGAGAGACTTGAGATCTGTGTAAGAGACGATGTTTAGGGACGGTCTTAGGTGTGTGTGACCTGTACGAGTGCACGGGGCGCTGCACCCTCCCAGCATGTAGGGGGCACCACTGGGCTCTGCCCCTATTCTGTCCTCTCCTCCTCGTTACACACACTAAGGAAACAAGAGCCGAGGAGCAAGAGCAGAGGAGGAAGCTTCGTCACAGCCCGTCCTGCAAGAAACCTGTGATCCTGTCAGCAAGAAGAGATGTAAGTGTCTATGTGTGTGTATGTGTCTCTGTGTTCGTGTGTGTATATGTTCCAGTATGTGTGTGTGCAGGGGCGGACATACCGCATGTGCAGCCGGTGCAGCTGCACAAGGGCCCCGCGTGGGAAGGGGGCCCGTTCCTCTGCTGGCCGACTCAGTTCTCAGCTGCGCGATGCTGAGGACTGAGACAGAGGCCCGTGGACCACTGGCGTAGCTATAGGGGTCGCAGCGGTCGCAATTGCGACCGGGCCCCGAAGCCAGGGGGGCCCACGGCCCCCCGCACCACATCAATAAAAAGTTACTATAGTAACTCGGGCCGCGGGCCCCTGTTACTATAGTAACATACTTTACTTACCTTCCTGGTTCCGGATCGCAGCGGAGGTCCTGACGTCAGGCGCTGTGCGCAGCACATGACGTCACAGCGCTATGCGCCGCGCACAGCATCGAGACGACAGAACTCCCGCCGCGGCCGAAGAGGAAGGTAAGATAGCCCTGACTGGCGGGGTCCGACTCCTGGGACCCGCCAATCAGCTGTTTTGAAGGGGCCGCAGCACTCGTACGAGAGCTGCTCCCCTTCATTCCTGTCACTTCATTCCGGTCACACTGTGAATCGGTTTCGGCGATTCACAGTGTGGGCGAGTAGTGAAATGAAGGGGAAGCAGCTCTCGTACGAGTGCTGCGGCCCCTTCAAAACAGCTGATTTGCGGGTCCCGGGCGACACATCAGCTATTGATGGCCTATCCTGAGGATAGGCCATCAATGTTTAGGGACTGCACAACCCCTAAGCCTACGATGTAGCAGGCTTAGGGGGCCCATGAGACAGGATCACAGATTGTGTGATGCTGTCTGCTGGGCCCTGTATCTAAGCCAATCACATGGTAGGCTTAGATACATGGCCCATGCGTGATCCTGTCTGCTGGGCCCTGTATCTAAGCCTACCACACTGTAGGTTTAGATACAGGGCCCCAGCACACAGTAATCTTATACTGTATAAGATTACTGTCTGCTGGACCCTGTATCTAAGCCTACCTTGTGGTAGGCTTAGATACAGGGTCCCACAGACAGTATCACACATGGGCCCTGTATCTAAGCCTTAGGGTATGTGCACAGACACTAATTACGTCCGTAAGTGACGGATGTATTTCGGCCGCAAGTACCGGACCGAACACACTGCAGGGAGCCGGGCTCCTAGCGTCGTACTTATGTACGACGCTAGGAGTCCCTGCCTCGCTGTGGGACAACTGTCCTGTACTGTAATCATGTTTTCAGTACCGGACAGTTGTCCGGCAGCGAGGCAGGGACTCCTAGCGTCGTACATAACTATGATGCTAGGAGCCCGGCTCCCTGCAGTGTGTTCGGTCCGGTACTTGCGGCCGAAATACGTCCGTCAATTCCGGACGTAATTAGTGTGTGTGCACATACCCTAACACATGTGTTACTAATCATTTTTTGTGTGTTTTCTTACAGGTTCGGTCGTTGGACTACGGCGGATTCCAGGACTACTTCGATGACAGCTTTTTTTTTTATTAATAAAATGGTTAATGAGGGTTGTGTTTTTTTTTTTTATTTCAATAAAATATTTTTTCTATGTCTTTGTGGTTTTTTTTAAACTATATTACTACCGCCTTAGTAATGGCCGCCGGCTGATTGACAGCATCCATTGCTAAGGCAGGGCTTAGTGTTATCCGGTGCAGAGGCTAACACTAACCCCCTTTATTACCCCGGTACCCACCGCCACCAGGGGTGCTGGGAAGAGCCGGGTACGATCCAGTACCTGACCATCTGTAGTGATGGTCGGCCACTGGGGTGGCCGCAGGCTGGTATTATCAGGAGGGGAAAGGCCAGATACAGTGGCCCTTCCTACCCTGGTGATGCTAGGCTGCTGCTGCTTTATTGTATCTGGCTGGTTATGAAAATGGGGGGGACGCCACGTCATTTAAAAAATAATTGGAAAGAACGATGTCGGGTCCCCCCCAATTTTCATAACCAGCCAGATACAACACAGCAGCAGCAGGCAGCATTACAAGGGTGGGAAGGGCCACTGTTTTTGGCCTTCCCCAGCCTAATACTACCAGCCTGCGGCCACCCCGGTGCCTGCCCGTCACTACAGCTGGTCGGGTACTGGTTTGTACCCGGCTCTTCCCAGTACCCCTGGTGGCGGTGGGTACCGGGGTAATAATGGGGGTTAGTGTAGACTCTGCACCGGCTAACATTAAGCCTCGCCTTAGTAATGGAGGTTGTCAATCAGCCAGCGGCCATTACTAAGGCGGTGATAATAAAGTTTAAAAAGATACAAGCACATAGAAATTTTTTTTATTGAAATAAAAACACAACCCTCATTAACCATTTTATTGAGAATAAAAAAAACGCCGTCATTGAAGTCCTCGTATCCGAAGTCCAACAACCGAACCTGTAAAAAAAACACAAACACACAAAAATAATCAGTAACACATAAAGAAGCAAAATTATTATTCTTACCTTTCCTGGGTCCAGCGCTGGAGCCGCAATGTCAGCGAGCTGGGCCCTGTATCTAATCCTATCATGTGTGATACAGTCTGCTGAGCTGTGTATCTAATCCAATCATGTATGATACTGTGCTGGGCCCTATATCTAATCCGATCATGTGTGATACTGTCTGCTGAGCCACTGTATCTAATCCTATCATGTGTGATACTGTCTGCTGAGCCACTGTATCTAATCCTATAATGTGTGGTACTGTCTGCTGAGCCACTGTATCTAATCCTATCATGTGTGATACTGTCTGCTGAGCCACTGTATCTAATCCTATCATGTGTGGTACTGTCTGCTGAGCCACTGTATCTAATCCTATCATGTGTGGTACTGTCTGCTGAGCCACTGTATCTAATCCTATCATGTGTGATACTGTCTGCTGGGCCACTGTATCTAATCCTATCATGTGTGATACTGTCTGCTGAGCTGTGTATCTAATCCTATCATGTGTGATACTGCCTTCTGAGCCACTGTATCTAATCCTATCATGTGTGATACTGTCTGCTCAGCCACTGTATCTAATCCTATCCATAGTTTATAGGGTCGTAGTGCTATAGATATGCTATGCTGTCTCCTATACACACACTTTTTTTTGGGGCGGACACATATGTATTGGGGCTATTTCCCGGACATTTTAAGCCCTGAGGGTATGTTCACACGGCAGCGTCTGTTACGGCTGAAATTACTGTGCTGTTTTCAGGAGAAAACAGCACCGTAATTTCAGCCGTAATGGCATGTGCAGGCGTCTTTTGCTGCGTCCACTACGGAAGTAATTGAAGCTGGTTTTCCATGGAGTCCATGGAAAACGGCTCCATTTACATCTGAAGAAGTGACAGGCAGTTTTTTACGCGCCGCCTTTCGACAGCGGCGCGTAAAAAAAAATGACCATCGGCACAGAACATCGTAAGACCCATTCAAATGAATGGGCAGATGTTTTCCGACGCTTTTGAGCCGCATTTTCGGATGTAATTCAATGCTAAAACGCCCAAATTACGTCCGTAAATAGTGTGTGTGTGAACCCAGCCTTAGTGACGCCCCGGCTGCTAGTGCTGCATTGTTGGGTCACTTAGGAGACCCAGCGATGCAGCTGAAAGCGGACCGTCGGCCATGAGAAGTTTGCGGGGTGGGGGGGGGGGGCCCTGGCACATTATCTGCACAGGGGCCTTTTGCAGTCTGTGTCCGCCACTGTGTGTGTGTGTGTATATATGTGTATATATGTCTCTATGTTAGTGTGTATATATGTGTGCCTCTGTGTGTATATATGTGTGGGTATAGTTATCAGAGTGTGATATCTGTGGTGTTACATAGGACTGCAGGTGACATCTACTACATTATCTGTAATCAGAGAGTTATCACTGTGTTATCTGTAGTGTTACATAGGACTGCAGGTGACATCTACTACATTATCTGCACAGTGTATATATGGGTATGTATGTGAATGTGTGTTTGTGTTTGTATATATGTTCCTGTGTGTGTGTGTGTGTGTGTGTATATATTCCAGAATGTGTATATATATATATATTTGCCTGTTTGTCTAAATATGTCCCTCCTATGTATGTGCAGTATATATGTTCCAGTATGTGTCTATATATGTGGTTAATTTTTGGTTTGTGGAGGGCGGCAAGAGAGAATCCCGCACTGGGCGCCATCCAACCTAAGGCCGGCCCTGACGGTATTTATATATAAGTGAGCGCAAATATGGCAGCTAAGAGCTTTTATAATGTGACATCTAGTCATGAAATCCATGAAATATGGACAGAACCGGAGGAAAGTCTCTCAGCTTATGTGAAGCAGTAAATGACTCTACAACTTGTAATGTTTATACAAGGACCTTCCCAAGAAACGTTCCTCATCCTCTGTTGTAATATTATACAATGAGCGGACCTGACGTTCTATCTGGTAATGATTGTTACTTCACGGTCCAGTCACTAGTACAGCTGTAAGGAAGGCGAGGACTACAGGCAGGAGAAGAACACAGAGACATAAGACACTAAGGGGGGGGGGGGTCATTTGTCAACTCTTCTACGCCAGGCGTAGAAAAGTCGCAAAAGGGATTAAAAGTCTCATTTTTGATGCAAATTGCAATTTTTGCCCTTTTTTTGCGCCACTTTCCACACTTTTGTAGAAATGGGGCGTGGTCGAGGGGAAAAGGGCGTGGCCACTGAGCCAACAAATTTATTATGATTCTCCCAGAAAAGTGGCATAAATTATAGTGGAAATCTACGCCAGCTCCTCGCTAATGTATATTTCACTCCATGGGGCATAGCAAGGTAGAGGCCCGCGCTGGACCTCGCAGATCTGGCACAGTTTAGAATTTTCTGTAAAAGCAGAATGAGCCATTACAGAAGAGAGAAAGCAGAATACATTGGGACCCTAAAGAGGTCAGGAGCTTTAAATTGTTTGGGTTTTCCGGAAAAAATCATCTTCTGTGCGTGAATATAACCTTAAAGAACCAGTTCCTGTTGTTCAACCCCTTAACTGCTTCCCGCAAAATGTTGTGTCAGATATGTCATAGTGCGAGGGGTGATGTACGGAGCGCTCACGCGCTGTGCGTGCACCATGCGCTGCGGCTGTCAGCTGTGTATTACAGATGACATCCGGGACTAACGGCCAGAAACGGTGATCGCGCTGATTTCTGGCTGTTTAACCCCTCAAATGCTTTGGTCAATCACGACGGCAGCATCTGAGGTGTTAAAAAGAGGGGGCGGCCCCCTCTGACAGCTCGTCACCCCCACCCGCAATGAGATCGCAGGGTCACTATGGTTGTCATGGCAGCCCAGGGCCTAGTGGAGGCCCCCAAGACTGCCTTCACTCTGCCTCTCCTAAGTCCTGCATGTGGCAGGGCTTAAAGTGTAGCTAAACGTTTAAGAAACTTCTGACATGTCATAGTGACATGTCAGAGGTTTTGATTGGTGGGGTTCCGAGCACTGAGACCCCCACTAATCGCTAAAATGAAGCAGCTGAAGTTCTCGTGTGAGCGCTCAGCCGCTTCGTGTCTGTTCGGCTTTTTCCGGAAACCAATGTATCGGAGAAAGTCTAAGAGCCCGTACCAAGCGCTTCAGCTCCGTACTTTTAGCGATAGGTGGGGTCTCGGTGCTTGGACCTCCACCAATCAAAACATCTGACATGTCACTATGACATGTCAGAAGTTTGTTAAACGTTTAGCTGCACTTTAACAGAAGCCTGTGGAAATGACAATATACTGCAATACATTAGTATTGCAGTGTATTGTACCAGCGATCTAACAATCGCTGGTTCATGTCCCCTAGCAAAAAAAAGGCAAATATAGTTTTTAGTAAGGAAAAAAGAACAAATTAAAAGTTAAAAAAAAAACACCTTTTCCCAGTTTTCCTCTAAAGTAATGTAAAAAATAAAAAAAAGTTAACAAAATTGGTATAGCTGTTTCTGAACTATTCAAATATAGCGTTATTTAACGCGCATGGTGAACCCAAAAATATTTAAAACCCCAAAATTGCTGTTTTTTGGTCAACTTAGCTCTTAAAAAAAATGTAATAAAAAGTGATCAAAAAATTGCATGTACAAAAAAATGGTACCTATAAAAACTAGAGCTCGTCCCACAAAAAATACGCATCACACCGCTCAATCGATGAAAAAATAAAAACCGTATGGCTCTTAGAATGTGGCTACACCAATAAAAAAATTTTACCAAAAAGTTTTTTTTCTTTGAAAGTAGTGTAATTTAAGAAAACCTATATAAATTGGTATCTCCACAATCGTATTGAGCCACAGCATGTAGTTCCGTTTTCATTTTTACCGCACGGTGAAATCTGTAAGAACGAAACCCAAAAAGCCATGAAGGGATCGCAGTTTTTTCCAATTTCAGCACGCAAATAATTTTTTTTCCGTTTACCAGTGTATTGTATGGTACTTTAGATGCTACTAATAGAAACTACGACGCCTCCCGTAAAAAATAAGCCCTCAAAGTCTATTAAAATGGCTTCGGCCTGAAGAGGTTATACAAGCCATTTTTCATTTGTCACTCGCCTTCCTAGAGTCATAACTTTTTTATTTTTACCTCTATGGAGTGGTGTGTGAAGGATTATTTTTTTGCGAGAGGAGTTGTCGTTTCTTAGGCACCATTTAAAGTACCATACAATGGGTGAATTTGAGAAAACTGAGCTTCCTCCATGTTTTTGGGGTTTAGTTTTTACTGTACACACTTACCTTCTCTTAAGGTAAAAGTAGATTTAACATCTACTTTTACCATTAAGAGGCTCTGTCACCAGATTTTGCAACCCCTATCTGGTATTGCAGCAGATCGGCGCTGCAATGTAGATAAGAGTAACGTTTTATTTTTAAAAAAAAACAAGCATTTTTGGCCAAGTTATGACCATTTTTGTATTTATGCAAATGAGGCTTTCTAAAGTCCAACTGGGCGTGTATTGTGTGCGTACATCGGGGCGTGTATTATGTGTGTTACATCGGGGCGAGTATTATGTGTGTTACATCGGGGCGTGTTTACTTCTTTTACTAGCTGGGCGTTCTGACGAGAAGTATCATCCACTTCTCTTCACAACGCCCAGCTTCTGGCAGTGCAGACACAGCGTGTTCTCGAGAGATCACGCTGTGTCGTCACTCACTTCCTGCCCCAGGTCCTGCATCGTGTCGGACGAGCGAGGACACATCGGCACCAGAGGCTACAGTTGATTGTGCAGCAGCATCGGCGTTTGCAGGTAAGTCGATGTAGCTACTTACCTGCAAACGCTGATGCTGCTGCAGAATCAACTGTAGCCTCTGGTGCCGATGTGGCCGACACGATGCAGGACCTGGGGCAGGAAGTGAGTGACGTCACAGCGTGATCTCTCGAGAACACGCTGTGTCTGCACTGCCAGAAGCTGGGTGGTAACGAAGAGAAGTGGATGATGCTGATTCGTCAGCATCATACACTCCCATTCCCAACGCCCAGCTAGTAAAAGTAGTAAACACGCCCAGATGTAACACACAATACACGCCCAGATGTAACACACATAATACACGCCCCGATGTACGCACATAATACACGCCCAGTTGTACTTTTACTGTAAACACGCCCAGTTGTACTTTTGCAAGCCTCATTTGCATAAATACAAAAATGGTCATAACTTGGCAAAAAATGCTTGTTTTTTAAAAATAAAAACGTTACTCTTATCTACATTGCAGCGCCGATCTGCTGCAATAGCAGATAGGGGTTGCAAAATCTGGTGACAGAGCCTCTTTAAAGGGGTTGTCTGAGATACCAAAATTTTTTCAAAAACTGTGTCATACATTACCCCTTATACAGACAACCTAAATAAAGCATTATTTAAAAAAAAACTTCTACTTAGCACATTTCTGCTTTGAGTTTAGCACGGCTTGTTTACATGCAGTTCAGCTCTGGTTTGTTGATCTTTCCTTGTGAGGAAACTTTTTTCCCGTGCATGCTCCTTGCAGGCTGCAATGAGCGTGCACGTACCTTCCAAGAGTTCACGTGAGCTGTCCCTGCTCCTCCCCGCTGACATCCTTCACTGGACTTGTCTTCTTGCTGACATTCTTGAAGGACGGTGACCGTTCTCCCCCCATTATGTTTTCACATTGATGTTTTCTTTCTCTTTTCAGGTCTATAAACCTCTTCGTGTCTCCCTCACCCTCGTCCACCCTCTTCTATCTCATGTCTCTCTCCACTAAGGCCATGTTCACACAGAGTTTTTTTGCAGGAAAAATATCTGCCTCAAAATTCCGTCTTGAAGTTTGCGGCAGATTTACCTCTCCCTGCACGTTGATTTTTGCGTCATTTTTCCCGGAATTTTTTGTGCGCTTTTTGCGGCTTTCTTTGTGTTTTTGTTTGCCGCTTTGTTCGGGTCGTTTTTCGCTTAGTTTATCTTGGCGTTTTTTGCTGTGTTTTCCGTTGCGTTTATCGTAGCCTTTTTCGCGTAGTTTATCGTTTCTTTTTTTGTGTCGTTGTTTGCGGCTATTTTTGCTGCTTTTTTCGTTGCGTCTTTCGTGGCGTTTTCCCCGTTGTTTTTCGCTGCGTTCTTTGCCTCTTTTTTCGCGTCTTTTTCGCAGTGTTTTCCGTGGCGTTTATCGTAGCCTTTTTTGCGTCGTTTTTCGCCTCTTTTTTTGCGTCGTTGTTTGCGGTTTTTTTCTGGGTTTTTCGTTGCGTATTTCGTGGCGTTTTCCCTGTCGTTTTTTTGTGGCGTTCTTTGCCTCTTTGTTTGCGGCTTTTTTCGCGGCTTTATTTGCGATGTTTTTCGCGGCGTTTATCGTAGCCTTTTTGGCGTTGTGTTTTGCGTCTGTTTTTTGTGGCGTTTTTCGCCCGCGGCAATTGAGCGCCGCAGGCATAAAACAACGCGAAATACGCTTTCTCTGCCTCCCATTGAAGTCAATGGGCGGTCAGAGGCGTAAACGCCCGAAGATAGAGCATGTCGCTTCTTTTTCCCGCAAGGCAGTTTTACTGCTCGCGGGAAAAAGACGCCGACGCCTCCCATTGAAATTAATGGTACGCATTTTCGGGCCGTTTTTGACGAGTTTTGCAACGCTGTTTCCGCTTTAAAAAAACTTGTCAAAATACTCTGTGTGAACTTAGCCTAATGCTGCCTCCGTTATTGTACTTCATGTACCATTCCTGCTCCTGCACTTTGTGTTGTGAGGAGGAGTCATTTTATTACATAGATGACACACTACCCCTCCCCCACCTGTACCTAGCGCTATTGTAACTTATCGGAGTAGTGGAATCCCACTATGGTCGGGGATTCTGCTCCTGCACGCTTTGCTTGGACATAGACCTAGGCAGAGACATGAAGCAATCCGTTGTGGACCGGAATCATAGTGGCGCTGTCTACCTAAGGGCGGATTTACACGAACGCCATATACGTCCGTGCAACCCGCGTGTTTTTCACACGTGTGGCACGGACCTATGCAAGTCTATGGAGCAGTGCAGACTGTCATTGATTTTTGCGCAGCGTGATTCCGCTGCGTATAACTCACGACATGTTCTATATTCCGGCGTTTTGCGCGATTCACGCACCCATTGAAGTCAATGGGCGCGTGAAAACCACGCATTGCCGCATGGAAGCACCTCCGTGCGAACTGGCTGTTTTGCACAACAGCTGTCAAAAGGATGAATGTAAACAGAAAAGCACCACGTGCTTTTCTGTTTACAAACATCCAAATGGCGTGTCATAATGATGGCGGCTGCGCAAAAACCACGCATATGACGCTGCCTCACGGAGCAGGTAAGTGGCTTTTGCGCAGGCAAAATGCCACGTGTTTTGCCTGCGCAAAAACGCCACGTTGGTCTGAATCAGGCCTTCTACACATTTTTAGGCAAGTTAGTTCAGACATTGATGGGAACTCCGCTGCGGACGATAGGCAGCGGTGCAGAAATTTCAGGCCGCAGCATGCACTGTCTGTTGCGGAGAAGTGGAATGGCACAAAGTATTTCAGCCTTTGCAATGCAAAAACCGAAATCAGTGGCAGGTCCGCTGTGTTTTCTGCAACGTCTGAATTACCTGTCAAAACTGCAAATATTGGTGCAGATTCGTTGCGTACTTTCCCCTAAATCTGCAACAACATTTGAAGCATAAAAACTCTGCCACGTCTGAACGTGCCCTAATAATAACAGCCAGCGCTGTGGCCACCACAGTATTAGCGATGGTCCGCTACTGGATGTTACCCAGGTATGCTATTCCCGGTGCCCCTGGTGGCGGAGGGTAACAGGGTCATAGTGATGGTTAGTGTTCGTCCAGCCCCGTCTTATGCCTCATGCACACTTGCGTGTAAGATTGACGCCCGTGAGAAACGCGTATGAATGGGGTCAGTTTGTGTGCGTTCTGCATCAGTGTGCTTAGCAAGTGGCATGCGTTTTTCACGCACTCAGAAAGGCCATTTTTTTGTTACAACAAATTGCAGCATAAATCACGCAGCAAACACGCTTGTTTGGTTCATGGTTTTCACGCATGCGTCTACTTTAATGTGAGTGTAGGTGCATGATAACGCGCCAATAGAGGACATGCAGTATGTTTCACGCAGCGGACTCTCGCTGCGTGAAAACGGCCCCATTGAAATAAATGGGTCGCGTGTGCTATGCGTGGTTTCGACGATCAGCACACGGACGAGATTCACCCTGGTGTGAATGGGGCCTTAGGCACGATTTACACAAGTGTGAATCACGTCCGTGTGCTGTGCTTTGAAAAAACGCACAACACACGCGACCCATTTATTTCAATGGGGCCGTTGACACATGCGTGACTTTTCACTCAGCGAGAGTCCGCTGCGTGAAACATACTGCATGTCCTCTATTGGTGCGTTATCATGCACCTACACTCACATTGAAGTCAATGCATGCGTGAAAACCACGCACAGCACACGTGTTTGGTGCGTGATTTACACAGCAATTTGTTGTAAAAAAGAAGAAAAAAATGGGCTGGCTTTGTGAGTGCGTGAATAACACATGACAATCGAAAAGCACACTGATGCATAAGGGCGGATTTACACGAGCGTGTGCGTTTTGCGCACACAAATACGGTGGCGTTTTGCGTGCGCAAAATGCACTTGACCGCTCCGTGTCATGTTCATACGGATGCGCGGCTGCGGTTTTCGTGGTGCTTTTCTGTTTACATTCATTATTTTACTGCTGTTGCGCGAATTACGCGCGTCACACGGAAGTGCTTCCGTGTGCTGCGCCTGATTTTCACGCACCTATTGACTCATGCTGCGTAAAATTCACGGACTGTCTGCACTGCCCCATAGACTTGCATAGGTCCGTGCCACAAGCGTGAATACCACGCGGGTTGCACGGACGTATAGCACGTTCGTGTTAATCCGCCCTAACGCAAACACACGGATGGGATTGACGCAAGTTTTTCACGCGCGGAAAATACACACGCTAGTGTGCATGAAGCCTTACTAATGGACGCTGTTAGACAGTGGCCATTAATAATGCACTAGTAATACATTTTTAAATAAATGAGAAGGACATAGAAAAAATATTGTAATAAAATAACACACACAACACTGGTTAACGATTATATTAAAAATAAAAAAGGTGTCATTGAAGTAGTCCTTGAACTTGATGTAGTACCAAGGACCCAACCTGTAGAGGGATGCTTAGATACACTGCTCATGTGTGATACTGTTAGACCATGTATCTAAGCCTACCACAAGGTAGCCTTAGTAACATTACCCAAGCAGACAGTGTCACACATGGGCCATGTATCTAAGAATACCACATGTTAGGCTTAGATACAGGGCCCCAAAACACTAATCTTAGGGTATGTTCACACGGCAGCGTCCGTAACGGCCGAAATTAAGGGGCTGTTTACAGGAGAAAACAGCCCCGTCATTTCAGCCTTAACGGCATGTGCAGGCGCTTGAACGCCGCGTCCATTACGGACGTAACTGTAGCTGGTTTTCCATGTAGTCCATGGAAAACGGCTCCATTTACGTCTGAAGAAGTGACATGACACTTCTTTGGCGCGGGCGTCTATTTACGCACCGTCTTTTGACAGCGATGCGTGAATATACGCCTCGTGTGAACAGACAAACGTCAGCCCATTGCTTTTAATGGGCAGATGTTTGCCAACGCTTTCAAGCCGTAATTTCGGTCGTAATTCGGGGGTTAATACGCCCGAATTACGTCCGTAAATAGGCCGTGTGAACATACCCTTATACAGGAATAAAAGGAATGTCATCTGGGGTCCTGTATCTAAGCCTACATTGTGTTAGGCTTAGATACAGGCTCCATGTGTGACACTGTTAGTTAGACCCCGTATCTAAGCCTAACAATGTAGGCTTAGATACAGGACCCCAGAAGATCTTATCCAGTTCAGCTATTTTGCGCCTTCAGGACCAGACACCGTTTAGCCCTTTTTAGCACGTGTTAGTTAAATGGCTATAACGTTTTTATTTGTTGGGCTAACGACATTATTTTTGCGACGTTTTTTCCGTAGACAATGGAGGTTTATTTTTTTATCGTTTTTATACACACCTTTTTGCCATTTTAGAATTTTCATTCATAAAGTTTGAAAATAATAGTAAAAAAATAAGCTTTTTTACGTTTCAGCTTTTTTTTTTTTTTTGGTAATAACATAGTTTTACCCTAAAATAGACCTTTTTTTTGTGATCGTCATTGTCTACCGTAAATTTTAATATATTATATGTCTATATTAGGATAATTGGGTCAGCGCTAGCGTTACAACAATGATTGGCGGGGGGGAACGGTATTTTTTTGGGGTGGGTATTTTATGTGTATTTATTATTTAATTTTTTTTGTACTTTACTATTTTTTTATTATTATGGTCTGTCCCTCAAAGGTCAAAAAAGACCTTTGGGGAACTTTATATATGTTTTTTCTTTCTTTTACACCATCTTTTCCACTGTAACTGGAGTTGCACAACAGCCCCAGTTACAGGGGAAATCAGCCCTCTCATAGTGACGATTGTCACTAACTGGGCTGTGCTGGGTCTAGTAAGACCCAGCAGCAGTCAGTCACTAACGGCACCCGGCGATCATGTGACCAGTCACATGATCACCGGGAGGAATAGAGACAGCGCCGCTGCTGCTGTCTCTATTCCTATACACAGCGTTCATTGAACGCTGTGTACAAGTCATCAGAGAAGACAGAAGCAGCGAAAGCTGTTTCTATCTTCTCCTCAGGGTCCCCGGCAGTCACTGACAGCCGGAGACCCGACATTCAGCTGCCCGATCGCGCGGGCAGCAAGTTAAAACCCGAGCCGTAGAAAGTCTATGGCTCGGGTTTTAAGGACCCGTCCCTGACCGCTGGCCGTAAAAATACAGCCAGCGGTCGGGAACCAATTGTTAAACAGTTTACTATTATAGGCTCTGCTCCGGGACTCGCCTGACATCGGAGCAGAGCCTATACTAGCGTAGTGCGGCTCCTCCTTGGGCCTGCTCGGTCCTACGGCGCAACGGAGTCCCGCGGGCCGCAGATAACAGCCTCAAGGGCTGCATGCGACCCGTGTGCTGCATCGTATTGTATAATTCCCTATCAAAGCCTACTATGTGTAGGCTTTGATAGGGGAAGAACTAAAAGTACAGATGCCACTGTACCTCTCTAGTCCGCAGGTGCCGTCCCTCTTCACTTTTTTCACTGTGAACACGCATAGGCGCGCTCACAGTGAAAAGCTGCATGGGCGGGCACCCGCAGAAACGACACGTCTCCAGTGACGTGTCGTATCCCATCCGAGGTCTCGCTGGGGCGAGACCATGTGATCGGTATACGACACGACAGTGGAGGAGGAAGAAAACATGATATCAGAAGACATGTGATCGGAAGAAAAGAGCTGCCAGAACGGAGAACAGAAGCAAGATTGCACAGGTAAGTATATTATTCAATAGTTAATGTGTGCATTGTGTGTTTAAATTTAAAATAAAAATATATCTCGGACAACCCCTTTAAGATAAGGTAAATATATACAGCCCCAGAACAACGCTCACTACATATATACAGCACCAGAACAAAGCTCTGTACATAAATACAGTACCAGAACCAAGCTCAGTATATAAATACAGCTCCAGAACCAAGCTCAGTACATAAATACAACATCAGAACCAAGCTCAGTACATAAATACAGCTCCAGAACCAAGCTCAGTACATACGTACAAAACCTAAACCAAGCTCAATACAAATATACAGACCAGAACAAACCTCAGTACATATGTACATCATCAGAACCAAGCTCAATACATAAATATAGCACCAGCAAAAATACAGCTCGGTACAGAGATCTTTTAAATATAAATACAATACCAGAACCAAGCTCAGTACAAATATACAGCCCCAGATCCAAGCTCAGTACATATATACAACAGAGCCAAGCTCAGTACATAAATACAGCACCAGAACCAAGCTCAGTACATAACTACAGCACAAAAACCAAGCTCAGTACATAAATACAGCTCCAGAACCAAGCTCAGTACATCACCAGAACCAAGCTCATTACATAAATACAAAATCAGAACCAAGCTCAGTACATATACCCTGCCAGAAACAAGCTCAGTACATATATACCCTGCCAGAAACAAGCTCAGTACATATACCCTGGCAGAAACAAGCTCAGTACATATATACAGTGCCACAACTAAGCTCAATAAATAAATACAAAACCAGAACCAAGCTCACTACATATATACATCACCAGAACAAAACTCAGTACGTATATACAGCACCAGAACAAAACTCAGTACATATATACAGCACCAGAACCAAGCTCAATACATAAATATAGCACCAGCACAAATACAGCTCGGTACAGAGATCATATGCAAATTCAGTTTAACCCTTGCCATATAAGTTTGTTTGACCTTAAACTTCTGCTCCCAATATAGCCAGAACAATGGTTAGGATATGCTGGAAGTTGTTGTTTCACAAAAGAGAACGTTACTGTATGATCTGCAGCGAGATAATGGGTGTGACTACAGTACTGATCAGTCACGGAGAATAAACATTTACATTGAGTGACTCACATGTGACGATTCTTTTTCGTTGTTCTTCTCTTTTCTTCTCCATGGGGACCAGACCTCTATGATGACTTCTCCCAGCCACAGCCCATTTCTGCAGAGTTTGCCGGTCAGATTTCCGCACCTATAAACGAAGATAAAATTCTCATGGTGCCACACTCTATGCCCCTGACTATAATAGTACTATACTCCGTGCCTCTGAATATAATACCTGCATACGCTGTCTCCATTAATTAAATTGTGTCAAACACTGTAAAGTAAAACACCACACACACTAACAATGCCCCCTGTAGATAGTGCCAGTGACAATGCCCCCTGTAGATAGCGCCAGTCACAATGCCCTCTGTAAATAATGACCGTCACAATAACCTCTGTGTATAGCACCAGTCACAATACCCTCTGTAAATAGTGCCAGTCACACTGCCCCCTGTAGATCGCGCCAGTCAAAATGTCCCCTGTAGATATTGCCCAGTGTAAATAGAGTGCCCTGTAGATATTGCCCCAATGCTGCCCACAGAAAAAAAAGCCAGTGCAATAGTAATCAGTTGTATCTGCATCCTAAGGACACGGATACAATTGGGTAAAAAGTCCTGTTTCACCCCGGTTCTCTGAACCAGCTGTAATTTTAACAACCAGTTCGGGAAAACCGGGGCGAACAGGTCCCCCTTCAGCCTCGGGACCTGGGCAAGTGCCCACATTGCCCTCATTGTAATCCGCTCCTGCATATATGGCTCTGACACTTCTCGGCATCCACTATGTTTGAGCGGCGCTGAAATGATGACGAGATGGAGGGGAGAAGAAGAGCGGTGAGGTGAGTATGTGTTTTTTTATGTTATGGGAGACGTGGGAGGGATGCTATGGTGCATGGTGTGGTCATTGCTGCACAATTTTACCGCACGGCCCAGCAGAAAAATGCAACACATTTATTAAAATGCTTTTGCCTCTTAATAAATGTGTCGCACTTTATGGTCAATTTTTTTTCTATTAAGACTAGTGTATAAAACACCAGTGTTAATAAATTGCCCCCTTTATGATTAGTATCAGCGACTGGTAAGTATCCGGATAGATTGTAGTTGTAGGATCACACGCTGCAGTAACATCTTATTTCATGGATTTCTTACAGACATCGGCGTTATATGGAAATCGATAGCATTTACCAGGAATGTATTCTCACACCTCCTTCTTCTTTTTCAGGTGTCTATTTCCAAGTTCAGAGAATCAAGATGGTGAATGCTCCACAGGTCGGTTCACATGGAAACCGCAACGGAATCAGCGCCAAAAAAATGCCCCAAATCACTTTCCTGGAGCGGTTTCCGCCTCTGACCCCTCATTGAAATCAATGGGTGGCAGAAAAAAACGCGGAACTGATTAATTTGATTAATTTATAGGACTTTGTGGCTGGCGTTGGAGCCGTTTAGGTATTGTGATTGTCATGGGGCAGTTGGGTAAAGGTATGTTTTTAGTCTTGTGTGAGGCTGATAAAGTGTAACTAAACTTTTAACATATCAAAGTGACATAGCAGAAGTTTTGATCAGTGGGGGTCTCAGCACTGAGACCCCCCCCCCCCCCCCGACTGCTACAGCGAAGCGGCAGAAGCGCTTGGATGAGTGCTGTGCCGCATGGTTTCTGATTGGCTTTCCACGGAAAACTGAGTGAGCGTTGTACTGACTAAATGTAAACTCTGAGTCTGTACACCGTTTGCTCAACTTTCCGAGGGAAGACGATCAGAAACAAAGCAGTACATCACTCACCCTGCCGCTTCTGCTGCTTCATTTTAGCAATAAGTGGGGGTCTCAGTGCTAGGACTCCCACCGATCAAAACTTCTGACATGTCACTATGTTTAGTAACAATTTAAGGCCCCATGCACATGACTGTAAAAAAACAGAACCGCCTGGTTCTATTGGCCGCAGAAACTTTTCCGTATCGCTACGGATAGCTGTCTGTGCCGTAGAACCGTGCCGTGAATTATGGAGCATGTCCTACTTTTCGTTTTTTATGGGCCGTGCTCCCATACTTTGTATGAGAGCACGGCCCGAAACTGCGGCCATCGGCAGCTGGCCGTGCCCACAATCACAGGCCGTGATTATGGGCACAGCCGTGTGAATGGGGCCGAAATGTTGATAAAATTCCTATAGAAAGTATTATGACTAAGTAAAGTAGCTGTGATAGAAATAATTCATAGAGTTCTGGTAATAAAGTGATTTTGAGTTGGATTTCCCCGGTCAGATGCGGTTTGGTTGCTGTTTGCAGAAGAGTTTTCTTCTGGAGTTCTTGTTCTTGGAGGATATTATTGAGGACATTTGGACGTTCTAACAGTCAGTTGTCTCTTACAGACGAGTGTGCAGCTTAAAGGGGTTTTTCCATCTTAGACATTTATGGCGGGTCCAGCTCTGATGTATGCCATAAATGTCTAAGATGGGAAGAACTCCTATAAAATGCTCCATTTGTGGCAGGGTAAGGAAGGACACTCTACTTGCCGTCAGATCCACCAAATTAAAGGTAGCGATGAATGGGGTGATAAATGTTGCAGCCAGACGCCCCTTACATCCCGGCTAGTAACAAGATATCATCATTATTTGAGGTGTTCCTGATGTAGAAATCCCTATGTGTAATGACAATGACGTTATCGAGCCCAGTATATTTTGTTTGTCAGTATGTTACACAATCTTTCTGGTTATCAGCAGTGTCCATGAAAGTCTCCCCTGAAATAAGGCTCATTTTTGTAGGGTTTGTGTGGGCAGGGTTTTAATATTTTTCCTGTGAATGGCGCAGTTTAGTTGACGCGTCTCCTTTTCTTTTCCTCTCTAGTGATTTGGCCAGAAGTCACAAGTCAGTGTCCGGCTATTTTCACTACTAGTGATATCACTTTGTGTCATAACTTGGCGCATGTCAGGTCTCTATTGAATGTGTAATATTTTTCCTGATGATGATATCAGATATTTGGTGTCCTCTCTAGGCCACACTTAGGCCCATGTTATAAATGAGATGTAAATGGTCCACTGAATAGATTGTAGAATGGTTTTCTGTTATACAGATGTGAAGGAGAGCGCTATTTCTTCTAGACATCTGATCTTTGGTGTGATTGGTGAATAATTTAGGGGCTGTGGTCAGAGACAATTCCATGATACTTGTGGCTTATAGTCAGTGTGGGGTGGTCGGTGCGACCTCTTGGATAGGAAGACTTGAGGTGGGATCTCTAGTTTGGCTCCGCAGAATGTACCCCAGAACGGATTTAATTGCCCCTTAAAAATGATTTGAGCTTTATCAGAAACCAGGTACACTAACATCTCTTTACTGATCCAGTACATCTATAGCATATACCAGGAACGTATTATAGCACCTCTTTCTTTTCTAGATGTCTATAAGTGAAGAGAAGCAAAATATAGAATCCTCCAGTCAGCGGCAATGGAGGAATCAGAGGACTGGTAATTAATATTATTATTAATTACTCATAATTATCAGGCTGGTTTCTAGCTCTGGATTACTCAGAGGTGTAATTCCCAAGTGACGGCTAAGATTTGAACAGCAAAGCTACTGCAGTCTTAGTACTTGTAGCAGACGCTGAAATAGTAAATTAGAATCACTCGGAAACAACCGCCGATTCCCGGGTGCATACCGTCTTCTATAGCGATGTGACTGCGCATGAGCAGCAGCGCACGCTGAAATACAGGTTTAGAATAAGCACTTGGGAACAGTCGCCGGTTCCCGGGTACATACCGTCCTCTACAGCGATGTGACTGCGCATGAGCAGTAGCGCACGCTGAAATACAGGTTTAGAATAAGCACTTGGGAACAGTCGCCGGTTCCCGGGTACATACCGTCTTCTACAGCGATGTGACTGCGCATGAGCAGTAGCACATGCTGAAATACAGGTTTAGAATAAGTACTTGGGAACAGTCGCCAGTTCCCGGGTACATACAGTCTTCTACAGCGATGTGACAGCGCATGAGCAGTAGCGCACGCTGAAATACAGGTTTAGAATAAGCACTTGGGAACAGTCGCCGGTTCCCGGGTGCATACCGTCTTCTACAGCGATGTGACTGCACATGAGCAGTAGCGCACGCTGAAATACAGGTTTAGAATAAGCACTTGGGAACAGTCGCCGGTTCCCGGGTACATACCGTCCTCTACAGCGATGTGACTGCGCATGAGCAGTAGCGCACGCTGAAATACAGGTTTAGAATAAGCACTTGGGAACAGTCGCCAGTTCCCGGGTACATACAGTCTTGCTGAAATGCAAGTTTAGTAGAAGCACTCGGGAACAGTTGCCAGTTCCCGAGTGCAGGCGGGGACTTGGGCAGCGCTACTGTTGCACATGCGCAGTTGCAGCTACAGGCTGGTAGTCACACCAAGCACTCGGGAATAATTGGATGTTCCGGAGTGCAAACAAAATAAAGCGTGTTCATGAGAACATTGAAAGCGACCACAAAGCCATACTATGGTCGGGAATTGTCTTTTCCCGACCATAGCCAGAGTAATGGGTTATGGTCGGATCCAAGGGCAACCAGTAACACAACAAAACTTCTGCAACAAAGGCGTTGAGTACATAATGGCATGGCTTTATAAGCATTCACACATGGCAGACCTGGGAGCCTTGTTTAGGCCCCCGGTTGCCATGGCACCTATCGGAAACCTGCGATTGCGCTGATGGTGACAGAAGAAGCCCCCGCCATCTGTTTACCCACGTAGATGCCCCACTATTGACCACAGCAACTGAGGGGTAACGTGCCGGGATCTACGCTATTTCCCGCACCATCCAAGTACTGTACATTTACGGTACTTTGTGCTAACTGCATGGCACTGTATATGTATGTCACCCAGTGGTTAAATTACAGAAAGCTGACATCAGTACCGTGAATTTCTAGGTTTATAGGATTTGCGTCTGTAAGTAAATAAACCGTATGCAACCCCAATGGCAGCCTCTATCTGTGGTGCACGGTTGGGTAAACTTTCTTTTGGCACTTGCCCCCTCCCCACCTAGTGCTGCACATGGAATAATACAAGACGTTTTTGGGCATGTGCAGTAGCCTGGGGCTGCTCTGCTTGTATGTACCAAGATGATGAAGCAAGCGGGCCTGGGACATTTCACCCATTTGCCCTTAACAACAACCCACCCCCAAATCTGGAACTTCTACAGAGCAGAGAGTAAGCCGGAGGGCATGAATCGCAGAAACAGTGAGGAAAATCCTGACCTAGAATGGATCCAATTGTAGCAAACTATCAGCTGCGAGAAATATCAGGCATGTTCCTGGATATAAACAAGAATATTCCCATTCACTGACCCCAAACAGATATCTTAAAAATGCTGAGGAATTAGTAAGTTGCCGAACTTTTCATTATACGAAATTTAAGCATCTAGTTACATGAAACCGGAAAATCCCTATTATATTGCCATTTTATAGAGATCAGTGGTAAAATAGTGGCCACTCGGGGGCACAAATATGGATAACCAGGCCTGTACCTCTAGTTGTGCCTGTGATAATGCATCACCCCCATCTTATTCTTAAGGACCATGAAGTGTTTGAGCTTCTACATGGACCTAACAAGCGATCTGCTGGAGTCCCTTATCTACACATATTCAGGGCGGAGGTGCCTTGCTGGGGGCTCCACTACATAAATATCCTGCAGACTGTCCGGAAACAAAATGTACTTCTCAGTCGTGTGTATATATGTATGGAGCATGTCCTCACTGTATATACTGTACTCCCTCCTTACTGTCCTCATATATACTGTATATAATGTACTGTTCAGTTATATGTATATATAGGATGTGTCCTCACTGCATATACTGTACTCCCTCTTTACTGTCCTCATATATACTGTATATAATGTACTGTTCAGTTATATGTATATATATGGGACGTGTCCTCACTGTATATACTGTACTCCCTCTTTACTGTCCTCATATATACTGTATATAAAGTACTGTTCAGTTATATGTATATATGGGACAGGGTCCGCTCTCTAATCAGGATTTTTAAGGTGCTATGGATAAAACATTATCCCCTACTATACCTTTTCCTGTAATATTATAATAAATATTGGATTTCTCTCTTTCTAAACAGACTCCGCTCCCACTGGACAACATGCAGGGCTCCCATGTTACGTCATCGCCATAGAAACTGTTCGGTTTCCAACTATCGTAGAACGGACAACTAACCGGCAACTGAAAGCTCCTCCCAATGTATTAATGTCACTTCTGTATGGACAGCTAAAGATTTGTCTATCCCCTTCAATGGGTTTTCCCATGAAGGACATTTATGACATCTCCACAGGATATGTCATAAATGTCAGATAGATGGGAGTCCCACCTCTGTGACCGGCGCCTATCTCCAGAACGAGGCCCCCTAAACAGTGGCGGATTAAGTAGGCCCTGGGCTGTTACCCAAACATGGGGCCCCCCTACTCCTCCGCCGCCCTGCCACTACCTTTTTGTGCAAGCATTAACAGATGGATGTTACGATTCCCCTTGTCAAAGGGCTGCGTCCCTACATACTGACAGTATCACACTGTGCAGGGACACATCCTCCTGACAAGGGGAATGGTAACACGCAATTGTCTATCAGTCCTGGACTGCACAAAGATATTTTGTGAAAGACAAGGATTTCCTATAAAAAACATGTCAGGAGAGGAGACAGATTCTCTATAAATCTAGTGACTCACAGAAGGTAAAGTAAAGCACCACACACACAGCCCCCATAGAAAGCGCCACACACAGCCCCTGTCGATAGCGCCACACACACAGCCCCTGTAGATAGCATCACACACACAGCCCCTGTCGATAGCGCCACACACACAGCCCCTGTAGATAGCATCACACACACAGCCCCTTTAGATAGCTTCACACCCCCCTCCCCTTGTATATAGTGCCACACAGCCCCCTCTCCCCTTGTATATAGTGCCACATATCCCCCCTCCCCTTGTATGTAGTGCTACACAGCAATCACCCCCCTGTATATTGCCACATATATTGCCTCCAAAACAAAACATTGTACTTACCTTGCCCCGTTCCCGCGACGGACGGTGCGCTGCACTGTCTCCAGGCAGAACGCATGCTCATATCAGCGTGATGCAGTTACGTCATCACGGCGGCCTGCCCAGGGAGTCTTCCCAGCACCTTATAGGCTGCAGTCCTAACTTGGCCTGAAGCCTATATCATTAATTCATATCTGCGTTCTGAGGATGCAGATACAAGTGAATGTGGCTGTCGCTAGCATCGGGGCCCCCTCCAGTGCTAGGCGCCAATGGGCTTGAGGGGGCCCGTGCAGCCCAGCCAATAAATGTTATGGGCTTGGCAGCCATGGGCCCCCTGGGAGCCTTGGTCGGCTGCCCGAGCCTTCCTAACGATGATCCGCCGCTGCCCCCAAACCCAGTGCTAGCTTTTTGTGCTCATGCTGCTTCCTGGTCACTTCTTGATGACATGGTCGGAAGTTACAGAAACAGCGGTGAGTGCCTCGAATTTCTATCTTCTATACATATATATATATATTGATGTGCTCAGGACTTCACCCTAGGATCCCCCCTTACTAGTAATAAAGGCCGTGCACCTGCATTTGGGATTTCAGATCCTCGCTGTCTTTTTGGCTTATTTATCAGTTTGTTTTCTGTGTTTTTACAGATAGTGCCAGAAACCCAACTATGGATTTTAGAGCCAGAGAACAGTCATGGCTGGTTAAAGATGACTCCACAGCCACAGGTGTTGGCAGTCAGAGAAATATTAGGGAGCCACAGAACTCCTTCAAAAGCCTTGTAAATAAAAGAATGAAAGTTTGGTGGAACCGAGCATTCCTAGCAAATTATCTCCAACGGAACCTTATACCGAGGGGGTTACACATACAAGTTTTCCCATCATTTCCAACTGAAGATGTGAATTTTCCATCTAAATGGGAGGAGAACTGCAGTGCGTGTTCATTTAAAGTGATGGAGCTTCTTATTGGACTCAATAACACATCATTAGAAAACAGGGATAACGAGCTGGAAAAGATCCAGCAAAAATGAAAAGCAGAGATGTCCAAAGAGGACTTAGAAACATTTAAAACACAATTGGATCAACAATGCCTCGTGTGGAGAAAAGAAATGGAGAGCAGAAAAACAAAGAAATTGATATGTGATAATAATGATTTTCAACAGAAGAAAATATATTGATGGAATCGGAGACAAAATGGTGAATCACTGAGTCTTTCCTCTTCTATGTGATCTTTGTCATCACAGAGCGGTCACCATGATATGACATTATGTAGTAGCGTGAGGTCTACACGTGACTTACCAAGATACAAAAGAAAACGGAACTAAAATCAGACGTCCAACAGTAGGAGAAAAATGAATAAGGGATTGGAACAAAATCCAAGACATCACAAGAAGGTCATTAACATTTCTATGCATCAATTATCTATAGGTGACATCACACTGTTGGACAAAGTCATGACCTTTTCTCCCGCCTCCTGTTTTGATCTTTTCTCAGCAGTAAAAGATCTGCAATTTTTTGCACAATCTTTGATCTTTAAGAAATGGTATTTTAAAGAGGAAGGCGATTTATTTGTCACAGTTGAGGAACGAGAAACATTGCGAATATTTGAGAAACTCTTTCACCAATAAGGGGGAATATCCCAACTCATGGCTTGGAGGCACTTTACTCTATCATTTTTAGGTAGGGCTAATCTATTAAAAATGGTTGTCTTCCCTAAATTGTTATACTTACTACAATCCTTGCCTATATACTTGAGACCAGTTGACGTTAGGCGGCTGAATACTCTCTTTTGAGGCTACATTTGGAACCAAAAGAGACCAAGAGTGAGCCTATGCATATTGCAGCAACATCATGAAAATGGAGGGATTAATTTTCCACAGATTCACTTATACAATATGGCAGCTCAACTACGAGTGATTGGAGATTGGATAACCGGCAGCTCCTGCTTTTCTGATTCTACATTGGACCAACAATTTTCAAAACCCATTTCCTTAACATGCCTCTTACACACTCCCTACTCGGCTCTATCACCTGATGAACGGGCTAACCCCCTAGTCATGTCCACCTGGAAACATGGACCAAGGTCAGGCAACACTTAGGTTTAAACCCTAGATTTTTCCTACTTCTTCCTTGGGTCCATAACTTTGACTTCCAAAATGCCAACCCCCATGTGGTTTTTCGTGGATGGGTTGGGAGGGAGGGGTTGACATGTATTAATCAGATAACTAACATGCTCACTCGTCGTCCATACTCATTTAATAAACTACGTATACAATATGATTTTTTGGGCCAACACCCATTTTATTACATGCAGGCCTGTAGCTATGCTCATAAGGTCATTAGACACTTACAAGACCAAGACTGGGATGACTTCTTCTGTCACTAAACTCCATCTCATCAATGCCGAAAAAGACTAATCACTACCTATTATAACGTTTTAAGACAGCCATTGGACTACACTAAATCGAGATCAGGCGTATCTTACTGGGTTGACCACTTAGATCAAACAACTCATGACGATGTCCTATCATCTGTAACTATGGCTGCCAAATACCTCCCATCAGCCATGTCCTGGGAGATGTCTTTTACAATAGCCCATAGGGCTGACGTGTCCCCTTATAGGGGCTTTCTCATGGGTAACTCCTCTGACCATTCGTGTTTAAAGTGTGGAGCACCGCAATTACATTGTCTCTGGTTATACCCAACTATTGTTGACTTTTGGCGAAAGATACAATATTTTGTGTCGAACACCCTGTCCATACCATGCCCCTCAACCCAAAAGTGGGGTCTCTTTGGGATACTGCCACCTTCCATGCTCTTTATACCGAAACATCACAAACAACTGTTATACTATGTCTCTGCGGCTGCTAGGAAGGCCATTCTCCAGGTTTGGATAAATAATACACCCCCCACACATCGTATTTCCCTAGAAAATATATCTTATATTTTCCAAATGGATTGGGTGGAAACCTCCCATCGAAAAGAGCACAAAACTGAAGCCTTTTTTAAGTTGTGGGAGAACTTTATACCTCTCTTACCACTTCATATAAAACAAAAACTGATTGCATGCTTTGGCTCCACAACTTGGTATCTGGAGCATCAGCTGTCTGGTGTGACACCAATCATGATCTGATTCCTTAAATATCTGTATTGGATCGCGGTAACGATGGGGATACACGTGTCCATCCTCTTCCCCCTCCCCCCTCTATACTTCCCTTCCCCCTTCTTTATGGTTTATTTAGTGTGTTTCATTTCCTATGAATATTGACACTTTTTCAATTTGTCTTTGGGGTAAAATCTCTAATTCTGTCCTCGCTCCAACTAGGATCATTTGAAGTAATTTATACAAATTGTAGATTATATAATATGCAAAATAATGATATAAGTGTTCAGAGATGCTATTGCCATGGGAAATATTGTTGAATTGTTGTTCGCTTGTTTGTTATGTTTGGAAAAATAAAAAATACATCAATTAAAAAAAAAACGAAATAAAAAAAAAACTCCACTTGTTGTAGAAGGTTAACATACAATTCTTTATTATCCTTTAGAGCAAAGATGATCCACATTCTACAAGATGGTATGGATGCCGGAGTCCTCTCCAAGTCCCTAATGGAGGCACTGATTGTGACTGAGCCAACGATACAGACGCCTTTTCTACTACCCAAAATTCATAAGGACTTTCCAGGTAGGCCAATTATATTGTGTACCGGGGGGTTAACTCAGAAGGTGTGCAAATGGGTCGACCACCATTTAAAACCATTAGTGGAATGTCTACCTTCGTATCTGTGCGACTCTGCAGATTTGTTGTTGAAAATTGAAGAGATTCATTTAGATGACAGACATATTTTGGTAACTTGTGACATTGAGTCACTATATATCGGCATCCAGCATTCGGATGGGTTGCATGCAGTGGCCACCTTTTTGCATATGAGCAATATAGGAAAGACTTTTCAGAGTTGTTGCTCACCCTTTCGGACATTGTTCTCAAACACAATTTTTATCACGTTCAATGGGTCCTTCTACCTGCAACTCCAGGGCACGGCAATGGGGGCAGCCTGTGCACCCTCATACGCCAACCTGTTCCTGGGGCTGTGGGAGAGGGACCTATTCCTGCCAGATCATGAGATATCAATGAACCAACTCCTTTTCTGGGCCCGTTCATTGATGACATCTTCATGATCTGGCAGGGGACTTCGGATGAATTAATGGAATTCATCAGTGTATTTAACTATAATACACGTAACATTAAATTAACATGCAAGTGGAATCATGTTGAGATAGATTTTTTGGACATACTAACTAAAAGGAACCATAATGGTTGTCTCCAGACAGATTTGCATCGTAAAGAGACATCAACAAACTCATTTCTTCACGCCACGTCTTCACAACTTCGCCACACCATCGAAGCTATACCAACTGGACGATTACTGCGTGTTAAGAAAATTTGTTCAACTCATGAAGATTTGAAATTCCGCACGACTGAGTTAAGAAAGAGACTTGCTCAACAGGGCTGCAGCCGCTGCCGCAATGTTAATAAAGGCCATTGACGACCACGTGCACAGCTCCCCCTCGTGCACAGCTCCCCCTCGTGCACAGCTATTACAAACTGTAACTAAAAATAAGGAATTTCTCCTAAGGTAAGATTTACGAACACGTATCATTTGGTCAGAAATGAGGGACACCTCAAACACATTTTGGCCGATGCTCCTCAATGATCCAATTCTACAGAAAGTACTACCAAATTATCTTGCTGTTGCACCATGTAGAGCGCGTTCTTTACGTGACGCAATAGTTCAGTTACCGAACAGTGGAAAAACCGGGTAAATGTTTTGGAAAGATTGGTCCTAAGTGGGATTGTAACCCTTGCGGCGACTGTATTAGTTGCCCTAATATTGAACGCTCTCAGGGTTTTGTTGACTCAAGTGGGTTGAAAAATGTTAAGCTCCCATGGCCAATTACATGTGGCACTACAGGTGTGATCTATCATGCAACTTACCCTTGCCCTAAAATGTATATTGGCATGAGAACCCGAGAATTGCGCTTTCGCGTAAGAGAACATGTTAGAGACATTGAAAATGCCAAAACAGTAGAGTATATGGAACAGCTGAAGACGATTCCACAACATTTTCACCTACATCATGCGTGTAACTCTAGACTTGTGAGAGTGAAGGGAATAGATCACATCAATACTGATATGCGAGGACGAGATGTAAAAAGAGGCTTTTGCAATCAGAATGCAGGTGGATATGGAGGCTTAAGACAACACAACCGAGGGGTCTCAATGAGAACATTGGTGTTGCTGCATTTCTCTGACTGCTACCAAAGCTTTTAGTCGGGTATTTTTGATTTTATGTTCTTATTTTGATTTTAATCGACATTTCTTTATTTATGTATACAGATTAGATATATGGTTTACGCTGCCTGTGTTGACTATGTCAACTGTGCAATTTTCGGGTTGTCATGATCTTCATCCTCAACAATGATTTCCTACTTCTGATGATCTTCACAAACAATAGAAAAGCGGGCTCTGTCTGCAGATCACTGCATATTATATTCTGCACCTTTGAGGCTTGTTGTATTAGATATATCGACATGTAACTAAAATCTGCTTTGTGCATGGCACTTGTAGTCCATTTTATTTTTTGATGCATAATACACACGTTGTTTTTTTCTTCTTTTTTCATCGCACACGCCTATTCACACTATTTTATTTTTCGTTTTTTATTTCTTTTATTTTGTCACCATACATTTATTACCTTTTCACTCTTTTACTTACACATGTTCTATATAAACAACACTTTATTGTGTTTAATATCATTTCTTACCTGTCACTTCCCTACTATGTTCAGGTTGTGCACTGGATTGTTCCTTTTGGCACGTATATATTGGTCTTTTTTCACACATTATAATTGATAATAATGTTCCACACTTGATTACTCCCTACACGTTGACGCTCTTCATCACACATCACTTTGTGTCCATATATTTATATGTATTTGTATGATACATGTGCAATATATCTGTATAACTATCTTGTCTCTCTGTATTTTGGGTTTAGACTTACACTTCATGTCTGCATCGCTATTGGACTGCCCGTACAGGGTTAATATCCTTCTGAATGCTTTTCATGCCTTCAATCACTGGTTGCATTCTGATTGGTTGTGACTGACCGGCCTCCGATTCGTCACCCATGACACGCTGGGTTGCTGACACACGTGACCGCGTCAGGTGACGCGCTGATGTGTTTCCGCCCCAGTGTCTCGTTGTTGCCGTTTCTGGAGTCCGGCCATGTACTCGACCACATATTGCCACCGATAGTAAACAGTGAGTGCACTGATCTGATTTATGGGCATATATATATCACCTGGATATATTTAAGCACCATTGGCTAGCGTTCATTTAAATACTGTGTGTGTACTATCAGCGCCACACCCTGATGAAGGCATTTAGCGCTGAAACGTGCGTCTGGGTGGGCACTCACTGTGTTGGTGCTCCTGAACAACCTTATTATGGGTATGTTATATCCCTCCATACTTGTTTTAATAGTTGATTCATTTTTGCTCTTACTTATGCGCTGGCTGCTTTTTTGCACTGTATAGTTGTTTATTCCATACCATTTGCTATTTATATATGACCTACATTACGCAGGTCTGTGCAGCCATGGGGTCTTATCTAATTATTATTTTCTTTGTGAGTCACACAATGAGCTGTCCTTTTCTTCTGTAGAGTCTTGTGCAGTATTTTTAATTTAATTGTATTGACATGTAGCTTTTCATTGTTATTCCAATAAAGATTTTTTACATTTTCTACACTTTTTTTGGTAGCATCAATTTCTTTGTAGGTTATATATTTGTCGTTTTTTGTCTCAAAATATTTTTCTTTTTTTTTTTTTTCAGGAGATCTTTATCCCAGTCTTTGAGATTTTAAAGAGTCCTGGCAACACGTAGACCCCAGTTAGCAGCTAGAAGATTCCTGCATATACCTAGAAGATGACCACCTTCAACATCTAGAAGACACCAACCAGCACAGAGAAGGAGATCCTGGCTACAAGAAGATTCCTACAAACATCTAGAAGAAGAGACACATTGTAAATACTGGTGTGTCCATCCTAGCAGAAAACCCATGACGTCTGAACAGTGAGGAGAGAACTTATATGTTACTTCTGACTATATGATCCCAGGGTAAAGGAGCAGAAAATGCTGAGAAATATGGAGAGGCTTAGTAATTGTCAGTGCGCAGGATGCTCCATATGTGGTGATAGTCATGAGATGGTCACAGCTAGAGAAATACTCAATTCATTATTCATTTATCAATGATATCATATTAAAACATGTACTGAGACTACTATAGAAAAGAGGCAGGGATATTATCATCATCATCATCATCATCATCATTGGTATTGTTGTTAAGCTGAACGTAGAGAAAAAGTATTCACTGGCCGACCCCCAGATCTATTGTAGAAAGAGTCCTGTTGAGACACTATCATGTAATGGAAGTTGGCACTTGAGTTGTACGCTACTAAAGAAGGAGAAAACATTAGGGTATAATGGTTCCACTACGTATGTGATATGACCTTTCTAGATTCGTTTTCCGCCTCAAAAAACCCTATTGAAATCAATGAGAGACGGAAAAATGCTGTGAACGGCCGCGACCGTTTTTGAAGCGTTTTTAACCAAAAAAAAAAATGCTTGCGTTTTTTTTTCTTCCTTTGCCTGTTGAAGAAGGAGATAAAAATAACGCTTTAAAATGGGCATAAAGAACCACGTAGGAAAACGCATCAAAAACTGTGTCAAAAAACGTGTGTGGTAAAAAAAACACTTAAAAAAAGGCGGAGCTGATTTTTCCAGGCAGAATTTTTTGCCTGCAAAAACTCCACATGAACAGAACCTTAAAAGCAAACAGGCTGGGAGGGTAAAACACTGACTGCATATTAAAAAGGCCAATTTCTCCCGGTTGAGGGCTGCACAGCAGGAAATAGACTGGGAGCAACTATTGTCAAATAAATATACAGACACTACATGGGAATGCTTTACATGTACTTTAAGTAATTACACTGTAAAATATAATCTTATAAGTAACAAGTATTAAAAAACCCTAAAATGAAACTAGAAAAAGCTTGCTTCTAATGTTAAAAAGACAATAAATGACAAGATAAGAGGACTTATAACAAATACAAATCTGAAGGGGCAGCATTAGTCTTTAAAGATCACACACACACACACACACACATACTCACACACACGAAAAAACACACACACACACACACACACACACACACACACACACCCCCATACACCCCCCCCCATACACACACACCCCCCCATACACACACACACACACCCATACACACACACACACTTCCATACACACACACCTACATACTTCCATACACACACCTACATACTTCCATACACACACACACGATATACACATACATACACACACACACATACATACTTCCATACACACACACATACATACTTCCATACACACACACACATATACACACACACACCCCCATGCACACCCCCATACACACACACACCCCCATACACACACACACACACCCACACACACACACACACCCACACACACACACACACACACACACACCTACATACTTCCATACACACACACCTACATACTTCCATACACACACCTACATACTTACACACACACACACACACACCTACATACTTCCATACACACACGACACACACACGACATACATACACACACACACACATACATACTTCCATACACACACATATACACACACACACGCACACCCCCATACACACACACACCTACATACTTCCATACACACACACACGACATACACATACATACACACACACACACACACACACACAAACACACACACACACATACATACTTCCATACACACACACACACACACACACACACACACACACCTACATACTTCCATACACACACACACACACCTACATACTTCCATACACACACACATTCTTCCATATACACACACACACACACACATTCTTCCATATACACACACATACATACTTCCATACACACACACACACACATACATACATACTTCCATACACACACACACACACACACACACACACACACACACACACACACACGTACATACAAATACATTACACAGATACATTTACATATATTCAAATTAAGCACATACATATATTGACACTATACAAACACATATATCCACATTACACTCTACACACAAACATATATCGACATTATACACACATGCACATTACACAAATACATTTACACATTACACACGAGGAAACATTATTCACCTGGTATATCCCTGCCGCTCCGATGGTCTCACCACTCATTTTAGCTGTCCTGCAGTGATGAAATTTCAGCTTCACGCACGTGACCGCTGCGTCAATGCTGAGGCCAGCGACTGGCTAGAGCAATCATGTGTAGGTAGTTATCATGTCATCACTGCATGACAGCAGACACAGGCCTGCTAATCCTCTGAAGCAGAGGTGGATATATTAAGCGAGAGCGCTTTCTGTAAAGAACTTGGTTAGGGGTTTAGGGAGTAAGAGGGTTAGGAGGTTAGCGGGTTAGGGTTGGAGTTAGGGTGTTAGAGGGTTAGGGTAAGGGTTTGGGGCGTTAGGGGTTTAGAGGGTAGATGTTAGTGTTAGGGGGTTATAGGGTTAGGTTTAGGGTTACAGCTTTTCCAGAAGCGGAATCCCCAGCCAGAGCATTTTCCGATGCTCTGGCTGAAATTTCCGGCATCTTAAAGTCCCCAATATCGCTGTTTATATATGGACAGTGACATAAAGGTCTTTCTCAAGAGAGGAGTCCTCGACATGACCATTTGCTGCAAAGCGCTTGGTTAGGGGGTTAGGCATTAGGGTTAAGGGGTTGGGATTTAGGGGATAGGGTTTTTTCAAGAGCGGAATCCCCGGCCAGAGCATTGCCTTGGATTCTCGCATTACAAAGCCCTTGATGCCACACTCCATATATGAATACTGACGTCAAGTTCTTTCTCAAGCCAGGAAGGAGTCCACCGCCAGAGTGCTTGCTGTAAAGCTCTCGGTTAGGGGATAGAGGGTTAGAGTTGGGGTTATGGTGAGGTGGTTTGAGTTAGGGTTGGGGTTATAGTTAGGGGGTTAGGAATAGTGTTAGGGTTAGGGGCTTAGGGTGCTTGGGTTAAGGGGTTTGGGTTCTAGGTTTAGGGGTTAGGATTGGGGGATAGGATTAGGATTTAGAGTTTAGTGGTTAGGGTCAGGAATAGGGTTAGGTTTAGGGTTGGAGTTAGAGTTAGAAGGTTAGGGTAAGAGGGCTAGGTTTAAGGTTAGGAGCAGAATCCCCAGCCATAGTGTTTCCGACGCTCTGGCTGAGGAATCCGGCATCTTATAGCCCCTGCCGTCACTGTCCATTTATGGACATTGACTTCAGGGGCTCATTCTAGGAGTGGAATCCCCGGCAAGAGTTTTGCCGACGCTCTGTCAAGGGATTCTCGCATTACAGAGCACTTAACGTTACTCTCCATATATCAACAGGGATGCCAAAGTCTTTCTCAAAACAGGAATCCCCGGCCAGAGTACTTGCTGTAAAGTTCTTGGTTAGGGGCTACATTTAGGGATAGGGTTTTAGGGGTTAGGGTTAGAGCTTTTCCAGGAGCGAAATCCCCGGCCAGAGCATTGCTGACGCTCTGGTTGGGGATTCCAGCATCTTAAAGCCCCTAATGTTACTGTACATGTATGGACAGGGACGTCAGGGGCTTCCTCTAGGAGCGTAATCCCCAGCCAGAGTGTTGCCTACGTTGGGGTTATGTTTTAAGTTAGTGGGTTAGGAAGTTAGTGTGTTAGGGGTTGTGGATAGGGGCTTGGGGTTAGGATTAGAGTCAGGGTTAAGGAAAAAGGGTTAAGGGGTTAGGATGCTAGGGTTAAGGGGTTAGGTTTTGGGGATTAGGGTTTGTGTTAGGGTTTAGAGGATAGTGTTAGAAATAGGTTTAGGGCAAGGGTTGGGGTAGGATTGGGGTTAGGGTTGGGGTTAGCGGGTTAGGAAATTAGAATGTTAGGAGTTGGGGTTAGGAACAGGGTTAGAATCGGTGTAGGGTTGGGGTTAGGGGTTAAGGTTCGAAAAGGGTTAGGAATACGGTGAGGGTAGTGGGTTGGGGTTAGGAATAGGTTTGGGGTTAAGGGATAGTGTTTAGAGGTTAGGGGCTATGGTTGCGGGTTAGGGTTAGGAATATGGTTAAGTTTAAATGGGTAGGGTGTTAGGGTTAAGGGGTGGGGGTTAGGGAGTTGGAGTTAGGATGCTAGAGTTAGGGGATAGGGTTAGGGTTTAGAGGTTAGTTGTTAGCGTTAGGAATAGGGTTGGTGTTAGGATTTAGAGGTTAGGGGCTAGGGTTGGGGATTAGGAATATGGTTAGGGTTACAGTGTTAGGGGGTTGGGGTGCAATTTTAAAGGGGTTAGGATAAGGGTTAGGGTTTAGCAGTTAGGGTTGTGGATTAGGGGTAGGAATAGGGTTAGTGGTTAGGGTTAGAAGATCAGGGTTGGGATTTAGGGTAAGAGTTAGGGTAAGAATTATGGGGTTAGGGTGCTAGGGTTAAGTGGTAAGGTTTAGTGGGTTAGGGGATAGGGTTAGTTGTTAGGGTTTAGAGGTTTGTGTGGTTAGGGTTGGGGTGTTAGAGTTTGGGTTAAGGGGTTAGGGGCTATGGTTAGAGTTAAGGGATAGGATTAGGGCTTTTCCTGACGCTCTGGTTAGGGATTCCGGCATCTTAAAGCCCCTAATGTTACTGTTTATATATGGACTGCGACATCAGGGGCTCCCTCTTGGAGAGGAATCCCCGGCCAGAGTGTTGACTACGCTCTGGCCGGGGATGCTCGCATTACAAATCCCTTAATGTCACTCTCCATAAATGAACAGGGATGTCAAGGTCTTCCTCAAGACAGTCCCAGGAGTCCCTGGACAGAGCCCTTGCTGTAAAGCGATTTGTGATGGTGTTAGGGTTGGGGTTAAGAATAGAGTAAGGGGGTAGGGTTTGGGTTAGGGGGTTAGTAAAAGGGTTGGCGTTAGTAGATAGGGTTTAGAGTTCAGGGTCGGGGTTAGGAATATTTTTAAAGGTTAGGGGTTAGAGGTTGGGGTTAGGGTTAGAGTGTTAGGACGTTGGGGTATGGGTTAGGATGTTAGGGCTAAGGGGTTGGGGTTAGGGGATTATGCTTAGGGGATAGGGTTAGGTTTATAGTTAAGATGTTGGGTTAGGGGTAGGGTTAGATGTTAGGGTTTGGGCAAAGGTTTAGGGGGTTAGGAATAGGGTTTAGAGGCTAGTGGTTGGGGGTTAGGATTAGTGGTTTAGGGTTAGCGTTTGGATTAGAATTCAGGATGGAGTTCGGGTTAGGAGTTAGGGCTCCTCCAGGAGCGAAATCCCCAGCCAGAGCCATAATGGGTTAGGAATAGGGTTAGGGGGTTAGGATGTTAGCGTTTGGGGTTAGGGTTAGGAATAGGGTTAGAGTGAAAGGATGGGGTTGAATTTAGGGAGTTAGGGGCTAGGGTTTAGAGATTAGGTTTGGGGGGTTTGGAATAGGGTTGGGGTATGGAATGAGGCGAAGGGGTTAGAGTGTTAGGGTTTAGGAATAGGGTAGGGGGTTAGGGCTAGGGGTTATGAAAAGGTTAAGGTGAGGGGTTAAGGAGTTATAGTTAGGGTTTTTAAGTTAGGAGTGGGGGTTAGGAATAGGGTGAGGGTATGTGGTTAGGGGGTAGGGTTTTGGATAGGGGGTTGGGGTAGGGTTATAAATTAGAGTTGGGGGTTAGAGTTAGGAATACGTTTGAGGTAAAAGGGTTAGGGGGTTGAGGGCTAGGGTGCTAGGGTTAGGGTTTGGGGATTAGGGGGTAGGGTTTGTGTTAGAGTTTAGAGGTTAGGGTTTAGGAATAGGGTGAGAGTGTTATGGTTGGGCTTAGGTTTAGGGGGTTATGGTTTTAGGGCGAAGGTTAGGGGGTAGGGTTACAGGGTTGCGGTTAGGGTTAGCAGGTTAGGGTTAGAAAGTTAAGGAGTTAACGTTATGTGTTAGGGTTTGTATTAGGGGGGTTAGTATTAGTGGATAGGGTTGGAGTGAAGGTGTTAGGGGTTGGGGTTAGGGGGATAAATTTGGGTTAGTGTTAGGGGAATAGGGTTTGGGTGATTGGCTTAAGGAGTTAGGGGTTTTAGGTTAGGCAATAGGGTTGGGGTTAAGGTTAAGAATAGGGTTAGAGGCTTAGGGTAAAAAATAGGGTTAGACTTAGGGGGTTATGTGGCTAGGGTTAAGGGGTTAGGGGTTTGAGTTATGGGATTAGGGTTAGAGTGTTAGGGTTTTTAGTTTAGGGGGTTGGGGGTGTTAGGTTTAGGGGGTTAGGAATAGTGTGAGGGTAAGTGGTTAGGTGTAGTTTTGGTTTTAGGAATAGGGTCTGAGTTAGGGAATAGGCTTTAGGGGTTCGGGTTGGAGGTTAGGAATAGGGTTAAGGCTAAAGGGTTAGGGGGTTGGAGTTTGGATTAACGGGTTAGAGTTAGGGGATACGGTTAGGGGGTTTGGAATAGGGTTAGTAAAGTTTAGGGGTTAGGGATGGGGGTTAGGGTTGTAGTTAGGGGTTTAGGATTAGAGTTTGGGTTAGAACTAGTGGTAGGGTTAGTGGGTTAGGGCTTTTCCGAGAGCAAGATTCCCGGCCAGAGCCATAATTGAATAGGGGTTGGGGTTAGTATTATGGGCTTAGGAATAGGGTGAGGGGTTAGGGTTGAGGTAAGTGCTGTAGTGAGGGGCTAGGGTTAGAGTTTAGATTTTGGGATTAAGAATAGTGTTATGATTTTGAGGGGGGTAAATGTTGAGGTTAGGCGTTTAGGTTAGGGAGTTAGTGTTTTGATGTTAGGGTTGAGGGTTAGGATTAGGTTTGGGGTTATCAATAAGGTGAGAGAAAGTCATTAGTGGGTAGGGTTTTGGCTAAGGTTTTGGGATTAGGTATAGAATTAGGCAACATGGTAACGGGTAAGGGTTGGGGGTTAGAGTTAGTAATAGAGTTAAAGGGTTAGGGTGCTAGGGTTAAGGGGTTGGATTTAGAGTTTAATTGTTTAGGGGTTTGGGTTAGGGTTGGGGGTTAGGAATAGGGGTAGGGTTGGGGTTAGGATTTAGATATCGGATTATGGTTGGGGGTTAGGAATTGTGTTAGGCGGTTAGGAATAGTGTGAGTGTAGGGGGTGGGGGTTAGGAATGGGGTTGTGGTTAAGAGATATGGTTTAGAGGATAGGGGCTAGTGTTGGGGGTTAGGAATAGGGTTAGGGAGTTAGAGGTTGGGGCTAGGGATAGAATGGTAGGGGTTTGGGTATAGGTTGCTATTTTAAAGGGGTTTGGGTTAGGGGGTTAGAAGTTAGTGGTTAGGGTGGGGGTTGAGGTTAGTTGTTAGGGGGCCATATATGTAAGGGGGTTAGGAGATAGGGATTAGAGTAAGGGGATAGGTTAGGTTTAAGTTTAGAGGTTTGTGGTTAGGGTTGGGTTGTTAGGGTTGGAGTTAGGAATTTAGGGTTAGAGATTGCGTTAGAATTAGGGATAAGGTCAGTGGGTTAGGGAATTAGGGGTTAGGGCTTTTCCAGGAGTGAAATCCTTGGTCATAGCCATAATGGTTTAGGAACAGGGTTAGGGTGTTAATGGTTGGGATTAGGATTAGGGGGTTCAGAATAGGGTTAGGTTGAGGGGGTAGGGTTGGGGTAAGTGTTGTGATCAGGGAGTTAGGGACTAGGGTTTAGAGGTTAGGTTGAGGGGTTAGGAATAGTGTTAGGGTTGGAGTTAGGAATGGGGTGAGTGGGTTAGAGTATTAGGGGTTAGTAATAGGGTAGGGGTACGGGCTAGGGGTTATGAATATGATTAAGGTGATGGTGTAGGGTTGGGGTAAAGGTTGGAGTTAGGCGGTTAGGGAGTTAGAGTTAGGGTTTTGAGGTTAGGGTTAGGAATAGGTTTAGGATTTGGGTTAGAAATAGGGTGAAGGTTAGGGGGTAGGGTAGTAAATAGGGGGTTGGCGTTAGGATTAGGGGTTAGGAATAGAGTCAGGGCATAGGTTTAGGATTTAGAGGTTAGAGGGTAGAATTAGGAATAGGGTTAAGTTTAAAGGGTTAGGTTTAGGGGGTTGAGAGTTGGGTTTGGGGCGCTAGGGTTAAGGGGTTAGGGTTTGTAGATTAGGGGATAGGTGGTTTGTGTTAGGGTTTAGAGGTTAGTGGTTAGAAATAGGGTTAGGGGAAAGGGTGAGAGTGTTGGGGTTAGGTGTTAGGGTATTGGGATTAGGGGGTTAAGAATAGGGTTAGTGAGGGGGGTAGGATTGGGGTTAGGATTTAGAGATCAGGGGTTAAGGTTGGGGGTTGGGAATTGGGATAGGGGGTTAGGAATAGTCTGAGGGTAGGGGGTTGGGATTAGAGGGTTAGGAATGGGGTTGTGGATAAGCGATAGGGTTTATAGGATACGGGCTAGTGTTGGGAGTTAGGAATAGGGTTAGGGAGTTACAGTTTGGGGCTAGGGTTAGGGTGTTGGGTTGGGGCTAGGGTGCTATTTTAAAAGGGTATTGGTTAGCGGTTTAGGATTAGGTGTTGGGGTTCAGAGGTTAGTGGTAAGGGTTAGTTGTTAGGGGGCTATATATGTACAGTAACGTCAGGTGCTCCCTCTAGAAGCGAAATCCCCGGCCAAAGTTTTGTCAATGCTCTGGCCGGGGAATCTCGCATTACAAAGCCCTTCTCACATCACTCTCCATATATGAACATTGACGTCAAGGTCTTTCTCAAGACAGGCGTCCCCGGCGAGAGCGCTTTCTGTAAAGAACTTGGTTAGTGTTAGGGTTAGAGGGTTTGGGTTAGGGGTTTAGGAGTTGGGGTTAAAGGGGTTGGAGTTAAGGTTAGGGACTCGGGAGTAAGAGGGTTAGGAGTTTAGGGTTGTAGTTAGGGGGTTAGAGGGTGAGGGTTTAGGTGGTTAGAGATTTAAGGGGTTAGAGGGTAGAGGTTATGGGTTAGAGGGTTAGTGTTAGGGGGTTATAGGGTTAGTGGTTGAGTTTAGGGTTACAGCTTTTCCAGAAGCGGAATCCCCAGCCAGAGCATTTCCGACGCTCTGGCTGAGAATTCCGGCATCTTAAATTCCCCAATATCACTGTTTATATATGGACAATGATGTCAGGGGCTTGCATTACAAGGCACTTACGTCACACTCCATATATGAAGAGTGACATCAAGGTCTTTCTCAAGACAGGAGTCCTTGACCTGAGCGTTTGCTGTAAAGTTCTTGGTTAGCGTTTTAGGGTGTTAGGCATTAGGGTTAGGCTTTTAGGGGTTAGGGATAGAGCTTTTCCAGGAGAGAAATCCCTGGCCAGAGCATTGCTGACGCTCTATTTGGGGATTCCGGCATCTTAAAGCCCCTAACGTTACTGTACATGTATGGACAGTGACTTCAGGGGCTTCCTCTACAGCGTAATGCCGAGCCAGAGTGTTGCCTACCTTCTGGCCGGGGATTTTCGCATTAATAATCCCTTCATGTCACACTCCATATGTGAACAGTGATGTCAATGTCTTTGTCAATACAGGAGTACCTGGCCAGAGCGCTTGCTGTAAAGCGCTTGGGTGAGGGGGTTGGGGTTAGGAATATGGTTGGCGTTAGGGGATAGGGATTAGAGGTTAGGGTTGCGGGTTAGGAATAGGGTTAAGGTTACAGTGTTAGGGTTAGAGGTTTAGGGGGTTAGGTTAGGGAGTTAGGGTTGAGGGGTTTGGGCTAGGGGATTAGGGGATAGGGTTAGAGTCTAGAGGTTAGGGTTCGGGGTTAGAAATAGGGTAAGGGTTAGAGTATTCTGGTTATGTTTAGGGTGTTGGGGTTAGGGGTAGGGTTGAGGTTAGGTGTTAGGGAGTTAGGGGGTTAAGGTTTGGGTTATTGTTAGAATAAGGGGATACAGTTAGGAATAGATTTAGGGTTTAGAGGTTAGTGATTAGGGTTGGGGGTTAGAGTTGGGTTTTTAGTGTTGGGGTTATGGATTTAGGGATAGGGTGAGGGGGTAGGGTTAGGGTAAGAGTTGGGGTTAGGGGCTAAGGTATAGAGATTAGGGTTAGGAATATTGTTATGGTTGTAGGGTTGGGGTTAGAAATGAGGTCAAGGGGTTCGAGTGTTAGGGAAGAGTGTTAGTTAGTTAGTTAGTGTTAGTTAGAGTGTTACGTTAAGAATAGGGTAGGGGGTTTTGTATAGGGTTAAGCTGAGGGGGTGGGGTTGGGGTTAGGCTGTTAGAGAGTTAGGGTTTTGAGGTTAGGGTTGGGGGTTTTGGTTAGGAATAGGGTCAGGATTGGGATTAGGAATAGGGTGAGGGTAAGTGGTTAGGAGGTAGGGTTGTGGATAGGAGGTTGCGGCTAGGATTAGGGGTTAGGAATATAGTCAGGGGATAGGATTATGGTTAAGAGGTTAGGGGTTAGAGTTAAGAAAAGGGTTAAGGTAAAAGGGATAGGGGGTTAAGGGGCTGGGGTTAGGGTGATAAGGTTAAGGGGTTAGGGTTTTGGGTTTGTGTTAGTGTTAGTGTTTTGAATGAGGGAGTAGAGTTGGGGTTAGGGTTTAGAGGTTAGGGGTTAAGTTTGGAAAAGGGTTAGGAATTGGGTGAGGGTAGGGGGTTGGGGTTAGGTGCTGCCGCAGTGTCCTCTGTAGGTGCTGCCACAGTGCCCTTTGTAGGTAGTGCCACAGTGCCCTCTGTAGGTGCTGCCACAGTGCCCTCTGTAGGTGCTGCCACAGTGATATCAGGGGCTTGCCCAGATCTGGAGTCCCGGAGCAGAGCCGCTTCTGGCACTCTGCCTGGGATTCCAGCTCTGCTCCTGACATCACTGTCCATATATGGACAGATGTCAGGGGCAATGCAGGTTGGCGTTAGCGGTTAGGTTTGAGGGTTATGAAGAATTCGGGATAGGGTTTAGGGAGTAAGGGGTTAGGGCTATTCCAGGAGCGAAATCCCCAGCCAGAGCCATAATGGGTTAGGAATAGGGTTAGGGTGTTAGCGTTAGGGGTTAGGATTAGAAGGTTAGGAATAGGGTTAGGTGAAATGGTAGGGTTGGGTTTAGAGAGTTATGGGCTAGTGTTTAAAGGTTAACTTTGGGGGGTTTGGAATAGTGTTAGGGTTGGGGTTAGGAATGAGAAGGGGTTAGAGTGTTAAGGTTTAGGAATAGGGGATGGGGTTAGGGATAAGGGTTATGAATAGGGTTAAGGTGAGGGGTTAGGGTTGGGTAAGGGTTAGGGTTTTGTGGTTAGGATTGGGGGTTAGGAATAGGGTGAGGGTAAATGGTTAGGGGGTAGGGTTTGGGATAGGGGGTTGGGGTTAGGGATAGGGTTTATAGGTTAGGGTTGGGGGTTAGAGTTAGGAATATGTTTAAGGTCAAATGGTTAGGGGTTTGAGGGTTAGGGTGCTAGGGTTAAGAGGTTAGGGTTTGGGGATTAGGGGAAAGGGGTTGTGTTAGAGTTTAGGAGTTAGGAAAATGGTTAGAGTGAGAGTGTTATGGTTAGGCTTAGGGGGTAGGGTTTTAGGGAGAAAGTTAGGGGGTAGGGTTGGAGTTAGGGGGTTGCGGTTAGGGTTAGTAGGTTAGGTTTAGAAAGTTAGGGAGTTAACATTATGGGTTAGGGTTTGGGTTAGTATTAGGGGATAGTATTGGGGTGAAGGTGTTAGGGGTTGGGGTTAGGGGGATAAGTTTGGTTAGGGGGTTAGGGTGTGGGTGATTTGCTTATGGAGTTAGGGGTTGAGGTTAGGCGATAGGGTTGGGGTTAGGGTTAAGAATAGGGTTAGAGTCTTAAGGTAAAAGACAGGGTTAGAATTAGGGGGTTAGGTGGCTAGGGTTAAGGGGTTAGGGGTTTAAATTATGGGATTAGGGTTAGAGTGTTAGGGTTTTTGGTTTAGGGGGTTGGGGGTCTTAGGTTTAGGGGGTTAGGGATAGTGTGAGGGTAAGTGGTTAGGGGTAGGTTTGGTTTTAGGAATAGGTTTGGTGTTAGGGTTTGGAGTTTAGGGTTGGGGGTTAGGAATAGGGTTAAGGCTATAGGGTTAGGGGGTTAGAGTTAAAAGGTTAGGGGGTTGGAGTTTGGATTAACGGGTTAGAGTTAGGGGATACGGTTAGAGGGTTAGGAATGGGGTTAGGGTTTAGAGGTTAGTGGTTAGGTTTGGGGGTTAGGGATGGGTTGTTAGAGTTGTAGTCAGGGGTTTAGGTTTAGAGTTTGGGTTAGAATTAGGGATAGGGTTAGTGGGTTAGGTCTTTTCCGGGAGCAAAATTCCCGACCAGAGCCATAATTGGTTAGAAATAGGGTTAGGGTGTTAGGGGTTGGGGTTAGTATTATGGGTTTAGGAATAGGGTTAGGATGAGGGGGTGGGGTTGAAGTAGAGGTTAGTGGGTTAGGGGTAGGAATAGAATTAAGGGTTAGAGTGGTAGGGTTCGGTTAGATTTAGTTCTTAGAGTTAGGGAGTTATGGGGGCTAGGGTTTGGGTTAAAGTTAGCGGATAGGTTTGGGGGTTAGGAATAGGGTTAGAAGGTTAGGGTTAAGGTTAGGTTAGAGGGTTAAAATTTAGGCTAAGAGTTAGAATTAGGGTGATAGGGTTAGGGGGTTAGCATTAGGGTTTAGAGGTTAGCGTTGGGGTGTTAGGGTTAGGGGCTAGGGTTTTGGGGTTAGGGTTAGGGGATAGGGCTTTTCCAGAAGAGAAATACCCAGCCAGGGAGTTGCTGACTCTCTGGTTGGGGATTCCGGCATCTTAAAGCCCCTAATGTTACTTTGTTTTATGTGGACATTGACCTCAGGGGCTCCGTCTAGGAGCGGAATCCCCAGCCAGGGTGTAGCCTACGTTCTGGTTGGGTATTCTCGCATTACAAATCCCTTCATGTAACTCACCATATATGAACAGTTAGGGTAGTGTTGTTAGGGTTGGAGTTAGGAGTTTAGGGTTAGTATTAGGGATACGGTTAGTGGGTTAGGGAATTAGGGGCTACGGTTAGGGCTTTCCCAGGAGTGAAATACATGGCCAGAGCCATAATGGCTTAGGAATAGGGTTAGGGGGTTTAGAATAGGGTTAGGTTGAGGGGGTAGGGTTGGGGTAAGTGTTGTGGCTAGGTAATTAGGGGCTAGTGTTTAGAGGTTAGGTTGAGGGGTTAGGAATAGAGTTAGGGTTGGGGTTAGGAATCAGGTGAGGGGGTTAGAGTGTTAGGGGTTAGTAATTGGGTTGGGGGTAAAGGCTAGGGGTTATGAATAGGGTTAAGGTGATGGTGTAGGGTTGTGGTTAGGCGGTTAGGGAGTTATCGTTAGGGTTTTGAGGTTAGGAATAGGGCTTGAATTAGGAATAGGGTGAGGGTATGTGGTTAGGGGGTAGGTTGTGGATAGGGGATTGGAGTTAGGATTAGGGGTTAGGAATAGAGTCAGGGGATAGGGTTAGGGTTTAGAGGTTAGGGGGTAGAGTTAGGAATAGGGTTTAGGTAAAGGGTTAGGGTTAGGGGGTTGGGTTTAGGGTGCTAGGGTTAAGGGGTTAGAGTTTGGTGGTTAGGGGCTAGGGTTTGTGTTAGGGTTTGGAGGTTAGTGGTTAGAAATATGGTTAGGGGCTTAGGGTGAGAGTGTAAGGGTTGGGGGTAGTGTTGGGTTTAGGGGGTTAAAAATATGGTTGGGTTTAGGATTTAGATATCGGGGGTTAAGGTTGGGGTTAGGCATTGGATTAGGGGGTTAGGAATAGTGGGAGGGTAGGGGGTTAGGAATTGGGTTGTGGTTAAGGGATAGGGTTTAGAGGATAGGGGCTAGTGTTGGGGTTTAGGAATAGGGTTTTAGGGTTAGGGAGTTACAGGTTGGGGCTAGGGTTAGGGGGTTGGGGTGCTATTTTAAAGGGGCTTGGGTTATGGGGTTAGGATTAGGGTTTAGAGGTTAGTGGTTTGGGTTGGGGGTTAAGGGTAGGGTTAGGGTGGGGGTTAGGGTTAGTTGTTAGGGGGCTAGGGTGTGGGTTAAAGTTAGGGGATAGTGTTGTGGGTTAGGAATAGGGTTAGGGTTAATGTTAGAGTTTTAGGATTTAGGGTACGCGTTAGGATTAGAATTAGGGTGTTAGGGTGCCAAGGTTAATGGGTAAGGGTTAGCTTATAGTTAAGTTTTAGGGTTTAGAGGTTAGTGGTTAGGGCTGTGGGGTTAGCGTTGTGGTGTTAGGGTTTGGGTTTAGGGGCTATGGTTAGAGTTAGGGAATAGAATTAGGGCTATTCCAGGAGTGAAAACCCCTGCCAGGGCATTGCTGAAGCTCTCGTTAGGGATCCCGGCATCTTAAAGCCCCTAACGTTACTGTTTATATATGGACAGTGACATCAGGGTCTCCCTCTTGGAGCAGAATCCCTGGCCAGATTGTTGCCTACGCTCTGGCCGGGGTTTCTCACATTACAAATCCCTTAATGTCACTCTCCATATATGAACAGTGACGCCAAGGTCTTTCTCAAGAAAGAAGTGCATGGACAGAGCCCTTGCTGTAAAGCTCTTGGGTAAGGGGGTCAGTGTTCGGGTTAAGAATAGGGTGAGGGTAAGGGATAGAGTTTGGTTTAGAGCGTTAGGAAAAAGGTTGGCGTTAGGGGATAGGGACTAGAGGTTAGGGTTTATGGGTTGGGGTTTAGGAATAGGGTTAAGGTTAAAGGGTTAGGGTGTTATGGGGCTGGGGTTAGGGTAATATTGTTAGGGGGTATGGGTTAAGATATTAAGGTTAAGGTTTTGGGATTAGGGGATAGACTTAGAGTCTAGGGGTTAGTGGTTAGGGTTGGGGGGTTAGGAATTGGGTTAGGGGGTAAGGGTTAGAGCGTTGGGGTTAGGTTTATGGTTAGGGTGTTGGGGTTAGGAATAGGGTTAGGGTTTAACGGTTAGTGGTTAAGGTCCGGGTTGTTAGGGTTAGGGGTTTTCGTTTATAGTTTGGGATAGAATTAGGGTTAAGGAGTTGGGGGTAAGGGCTTTTCCAGGAGCGAAATCCTCAGCCAGAGCCATAATGGGTTAGGAATAAGGTTAGGGGGTTTGGGTCTTAGCATTTGGGGTTAGGATTAGTAATAGGGTTAGGATGAGGTTGTAGGGTTGGGGTTAGGGAGTTAGAGTTAGGGGCTAGGGTTTAGAGGTTAGGTTTGAAATAGTGTTGGAGTTAGGAATGAGGAGAAGGGGTTAGAGTGGTAGGGTTTAGGAATAGGGTAGGTGGTTAGGGCTAGGGGTTATGAATAGGGTTAACGTGAGGGTGAGTAGGGTAGGGTTGGGTAAGGGTTAGGGAGTTAGAGTTAGGGTTTTGAGGTTAGAATTGGGGGTTAGAATTAGGGTGAGGGTAAGTGGTTAGGTGGTAGGGTTTTGGATAGTGGGTTGGGGTCAGGGATAGGGTTTATAGGTTAGTGTTGGGGCTTAGAGTTAGGAATATGTTTAAGGTCAAAGGGTTAGGCGTTGAGGGTAAGGGTGCTAGGGTTAAGGAGTTAGGGTTTGGGGATTAGGGGATAGGGTTTGTGTTAGAGTTTAGAAGTTAGGTGTTAGAAATAGGGTTAGGGTGAGAGTGTTATGGTTGGGCTTAGGGGGCTATGGTTTTAGGGGGAAAGTGTTAGGGGTTGGGGTTAGGGGTATAAATTTGGGTTAGTGTTTGTGGGTTAGGGTTAGTGGTTTAGGGAGTTAGGGGTTGAGTTTAGGCAATAGGGTTAGGGTTGGGGTTAGGGTTAAGAAAAGGGTTTAGAGGCTTAGGGTAAAAGATAGGGTTAGAATTAAGTGGGTTAGGTGGCTAGGGTTAAGGGGTTAGGGGTTTGAGTTATGGGATTAGGTTTAGAGTTTTAGGGTTTTTGGTTTAGGGGATTGGGGTGTTAGGTTTAGGGGGTTAGGAATAGTGTGAGGGTAAGTGGTATGGGGTAGGTTTGGTTTTAGGAATAGGGTTTGTGTTAGGAGATAGGGTTTAGAGGTTGGGGTTAGGGTTCGGGGTTAGGAATAGGGTTAAGGCAAAAGGGATAGGGGGTTGGGGTTGGAGTTTGGATTAACGGGTTAGAGTTAAGGGATACGGTTAGGGGATTAGGAGTAGGACTAGAGTTAGAGTTTTTGGTTTAGGGGGTTAGTTATAGGGTGAAGTTTAGCGAGTAGGGTTGAAGTTAGGGGTAGCAGGTTAGAGTTAGAAAGTTAGGGAGTTAACATTATGGGTTTGGGTTAGGGGTTTAGTATTAGGAGATAGGGTTAGATTTGGAGTTAAGGTGTTAGGGGTTGGGTTTAGGGGGTTATGTTTGTATTAGTGTTAGGGTCTGAGTTAGCGGTTTAGAGAGTTAGGGGTTGAGGTTAGGGGTAGGCGATAGGGTTGTGAGGTAAGGGTTAGGGTAAGTGTTAGAATTAGGGTTCTGGGGTTAGGGGTTTGGTTATGGGGTTAGGGCTAGGGAATTAGGGTTAGAGTGTTAGGGTTTTTGCTTTAGGTGGTTGTTGTGTTAGGTTTAGGGGGTTAGGAATAGGGCGAGGGTAAGTGGTTAGGGCTAGGGTTAGTTTTAGGAATAGGGTTGGTGTTAGGGGAATGGGTTTAGAGGTTAGGGTTGGGGGTTAGGAATAGGGTTAAGGCTAAAGGGTTGGGATTAGAGTTAGAGGGTTAGGGGGTTGGAGTTTGGATTAATGGTTTAGAGTTAGGTGGTTAGGAAAATGGTTAGGGTTTAGAGGTTAGGGATGGGGGTTAGGGTTGGGTTGTTAGGGTTGTAGTTAGGGATTTATGGTTAGAGTTTGGTTTAGAATTATGGTTAGGGTATAGTGGGTTAAGGCTTTTCGGTGAACAAAATCCCCGGCCAGAGCCGTAATTGGTTAGGAATAGGGTTAGGGTGTTATGGGTTGGGGTTAGTATTATGGGTTTAGGAATAGTGTTAGGGTTTAGGGTTGGGGTTAAGGAGTTAAGGCATTGAGATTAGGGTTTGGGGTTAGGAATAGGTTGAGGGTAAGTGGTTAGGGTTTTGGAAAGGGGGTTGGGGTTAGAAATAGGGTTAGGGGATATGGTTAGGGTTAAGAGGTTAGGGTTGGGGGTTAGAGTTAGGCATAGGGTTAAGGTCAAAGGGTTAGGTTTGGAGTTTAGGGTTAGAATTTGGGATAGAATTAGGGTTAGAGAGTTGGGGGTTAAGGCTTTTCCAGGAGCAAAATCCCCAGCCAGAGCCATAATGGGTTAGGAATAGGGTTAGGGGGTTAGGGTGTTAGCGTTTGGGGTTAGGAAAAGGTTAGGATGAGGGGGGTAGGATTGGGGTTAGAGTTAGGGGCTGGGATTTAGAAGTTAGGTTTGGGGATTTAGAATAGTGTTAGGGTTTTAGTGTTAGGGTTAGGAATTGGGAGAAGGGTTTAGATTGTTAGGGGTTAGAAATAGAGTAGGGGATTATGAATAGGGTTAACATGAGGGTGAGTGGGTAGTGTTGTGGTAAAGGTCGGGGTTAGGGAGTTAGAGTTAAGGTTTTGAGGTTAGGGTTTGGGGTTAGGAATAGTGTTAGGGTGAGAGTGTTAGGGTTGGACTTAGGTTTAGGGGGTTTTAGTATAGGGTTGGGGTTAGGTTTTTGGCTGCGGGGCTAGTGGATTAGGGTGTTAGAGTTTTAGGGTGAAGGTTAGGGGTAGGGTTGAAGTTAGGGTTAGGGGCTTGCGGTTAGGTTTAGCAGGTTAGGGTTAGAAAGTTAGGGAGTTAACATTATGGGTTTGGGTTGGGGTTTAGTATTAGGGGATAGGGTTAGGTTTGGCATCAAGGTTTTATGGGTTGGGTTTAGGGGGTTATGTTTAGGTTAGTGTTAGGGTTAGTGGCTTAGGGAGTTAGGGGTTGAGGTTAGGGTTAGGCAATAGGGTTGGGTGTTAGGGTTAAGAATAGGGTTATAGTAAGAGTTAAGGTTAGAATGTGAGGGTTAAGGGGTTAGGGGTTTGAGTTATGGGGTTAGGGCTAGGGAATTTGAGTTAGAGTGTTATGGTTTTTGGTTCAGGGGGTCTGGATGTTAGGTTTAGGGGGTTAAGAATAGGGTGAAGGTTAGGGGTAGGGTTGGAGTAAGGTGTTAGCAGGTTAGGGTTAGAAATTTAGGGAGTTAACGTTATGGTTTAGGGGGCTAGTATTACGGGATTGGGTTAGAGGTTGGGGTTAAGTTTAGGTTAGTGTTAGGGGGTTAGGGTTTGGATTAGCGGCTTAGGGTGTTAGGAGTTGAGGTTAGGGTGAGGCAATAGGGTTAGGGGGTTAGGGTTCGAAGGTTGGTTGCTTAGGGTAAGAGTTATGATTAGAATTACGGGGTTAAGGTGTTAAGCTTAAGGGGTTCCAGTTAGGGTAAAGAGTCTCAGGCCAGAGCGCCTTACATTCATTTTAAAGCCCCTGACGTCACTGTCCTTATATGCACAGTGACATCAGGGGATTCACCGGGCTCGGCGCTTAAAGTAGCGCTGTGCCCAGGGGCTACGGGAGACGTATCCATCATTACTCACATAAACATAGATATATACACATTGTACACACATACACACATACATATATACACATTATAAAGATATTTACATAACAAACATACACACTTATACATACATATATACACATATTACACACACCTACATATATACACATACACGTTGCACATAGATACATACATATATATACATTACACACATAGACACGCATATACACACTATACACATGCATATGTATACATATTACATACACA